>NW_026712173.1:0-355688 GCF_030504385.1 Musca domestica
TTTTTTTTTCGTTAAAAATAAATGATAAAATATATATTCTTTATTTTACTCTTTTCTTTTACTTCTTTACTTTCTTTTACTCTTCAGGAGATAACAAAGATTACTCCCTTGATTCTCCTTTCCGAGATCAAAAGGAGTACTCCCTATATGCTTTTTCAGGAGATAACAAAGATTACTCCCTTTGTCCTCCTTTCCGATATGAAAACGAGTACTCCGTCTATGCTCTTTCAGGAGATAACAAAGATTACTCCCTTTGTCCTCCTTTCCGAGATGAAAACGAGTACTCCGTCTGTCATCCAATGGGAGCTCAAAAGGAGTGCTCGCCTCCTAGGACATGCAATGTTAAAAAGAGTATAAAATGCAAGAGAGTCGGAGATTTAAGGAGTACTCCATTGCTCGAAAAGGAGCGTCCTACGATTAATCGTTGGATGATCCAATTTTTTACTGGGTATTTTTCTTGTTCGTCTTTTCAATTTTTCCAAATACAATATGCCATCTCGTGAACAACACAATCGGCAAGTCAACAACGACAGCAACAACACCACCACCACCAACAACAACAATTAAAAATTTAATTCGAAATTTGTACTCATCAAATACAATAACACCACACCATCGAAGAAACATGTAGGAAAGTATGAAAACAGCAAGAAAATTGTTCAACATTTGTATCTTTGTTTCTTTTTTTCTCTCTCTCTCTCTCTCGATACTGTCTCGCTTGATGGTCTGCAATATTAAAGGAAGGAATGATAAAGTCCCCCACACAATAACAACATCCATCCATCCATTCGTTCGTTCAATCGAAATAATGAAACGAACAAAAAAAAACAAAGCAAAAGACGAGGGATATGAAGATAATGTGAATTATATTTCATATATATATCGTCTCTGTGTATGTTTTGTTGTTGTTTAAGTTTTCACTCACTCTTTGACATCACAAAAATAAACAAATTTGAAAAGAAGCAATACAAGTTTAACACTGTTTCTTTTTTTCTGCCTTCAAAACGAATTTTCCCATCGATATATATTTTTTTGGAGCTAAATAAATTTTCATTAGTTGTGAACATTTATAATTCAATAATGGGAAATTGTTTACAATCAATATAAAACAGAATATTGTCTTTAGCAAAAACATTTATTTGTTGCGTATGTAAATGTCATTAGGTTATTTCCTATTTCTTATGAAGTTCTCAGAAATTGAATTCTTGGCATTAAAGAGAGGCAACGTTTACAATGTATAATCATTATAACTTTTTTCAAAGTTAAAATGTAGTGTTGAAATTAAAACGAGACTATTATAAATCACATTAAGCGTTCGGCAAAATTCGAGATTTCTCACTCCATGATATTATTGTTACCTTAACACCCCGGCCGATGGAAGTGGAACCGATTTAATATCTTATATTTTACATACAAAATAAAAACAAATGGTAGGAATACAAAGGATTCAGTCGGGTGGGCCGACCATGTGATACGCTGCAACTTTAGAAATGTACGAAGAGCATGAACGAATTTCTTAAGGTACATTCTCTAATTATACCCTAAACCACAAGGTGGTCAGGGTATTATGTTTTTGTATTATTTGTTTGTAACAGGCAAAAGGAAACGAGATAGACCCATAGATCCTTTTGATGATCTGCATAGAATCACATTCTGAGTCGATTTATGCATGTCCGTTCGTCCGTCTGTCCATGTATTTTTGTAAACAAAGTACAGTTGAAATGTTGCACAATTCATTTGTTTGGTCCAAGGACGAACCCTATTGAAATTGGAGATAATCGGTCAAAATTTAGATATAGCTCCCATATATATCTTCGTCCGATTTGCCTTTTATTGTGCACCAAACGTGTAATATCAGTCCGAATAGTATGGAAATTTGCACGTACGATCAGATTAGACCTGAAAATAAGTATGCCAAATTTGATCGAAATCGGTTCAGATATAGCTATAGCTCCCATATATATTGTTCATCCGATTTGTTTCTTTTTTTGTCCTCCGCAGCCGTAATATGCACTCTGTTACAACAATATTTGGGGAAATATATCAAATACAGCTCAGAAATTTGCAAAATTTTATCGACATCGGTTCAGATTTGGATATAGCTCCCATATATAACTTCGGCCGATTTACCTTTTATTGTGCACCAAACGTCTAATATTTGGATGGAATTTGGCACATACGACCGAATTGAGTCTAGAAGCTAGTATGTCAAATTTGGTGAAGATCGGTTCAGATATAGCTATAGCTCCCATATATACTCTTCGTCCGATTCGTCATATTTGTTACCCACAGCCGTAATTTGCACTCCGTAGCAACGACATTCAGGGAAATATATCAAATACAGCTCAGAAATATCTTTGCAAAATTCTATCGAGATCAGTTCAGATTTGGATATAGCTCCCACATATATCTTTATCTGATTTCAAATTAACTTTGCACCAAATGGGCAATACAAGTCCGAATTTAAAAGATACAAATGCTTCGGCATATTTAGTCCTTTGAACTTTAAATTATAATTATATTCATAGCGTGTATGATTGAATTCACCCATAAAAACTTTTAATTGTTATGCGATTCTCTACTAAATTAGCAGAGTGGTGTAGGGTATCACAAGGCGGGGCCGCCCGACTTTGAGACTTTCTTTACTGGTTTTTTTTATTACTTATTTGTCAGAATTGCCATTTTCTTTTGCCAATTTTGGGAATTTGAGTTGTTTTAATTTAAAATTTCTATTTGTAAAATATTTTCAATGCATTAATTTTAGTTATTCTTTGTTTTTCCGGAACTTTTTGAACACGGAATATAAAGTGAAACTAAAAGTATGAAATTAAGTCCCTTTTTGACATCCATAGCCATTAGCTATTCTTTAACCAATTTTGGAAATTTACTTTAAATTCAAAAGTCTAATCAAAACGAAATGTTTTACTCACACAAAATCTCTTATGTGATCTACTTTCGATTACTCTTACTGTACAAAATTGAGTTTATTACGTCGAACGTCAAAGAGAGAAAACCAACAAACGAGCAACATCAGCATTATCTCTCTTATGTTTTTCTCTTCGCCAACTGAAACCAAAGAGAACTAATCTACACCCACTTCTCATGGGAAAAATAAACAATTCACAAATATTGACAAACATATGGCCATAATAAATTTTGTATTTACAAATGAAAAATCAACGCGAAAGCAATTTCTAAAAATAGCCAAGAGACAGACATGTTTACACTCACAAGACCCAAAATAAGAACAGACTCTCACAATTACATTCAAACTCTACGGAATGTGTGATTGACCAAAAATCTAATTTTTTTTGTTCTACGTTTGTTCTTCATATTCCTCGTGTAATAAATTCATGCCACAAAAAGGTGAAGGATGTTTTTTTTTTTTCTTTTTGTTTATTGTCGAGGTCGTTCGGAGTAGCAGCATTGTTTTGCAACAAACATTTGAGTGTGGAATTTATTACAGAAACCATCAAATCATTTGCAACGCCACACACACACCCCCACATACAGAAATAGACGCTTTGACGAACTAATGGCCACAAACTGTGGTTACCACAAAATCCGGACACCACTCAACACACAGACAGACACTTTTTAACTTTTTAATATTGCTTGATTTTTGACCAGTCTCTTCTAAAAAGATAGAGAGAGAGAGAGAAAAAGTGGCTGCGAATGCCAACTACCCGTGGACACCCACAAGTCTGGTGTCCACCTTTTTGCCTGTCATTCCAATGTTGATGTTGCCGTACGTTGTTCATTCACTTTTCATTTTTGTTGTCGCCGCCAATGTTGCTGCTATTGTGGTTGTTGTTGAAAAATAATTTAGTTTTCATCTTGTTTACCTGTGTTTTCAATTCTTTATTTTTAGTCGTGGATTCTCTTCTTCTATTCATTTTCATATTTGCACTTGAAAATCATACCGCTGACATTTTTGTGGTGTAATTATATTATTGGCTTTTTGTTTGTGGGATCGTAATGTGTGTGTGTGTGTGTGCGTGCATGTAAATGTGAATGTGGCTTGCCGTAAGTGTGGGTGATATTTGTTGACATTTCAATATCGTTGTTATTTTCACTTGTTTGTTCACACAAACATTACATACCTATGTATATGTGTGTGTGTGTTTTCTTGCTTTTTGTTTGTAAATGATTTTCCCACCGCTCTTCCCATACAATGTTGTGAAATTTACGATTACATGTGTTTTCTTCATTTGTCACACAGGTGGAACAAATTAATTGAGACCTTCAACTACAACAACTTGCATTTCCTTTGATTTATTGTTTTTTTTCTTATTTTTTTTTTTTTTTTTTTTTTTTTGTAATAAGAATAATTTTTTGAAGGAAATGGAAAATATACCGCCGCACTTGTATTCATTTAAAATGACATTTCAATGTACTGTATTAAATAAAATTTTGATGAATTCGTGTAACAAAATTTTACTATTTAGAATTGTTGTAAATGTCATTGGTTTTACAATTAATCCAACAATTTTTCTACATAAAATGTAATATGGTAAGTAGTACCAATCGGTTTGCCTGAAATTTGGAGGTCAAATGGAGCGAAGTACATTTCTTTTTGTAAAATATACAAACTTTCAAACAATTTACTGCTTCTGAACAAAACGTTCAGAAACACGTAAGCAATGGCTATAGTCGTCCGGCTATAGTCGTTGTAGTTTATTTTAAAGATAAATAAAATTCAAAAGCAAAATCTGGAAAATTTCAATGTTTTTGGTCCATTCGAGTCCTTAAATGTACATCTTCAAAAACAATAGGTTTTAATTCTGGCCCTAACCCTACCACTTTCAAAATTTCATGAGGACCGGACAATAATTGCGAGCTGTATATAATACCATCAATAAATAGTGTTGCGGGGTGTGGGAAAACTTTAGAAAATTTACAATTCAAAATTGTAAGTTAAGTTGAAAAAATCGCATGTGATAAAAAAAATGGAAAAAATTTAACAAAAAATATTCACTTTTTTAGTTAGCTTGTCATTCCGTTTGTAACACCTCGAAATATACATTTTAGACCCCATAAAGTATATATATTATTCATCAGCATAAAATTCTATGTCAATTTAGCGATGTCCGTCCGTCTGTCCGTTTGTGGAAATCACTCTAGCTTCGGAACGAATTGAAGTAGATTGATAAAATTTCACTCAAATGCATGCTATGTCTGCAGCACTTTTTGTATTGGAAATGGTTCATGTAGGTCCACGTTTTGGTATAGTCCCCATATAACGGTACGCCCCGATATTCGGTATTTTGATGATTTTAGCGACATTATTTACCGGAATTGTTTAAAATTTGGTATTTGAAGTTCGTAATGAATACTACATCCTACGACAGAAAATTTTCTGTGCATGTCCACGTTTTATAACTCCCATGGTACCTCCCTACATTATAAACAGATTTTTTTCCAGTTTCGCTTTTGAATATTATAATAGCTAATGACAAAAGTTTCCTATGCAGGTCCACGCCCTCATATAGACCCTAATATACGGCTACATTCAGTATTTTTAAGATTTTAACAGAATTTTTAACGGATTTTATTTTTTTCGAAGTGGCCGTAAAAATGGCTCGTGAGCTGAACATTAGTTTGGAAGGCCGTAAAAATGGCTCGTGAGCTGAACATTAGTTTGGAAGGATCACTTCAAACACAAAATTATTCTTCATTATTTTTTTTTAATTTCAAATTTCGCCATTACCAATCAAAAAAAAATATTAGATGTTAATATTTTCAAAAATATATAGTTTCTAATTTTTTGATAAATTTCTTCTTCTGCCTTTTTATACCCTACACCACAAGGTGGTCAGGGTATTATGTCTTTGTGCATTTGTTTGTAACAGGCAGAAGGAAACGAGATAGACCCATAGTTCCTTTTGATGATCTGCATAGAATCACATTCTGAGTCGATTTATGCATGTCCGTCCGTCCGTCTGTCCGTCCGTCTGTCCATGTATTTTTGTAAACAAAGTACAGGTCGCATTTATTGCCCGATCCAGATGAAATTTTGCAAAGGTCTTTTGTTTGGCCTAAGGACGAACCCTATTGAAATTGGAGATAATCGGTCAAAATTTGGATATAGCTCCCATATATATCTTCGTCCGATTTGACTTTTATTGTGCACCAAACGTGTAATGGAATTTTGCACATACACCCATATTAGGCCTGAAAATATGTATGCCAAATTTGATCGAAATCGGTTCAGATATAGCTATAGCTCCCATATATTTTGTTCATCCGATTTGTTATTTTTGTCCACCGCCACCGTAATATGCACTATGCAATAACAATATTTGGGGAAATATATCAAATACAGCTCAGAAATACATTTGCTAAATTTTATCGAGATCGGTTCAGATTTGGATATAGCTCCCATATATAACATCGTCCGATTTACCTTTTATTGTGCACCAAACGTCTAATATTTGTCCAAATGGGATGGAATTTGGCACTTACGACCGAATTGAGTCTGGTAGCTAGTATGTCAAATTTGGTGAAGATAGGTTCAGATATAGTTATAGCTTCCATATATATTATTCATCCGATTTGTTATATTTGGTACCCACAACCGTAATATGCACTCTGTAACAACGATATTCAGGGAAATATATCAAATACAGCTCAGAAATATCGTTGCCAAAGTTTATCGAGATCGGTTCAGATTTGGATATAGCTCCCATATATATCTTTATCCGATTTCAAATTAATTGTGCACCAAATGGGCAATACAATTCCGAATTTAAAAGATACAAATGCTTCGGCATATTTAGTCCTTTGAACTTTAAATTATAATTATAATCATAGCGTGTATGATTGAATTCTCCCATAGAAACTTTTAATTGTTATGTGGAGCTCTACTTAATTAGCAAAGTGGTGTAGGGTATCATAAAGTCGGCGCCGCCCGACTTTAAGACTTTCTTTACTGGTTTCGAGTTGGTTTTGAACGTAACATCAAATTTCTATTTAAAGTAGAGATTTTTATAATTTTTGGATACATTTTTTACTTTTGCGGAGAAAGTACCAGAAACGGTGGCTCGTTATTGCCAATGCTCAAATTTAATCTATTTTCGGTATTATATCGGTATAATAAATATGCATCTTTACATTAATAGTCATTTAGCTGTTTCTAATTTAGCTATTAAATTCTTTTTTTTAACTAAAAATCTTCTATTATCTTTGACCTGTGTGTCACTGCGCCAGTTTCTCTTTTACTATTTTATCGTTTAATGAAGTTTAAATTTCCCTTTTACTTTCAAATTGAAATCGCCATCATCGTCATCGTAGCTAGCCAATGCTGGTCACACCCCACAAAAGAAATACACTCCCTCTCTCTCTCTCTCTCTCTCGTACACACACATACACCAAGTAAACATTTCAAACAAAACCCTTCAAAAACAGGCAAAATGAACGAAGCAAAAAATAATGAAAAATTACTTTTCGTTACTTCAAAAGGTAAATAAAAGTATAAAAAATCGGAATGAAGTTGAAAACAAAATGAATTGTAAAATGGAAATGGAGTACGAAAGGGTTGTTGGGTGAAAAAGGAATGATGCAAAACTTTAGATTAACAAGTTGGAAAATATCAGTCGGTTTTGTCGACAGATGTATACTTTCAACCAATGTTCGATTATTTAAATATATTTTGACTTCTGTTATCATTATTCCAATTTTTTGGCCTTCTATGGAGTAGGTTCCGAAGGAATGGGCCAATATTGTCCATTTCGTATCGGACCTAAATAAATAAGATATAAATATTGCGACGTCCCAGGTTTGGACTATATTTGTTACATCCTTCACTTTATATGAGGTATGTGTGATAGCGTGCGCGAGTTAGCACATAGAGTCGACCGAAGTATTGCATTTTCATACTTCATCTAATGCAGTTAAAAATATTGGTATGGGCGAAATTACAAGAAAATCGAACATTTATATCCAATTTTATGCCAAATCATAAATTCCATATTCATCTCAGGTTTTTGGTTGAGAGAAGCATTTAGATGTAGCAAGTTGTAAAGAATAGCTGACTTGTTTCGCAATTTATCACAATTGTGAACTTTTGTGGGTGATATACCAGAAAAGGGTTCGCAGATATATATCATCTTCTCAACAGATCTTGTGTTAGCAAATATGTTTGTATGTTTGAAATTTGAAGATAGTTGGATGCTTATTTCGCTTTCTTTGTGCTTTTGTTTTTCAAAATCTTGAATCCTAGGTGGGAGAGGTACCAGAATGGAATCGGATGTTAATTTCGCTTTTGTACAAGCTTCAAGGATATTCAAAATTTTGAGCCTTTGTGGGGGAGGTACCAGAAGGAGTGGACCTATATAATCTATGTTCACAACAGATCTTGTGTTAGTAGGAGTAATGGGATGTGTGAAATATAAAGAGAACCTGATGTTTATTTCAGATTTTATAAACGTTTTGGTTATTCTAAATTTTGGCCCTGGGAGGTACCAGAAGGAATGGTTCGATCTCTACCGTTTTTATAACAAATCCTGTGTAGATAGAAATATTCAGATGTGCCAAGTCTGAATGGAATTGGATGTTCATTTCGCGTTTTATTAGCTTCGTGGATATTCAAAATTTCGACCGATATACTATACGATATATTCCATATTAATACGAGATCTTCGGTTAATAAAAATATTAGGATGTGTGAAATTTGAAGACAATCAGACTCTTACATCACGTTTTATAAGAGTTGTAATTATTCAAAATGTTGACCCTTTGTGGGGGAGGTACTTGCTGCAGTGGACCTATATTGTCCATTTTCGCACCTGGCCTAGCACTGACGTAAATATTAGGATTTCCAAAGTTGGAGTAAAATCGGATTATTGCTTCTCTTTCTGTGCAAGAAAAAAAATATATAATTTTTTTTTTTAAATTTCGACTTTTTGTGGGGAGTGTTCCAGAAGGAGTGGACCAATATTGCCCTTCTTCGAACCTGACCTAAGTTTGACTAACATATTACGATGCACCAAATTTGGACGAAATTGGATACAAGACAGACGGACGGATGGATATCGCAAAATCGACTCCAAAACGGATTTGGTCCAAAGAGACCTAGGGTCTAAAACCATTAATTCGACTAGCCACGTTTTGACCGTATCAAATGATATGTACCCTCTCTAGCGATATGGCTGAGAGTTGTGAGAGTTGTAAGTAAAATGCTCAGAAAGAACCTTCTGTGTAGAATTTCAGACAATTCCGTTGAACAATGTTGCCAAAATCATCAAAATACGGAACATCGAGGGATACCGTTATATTGGGGCTATATGATATTGTGGACCTATATAGACAATTCTCTGTCAGAGGGTAAAGAACTCATAAGGGACTCCTTGTGTGGAATTTCAGACAATTCCATTGGAAAATGTGGCTAAAATCATCAAAATACACAATATCGGGGGTACCGTTATGTGGGGGCTATACGATGTCGTGGACCGATATAGCCCATCTTTGAACTTGACCTGCCTGCAGACAAAAATAGATCTGTGAAAAATTTTAGCTTCCTATCGTTTTGACTGCAGCGTGACTACAACAGGCGGACAGACGGACGGACGGACAGGTCTAAATCGTCTTAGAATTTTAGGCTGATCAAGAATATATATACATTGTTGGATCTAAAATAATTATTTCGATGTGTTACAAACGGAATGACGAACTTAATATACCCTCCATACTATGTATGGTGGAGGGTATACAAAATTATCGCACAGTCTCATTATAGTAAAATTTTTAGATTGCAGCAGATCCTGGAACTTGTAGGGTAAATCTATAATTCTTGGTGTAAGGGTCCTTAAGCCCCTACTCTGAAATATTCTGCTGTGACTCGTTGGAAAATATCTTCATTTCAATTTGAAAAACCCTTTTTCCAAACTGTTTCCCAGAACAACAAAACAAACTCAGCCAAAAAGTGTAGCCAACTGACAGATATTTTTTTCTCTGCCAGCAGCAACAACAACATCATCGAACAAAAGAAGAAGAAACTCAATTAATTTTACATTGACTTCGAGAAATGGCAATGAGAAGAGGAAAAGATAGCAGGAACTCGTTTAGGAATTGCCATAACGGAAAAATAATTTCAATTTTAATTATAAATAAGTTTTGTGGCATATTTTAATTAACGCAAATTGTTATTATTTTTTTACAAAAATTATTTAACAAAAAAATTATTTAAAAAGAAAAAAACGCATGAAAACAAACAAGGAACAGGCATTCATTTGGTCTATAAATTTCAACCTAATGAATCTGCAACAAAAAAATGGAATTACGCCTGACAGCTTTGCTCCATGCCAGCGTACACACATATGACCATTTATGGTCATTTGTCTTTGGCATTGTTAACACATTATTAAAAATAATTTAATTATCTGCACATTAAAAATGAACAACGACGAGAGAAAAACAAAGAAGCGTTTCTTGCATGTCCCATTGTGTTTTGCTTTGGGGGCCAAAAAGTGCGTAGATACAGAAACCCCCAGCATTTGTATCTGCGAATAATGCTGAACAAGGACTTGTGCTCGTCTGTGTGCGCTGTTTGTGTGTGTGTGTGCGTGAATGCATTTCACATTTGCCTT
This sequence comes from Musca domestica, assembly GCF_030504385.1. Classification (NCBI taxonomy): domain Eukaryota; kingdom Metazoa; phylum Arthropoda; class Insecta; order Diptera; family Muscidae; genus Musca; species Musca domestica. Next base: position 10,587 of record NW_026712173.1, read on the forward strand.
TCTATTCTGGCATTGTCAAGGTGTTATTTTTGTTTGTTCCTCTTAACGCTGGCTCTTGATTGCCGAAGCCAGTCAGTCAGCCAGTCGTTGCAATGAACTGTACGACTGAATATCTTTACATTGGCTTGCATTGCAGGAAATGTAAACAAAATTGTTTTGATTGGCATCAATCCAAACGATAAAAAGAAATCACTTCGATATTTATTTTGAGACCCGAGGGGTGCGATTCTAGGTATGTATCTTTAGAACAGCTGGTTAATTGAACATTTGAACAATGATCTGTGTTGATATTTTCATTCTAAACATAGATGCTTTACATTGAATGATTGATGATAGTGAATTTGAAAAGGGGAATGAAGTAGAAGTTGATTAAGAATAGCACAATGGAGAGGTGGATACAATTTTGCTAAAAAAAATGTGACACTAATAAAAATGTCATAGTTAGTTTGCTGTAAATAATATACTCCAGATTTAGGCGACCGAAAAATGAAACACTAAAGAGAGTCAAATGACTTTCTTTGTTTTTTTATATCCTCAGTCATATGGCTAACTCTCGAAGGGAGTATCCGATTTGATCCAAACTTGGAACATTGTAATATTATTGTCAAACTTAGATCGAGTTCGGAGATGGGCGATATCGGTCCACTCCTTCTGGTACCTCCCCCAACAAAATGTTGATATTTAGAAAATATTTAATTGCATAGAAAGAGAAAGGATGATACAATTTTGCTCCAACTTTACAAAAATCCTAATATTTCCATCAGTGCTAGGTCAAGTGTGAAAATTGATAATGTAAGTTACATCCATCAAGTACCTCCCCCACAAAGGTGAAATTTTTTAATAATTATAACGCTTACAAAGTGTGATGTAAGAGCCTAATTGTATTCGAATTTCACACACCCCAATATTATTATTAACCCAAGGTCTGGCGTTAAAATGAAATATATCGGTTCACTCCTACTAGAATGTTCCCCACAAAAGGTCGAAATTTTCAAAAAAAAAAAAAAATATTTTCTGCACAGAACGAGAAGCAATAATCCGATTTTTCTACATTTTTGCAAATCCTAATATTTCTATCAGTTCTAGGTCGAGTGCGAAAATGGACAATATCGGTCCACTCCATCAAGTACCGCCCCCACAAAGGGTCAAAATTATGAATAATTACAACTCTTATAAAACGTGATGTAAGAGTCTGATTGTCTTCAAATTTCACACATCCCAATGATTTTATTAACCCAAGGTCTGGTGTTAAGACATAATACATCGGTCTACTCCTTCTGGTACCTCCCCCACAAAAAGTCGAAATTTTTAATAACCTTTAAGCTCAAAAAAAACACGAAATTAACATCCGATTCCATTTAGACTTGGCACATCTGAATATTTCTATTCAACACAAGATCTATTATAAAAACGGTAAAAATCAGACCATTCTGTCTGGTACCTCTCCAAAAAGGGTCAAAGTTCTGAATAATTATAACTTTTATAAAATCCGATTGTCTTTATGTTACACACATCACAATATTTTTAATAACCAAAGGCCGGTAGACTCCTTGTTATACCTCCCCCACAAATGGTCAAAATTTTGAATATCTATGAAGCTCATAAAAGCGAAATTAACATCCGATTCCATTCCAGACTTGGTACATCTTAATATTTCCATTAACACATGATCTGTTAAAAAGATGGTAGAGATCGGACCATTTCTGTTGATACCTGCCCCACATAGCGCCTAAAATTTTGAAAAACTGAACGCCCAAAGAAAACGAAATTAGCATTCAACACTCTTCAAATTTCACACATACAAACATTTTGCTAACACAAGATCTGTTGTGAAGATGATATATCTGCGAACCCCTTCTAGTACGTCACTCACAAAGGGTCATTATTTTCAATACTTTTATCTGTCATAACTTGCGAAACAAGTCAGCGATTCTTTACAACTTGCCATATCTAAATAAATCTCTCTTTACCAGAAATCTGAGATGAATATGAAACTTATGATTTGGCATAAAATTGGATATAAATATTCGATTTTCTTGTAATATTGCCCATGCCAATATTTTTATCTGAATTAGATGAGGTATGAAAATTGAATATTTTGGTCGACTATATGTGGTAACTCACGTACACCTTTAACATTTTCTAAAAATTAGCACATAGCTCATATAAAGTGAAGGATGTAACAAAAATATAGTCCAAACCTGGCACGTCGCAATATTTATATCATATTTATTTAGGTCCGATACGAAATGGCCAATATTGGCCTTTTCCTTCGGAACCTACTTCATAAGGGGTTAAAAATTTGAATAATCATAACAGAAGTCAAAATATTTTTAAATAATTGTACATTGGCTGAGGGTATACATCTGTCGACAAAACCGACTGATACTTTTAAACTTGTTTTTATACCCTACACCACAAGGTGGTCAGGGTATTATGTCTTTGTGCATTTGTTTGTAACAGGCAAAAGGAAACGAGATAGACCCATAGTTCCTTTTGATGATCTGCATAGAATCACATTCTGAGTCGATTTATGCATGTCCGTCCGTCTGTCCGCCCGTCAGTCTGTCCATCCGTCTGTCCGTCCGTCCGTCTGTCCATGTATTTTTGTAAACAAAGTACAGTTCGCATTTATTGCCCTATCCAGATGAAATCTTTTGTTTGGCGCAAGGACGAACCCTATTGAAATTGGAGGTAATCGGTCAAAATTTAGATATAGCTCCCATATATATCTTCGCCCGATTTGCACCAAATTGTAATATCAGCCCAAAAATGATGAAATTTTGTACATACAACCAAATTAGGCGTGAAAATAAGTATGCCGAATTTGATCGAAATCGGTTCAGATATAGCTATAGCTCCCATGTATATTTTTCATCCGATTTGTTATTTTTGTCCGTAAGCCGTCCGCAGCCGTAATATGCACTCTGTAACAACAATATTTGGGGAAATATATCAAATACAGCTCAGAAATACATTTGCTAAATTTCATCGAGATCGGTTCAGATTTGGATATAGCTCCCATATATAACTTCGTCCGATTTACCTTGGATTGCGCACCAAACGTCTAATATTTGCCCAAATTGGATGAAATTTGGCACTTACAATCGAATTGAGTCTAGTATGTCAAATTTGGTGAAGATCGGTTCAGATATAGCTATAGCTCTCATATATATATTATTCATCCGATTTTATGTATTTGTTACCCATTGCCGTAAATGCACTCCGTAACAACGATATTTCAGGAAATATATCATATACAGCTCAGAAATATATTTGCCAAATTTTTTCGAGATCTGTTCAGATCTGTATATAGCTCCCATATATATCTTTATCTGATTTTAAATTAATTTTGCACCAAATGGGCAATACAAGTCCGAATTTAAAAGATACAAATGCTTTGACATATTTGGTCCTTTGAACTTTAAATTATAATTATAATCCTAGCGTGTATGATTGAACTCTCCCATAAAAACGTTTAATTGTTCTCTAATCTACTAAATTAGCAAAGTGGTGTAGGGTATCATAAAGTCGGCCCCGCTCGACTTTAGGACTTTCTTTACTGGTTTTATTTCAAAATAAGTTTACAAGTTTATGCAATATTCCTAGAATCTTGAAATTTTTCACGAGGGCTAGTCTTGGAGCGTAGCCATGTTATAAGGCTGGGTTTTTTGAAATTCGTATTAAATGGCAATGAGAATCACTGATGGAGTTCAGGATAGATGTATGTCTCATAAAAAGCAAAATGATTCCTCTTTCTGTCAACAATAGATATACCCTCCCCTTTTGATACCAACCCCATAAATGGATAGAATTGCAAAAAATCAAATATCTCGCAAAACTCGAAGGGCGTACGCGATTTGGTTGAATCTTTGAACAACGTAATATCTATATCACCAGAAATGTTGGACAGATACCTTCTGGTACTCCCTGAGAAACAAATCCCGAATTGTGTCAAAAATAACTATCTGAAATATGAGAAAGTAATATGAAATTATTCTGATATTTCAATATTTCTGGTCACATTATATCTAGTGTGAAGATTGGTTATATCGACCAAATTTTCCTGGTATCTTCCCAGCAAATTGGTCAAACCGTTTGAAAAATTTTTAAATCCATATAGTTCTAGATCTATCCGTCAAAAAACCGACTGGCGCTATCTGAATAGTTTATTTGTTCAGACAACTTTTCCTTAAAAATAGTCTTAGGAATCAAACTTTTAATTTCTATGAATCTATCGGAATACCCTCATTTTTTGTCAGATAATTTTTAAAATACAAAGTAAACAATAAATTTGTTTTATCAATTGAAATAAAAACCTAAATTCCTCTAAGCCCTTGCAAGTCAACAACATTTGTTTTTCCACATTATTTTTTTTTTTTAAGATTCAAAAACCACATAACTTAACTTCTTTAAAACCACAGCATACCATTCTCCATATCATATTTCTTGCGCATCTTATCCAGAATTTTGTGTTGCTTTTTTATATCCCATACCAAATAACGTAGCATGATGACGGCAAAGTAAAAACACAATATCATTTACAAAATATGAATGAAATATGAAATGTACGTTCGCACGTACGTACAATGACATGCAAATCTTCTTAAAATAAAAGATAAATATTTTGACATACTTAACCTGGCTCCAGTGGCAATTTCAAAGCTCATCCATCACATTATTCAAATATGTATCTTTTTTCGTGTGTGTATGTGTGTGTGTGTAAAAGAAGACAGCAACGCTCCTTAGCCTCATTTTCGTATTTTTTTTTGTGTGCCATAGCAGAGAGAGGGCAAAAAGAACGCGAGTTATTTCTTGTATTATGCATTAATATCATAATATTGTTTTAACATGCAAATATTTATAGGGAAGTATTTTTTATACCCTCGACCATGCATATTATGTAGGGTATATTAAAGTCGTCATTCCGTTTGTAACTCATCGAAATAATAATTTTAGACCCAACAAAGTATATATATATATATATATATATATATATATATATATATATATATATATATATATATATATATTCTTTATCAGCGTAAAATTCTAAGACGATTTAGCCCTGTCCGCCCGTCTGTTGTTAACACACTACAGTCAACACGAATTTAGATAGGAAGCTAAAATTTTGCACAGATCTGTCTTTTGTCTGCAGGCAGGTCAAGTTCGAAGATGGGTTATATCGGTCCACGATATCGTATAGCCCCCATATAACGGTACACCCCGATATTCAGTATTTTGATTATGTTAGCCACATTTTTCAATGGAATTGTCTGAAATTCTTCACATGGAGTTCTTTATGAGTACTTCACCCCCTGATAAAGAATTGTCTATATAGGTCTATGATATCGTATATCCCCCATATAACGGCACCTCCCAATATTCGATATTTTGATGATTTTGGCCACATTTTTCAATCGAATTGTCTGAAAATCCACACAAGGAGTTCCTTTTAAAAATTTTCCCACCTGGAAGATTATTACCTATATACGTCCACAATATCGCATATCCTCCATAAAAGTTTACCTCCCGATATTCGGTATTTTGATGATTTTAGGCAGATTTTTTTTATTGTGAAGTATTAAGAAAATAACTTTTTTATACCCTCAGCCATATGGCTACAGAGGGTATATATCAATTGATACGGTCAAAACGTGCCTAGTCGAAATAATGGTTTTAGACCCTAGGTATCTTTGGACCAAATCCGTTTCAGAACATTTGGAGTCGATCTACCGATGTCCGTTCGTCTGTCTGGTTGGCTGGTGCGCACGATAACTCTCGAAGGGAGTATCCGATTTGATTCAAACTTGGTACATCGTAATATTTTTGTCAAACTTAGATCGAGTTCGGAGATGAGCAATATCGGCCCACTCCTTCTGGTACCTCCCCCACAAAAGTTCTAAATTTTCAAGAAATTTATTTTTTGCACAGAAAGAGAAATTATAGTCCGATTTTGCTCCAACTTTGCAAATCCTAATATTTGCTTCAGTGTGAGGTCGGGTTTGAAAATGGAAAATATCGGTCCACTCCATCAAGTACCTCCCCCACAAATGGTAAAAATTTTGAATAATTACAACTCTCATAAAATGTGATGTAAGTGTCCGATTGTCTTAACATTTTTCACATCCCAATATTTATATTAACCCAAGGTCTGGTGTTAAGATGGAATATATCGGTGCACTCCTTTTGGTACATCCCCCACAAAAGGTCAACATTTTCAAAAAAATATTTTTTTTTTTTGCACAGAAAGAGAAAGAATAATCCAATTATGCTCCAACTTTGCAAATCCTAATATTTGCATCATTGCTAGGTCTGGTGCGGAAATGGAAAATATCGGTCCACTCCTTCTGGTACCTCCCCCACAAAGGGACAAAACTTTAAATAATCACAACTCTCATAAAATGTGATGTAAGAGTCTGATTGTCTTGAAATTTCACACATCCCAATATTTATATTAACCCAAGATCTGATGTTAAGATGGAATATATCGGTCCACTCCTTCTGGTACATCCCCCCAAACGGTCGAAATTTTCAAAAAAAAAAAAAATAAATATTTTTTTGCACTGATAGGGAAACGATAATCCGATTTTGCTCCAACTTTGCAAATCCAAATATTTGCATCATTGCTAGGTCTGGTGCAAAAATGGACAATATCGGTCCACTCCTTCTGGTACCTCCACCTCAAAAGTTCGAAATTTTGAATACCCATTAAGCTCATAAAACGCGAAATTAACATCGGACTGCATTTAGACTTGGCACATCTGAAATTTTCTATCAACACAGGATCTGTTAAAAAAAGGGTGGAGATCGGACCATTCCTCTTGCTAGCTTCCCACAAAGGGGCAAAGTTTTGAATAACCAAAACTTTTATAAAATCCGAAATAAGCATCAGGTTCTCTTTATATTTCACACATCCCATTAATTCCACTAACAAAAGATCCGTTGTGAAGATGGCATATATCGGTCCACTCCTTCTGGTACCTCCCCCACAAAGACTCAAAAATTTGAATATCCATGAAGCTCATAAAAAGCGAAATTGACATCCGATTCTATTCAAGACTTGGAACATCCCAAAATTTCCATTAACACCACACAGTCCAAACCTAGCATGTTGCAATATTTATATCACATTTATTTTGGTCTGATACGAAATGGCCAATATTGGCCATTAGGGGTTTATTTGAATAATTATAGCAGAAGTCAAAATATTTTTAAATAATCAACATTGGCTGAGGGTATACATCTGTCGACAAAACCGACCGATACTTTTTTACTTGTTTTTAAGAAAATTCATTACTTCTGATGACAAAAATAAAATGTTATTCAAGTTTGGTCCATTTTTCCATATATATAAGTATTTGTAACACAGACTTGGACGATGGAATCAAAATTGTCCTTCCTATACAAGGTATATTTGTCTTGGTAAATAATCTTCGTTAATTTATATCATAGACAACTCAAGCTATAAACTAAAGAGTTGTAATGTTTGCTTCTCCCGACAAATATTTGCCAATGACTTCTCGAATACCAATGGGTTATTTTCAAGCAATGACACATTTTTCACAAACTTCCCGACTGTTAAAAAATTACGCATTTTTAAAAATATTTTTCAACTTCCTGACAAAGAATTTCTAATTGAGATATTTTTAAATATATATAATGGTATTCAACTATTCAAGTTATTTTTTTTATTTCTCAAACACACGGGTATTTTTTTTAAACATATGTTTCAGGTTCTTCCTGGGTATATATAAATCGATGATTTATTAAAAATATTTTTCGACGTTCTGGCTATATATAAATCGTGGATTTTTTATATATTTCCAAGAGCTCTCCTGTTGGTTATTTTGTTAGTAATTTACAAGGACTTAAAGATCCACAATCCTTTGAAAATAACGTAGGAAATTTTTGAAAAATTTTTTTGAGAAATCTTCGAGTCATATATTGCCGAGAATACATGACTCGAGGATTTCTATTTTTCAAAAACATCCCAACATTATTCCCAAGGGATTGTACATTTCTAAGAACATGTTTAAGGACTCTCTCATTTAATTAAAAAGAAATGACAAAATCATGTAATTTTTCCAGAATTTTTTTCAAGCACCGGTTAAAATCTATGGTTTTAAAAATACGTTTAGATTATTAGATTAGTTTAATATTTTCAAATAAAATTTTAATTAAAAATGCGTTAAATTCAGCCTTCCAAAATATCCAATATAAAGTAAAGAAAGCTATTAGAAATAAAAGTATCGATATCGGTATCGAATATTGGATCTGCTTAAATTTTTGATAGTGAAATCTGTTGGTAAAAAAAAATGGTACCAGTTTCTTGAAATATTCTGTTAAAAATATAAATCTCCAAAATACCAAACAATGAGCATATTCGACTAGTCTTCTATCACAAACGTCAGGAGCCATTGCAAACTCTATATACCGAGTTTTAACAATTCCCCTGAAAAATGTGGTTAAAATCATTATCAATAATGTAATATGGGGGCTATAGGAAAACGTGAACTTATATATCTGCCACTGGAGGTATAACCCATCACGAACCATAAGTACCGAATTTAAAACAATTCCGTTACAAAATGTGAATACCGGATGGGAAAACGTGGAACCCAAATTTTAAACACTTCCGCATGGAATTCTTGGAGACATCATGGATTTTTAAGATTTTTTTCAATAGCTTCATATCAAGAAATTGTGGATTTCTTGAGACCACTCTTGAGGACTCCCTGGAGAAAAGTCGTGGAATTTGTATTTAATGTTTTGTGTAAATACTATCAACAAAACGTATTCATAACGTCTTAGGTTGAAATGTATTTGTGGGCAACTAATACTTTCTCCCTTGTTAAAGTTATAATGGATCTTATCTAAGAATTCGAATAGTTGATACTCCTGGTGAATGCCCGTCAGAGTAAATAATTTTTAACTCATAATAATACTTACCTTTAGAAGTATATAATTCCTTAGTAGTAACCAGCCTCATATACTTGTACTCTGCAATATTCAACGGCTAAGTTTAAAAAAAGATGTTACAGGAACTTACGCAGAACTTTATCTTGGAACGTTTTCGCCAAACAAAAAAGTCACCTTTCCTTGTAAAATGTACAAACAATTGTCAAAAGATAGTCATATCCGAGGGCCGCATGGCCTTTTTCCTGCATACGTCCTTGTGTTCCTACTTATTTCCTCATAAACATATTTACGCATATTATTTTTATTATGGCAAGGATGTGTGTTAGAGATTCAAAGTTTTACCCTTGACACTGTAAACAAAATCAGTTGTCACACATATACCCTCCCCCTTCCCTTCGATTTGCACCCACACACTTGGTTGTTAGCAACTTCTGACGTTATTATGCCTATAAATTAGCCTAATATTTGGCGATACACCCAGACACACAAATTACTTGAAGCGTATCAATGTTCATTGTACTTATTTCCACATCCACATGTGGCTGAAATCGCTACAGACAGTACAGGTAAAATTTGTCTACTTACATGTTTTTTCCTCTCTTTCGTTTTGCCATGGAAAACATTGCCATGAAGGATATACACGTATATACAGGGTGAGATAAAAAAAACTGCAAACCAACTCCAGAATGCTGTGATTTCTAAACCTCTCGTCCGACAGCTGTTAAAATTATTCCAGCGACAGCTCATTATATTGTTTACAAGCGTACAAAAGCATTTTTGGTGAGAATTTTCCAGAAAAAAGTTATTCGTGATGGAATTCAAGCGTGATAGTGTAATTTATTTATATTTGGCTGGAAAACCACAAGTGGCTATCGTTAGAACACTCCAGCATTTAAATGTGAATAAATCTTTTGTGTCTCGTAACATCGCTTGTTATTGCGATACTGGTAGCGTAGCCCGATGTCAAGGAAATGGACGGAAGAAAACAGCAACATCAGCAGAAATGGTTCGAAAAGTAAAGAAGCGACTTGATCACAACCCCCGTCGCAGTGGTGGAAAAATGACTTGTGAGCTGAACATATCGCAATATTCCATTCGGCAAATATTGAAAAAATGAGCTCGGGTAAAGCATTGAAATTCGAAAAGTGAAAGAACTTATATAGCAACAGAAAGAAAATAGACTCAAAAGAGCTAAAGAGTTGCTTCGCTTGGCCGAAAGTGGTGAACCGCCGAATTTTGTTTTCTCCGATAAGAGAACATTCGTTGTTCAGCAGCTTGTAAACAAACAAAATGATCGTGTTAACTTGCCAAAGAGGTCAGCTGAAAATGTGCACCTTCGGTTGGCCACTAGAACTCAAGCGCCGGCCATGGTGATGGAGTGGGCCGCTATAACAGTCGATGGTTGCTCTTCGCTCGTATTAATCGACCGTGGCATCAGAATAAATGCCGAATACTATCCCGAAAATATCCGGGAGGGTGTATTAAAGCCTTGGCCGCAGACCTTGGACATTCCAACAGGACTCAGCACGCGCCACCCATGAATGTTTACAAAATGAGGTTCCTCGCACAATGGCCACCAAAATCTCCGGATACCAATCCGTTGGACTATTGTGTCTGAAGTAATTTGGAAGCAAGGTTGGACCTAAAAATACCAATGTGTCGATCACCTCAAGCAAGCGCTTCATCGGGAATGGGGCAAAAGACCGCAGAGCAACATTCGGGCAGCGTTTTACGGTTTTATTGGCCGTTTTAAGGCCATAATTCGTGGCAAAGTTGACCAATTCGAACATACCTAAACATATTCTAAAATTTGATGTTGCTTTCGAAATTTCTTGCTTTCATTTAATAAAATTTACAAAAAAAAAAAATTATGGCGTTTGACTTTGTTGCAGTTTTTTTATCTCACCCTGTGTATATGACCCCACATATGCATACGAGTGTTAGTAATTGCTAATCTTGTTAATAGGTGGCAAGCTAAACGGTATGTGAAATAAAAGATAAGGTTTTTTTTTTTGTATTTTTAAAATTTATTTATTTTTGTTTTTAAGTCTTTAAATATTTTTTTTTTGTTTCGTTATAAAGATTACTGTTCCGTAATATGATTTCTTTGATTTTATTTTGTTTGGTTAAAATTAAAGGGAAATTGAAATATTGGGGAATTTGTTGCTATGTATTGTCGCTTTGTTGTATTCCAAATTTAAATATATTTTAAAATATAACGAAAACATAATTGAAAAAGCTTTAAATAAAAAAATGCTGTTATATCTGTAAAAGTTATGTGCCTGTATCTGTTATCCTGCTGGAATAACGCTCAAACCTTTTTATTGTGATTTTTGTAATTGTTTTTCTTTTTTCGTTTTTTGTTATCATGTTTTGCATTAAAATACCATAATGCGGCTTTATGTACCTTAGCATCTGCATTGTTTTTGTTTTTTTCGTCTTCTTCTTCCTATTTTCTGGTATTACAAATTTGAACCGCATTATATTTGTATGTTATTGAGACAATAATAATAATAACCATAAAATTTTATATCAGTTTGATTCTTTTCGTTTTGGTTTTTTTTCCTCCATTTCTTTGGGAGGTTATAAGCTTTTTCTTGTTCTTCATATATATGTATGTATATTGTTTTGTGTTTTACTGTTGTTTTTGTTTCTCTGTATATAATATTTCAATATTTGCTTAGTTATATATTTGAATAATAGACCATAAATTGAAATCATAACGGGGTTTCATTCTCTTTGTAAAACAGCAGGTCAAAGTACTTGAAAACATTGAAAGTCAAGATATATATTTAAAAGAAAGAAACGAGGAAAATATAACAATGATAAAGTCATTTCCAAATTATTTTTGCATTTCACAATTGATTTTCAATATTTTCAATTTGAACAATTGCCTTTCATTTGTTTATTGAATTGTTATTTTGATTTAATCATATATTGATTGATATTTTTTTCATTCTAACTACTTTGAAAGTTATTTACAGCAATTTAAAATACATTTGTTTTTTTTTTTTTTCGAACTGTTAACGTTTATGGCATATTTAAATATTAGCATCAATTTGTTTTATATACATATGTATGTGTTTTTAACTATGTCTTTTGTCTTTTTTTTTTCCTAAAAATGCGAACCTATTGATCTTCACTAAAATTATTATTGTTTCGTTATTGGTGTATGTCTTAGTTGATATAATAATAAATATTCGTTTTATATTTTATATATGAATTACCATATTAAATATGTTGAAAATAAATAAGGAATGGACCAAAAAATATAGAAGTAAGCAAGTAAAAAAGCTGTAAGTTTGGCCGGGCCGAGCTTCGAATACCCTTCACCATTTGGAACGAATTAGGCAATTTTCAAAAAAAAAAAAAAAACGTTCAAATTCTGTTAAAATACCGAATGTAGCCATTATATTACAGTCTATAAGACGACGTGGATCTGCATAGGCAACTTTTGTCATAAGCCATTAAAATATTCAAATGCGTAACATGAAAAAAAATCGGTGAAAATACCGAATATTGGGAGGTACCATGGGGGCTATACCAAAACGTGGACCTGCACAGACAATTTTCTGTCATAGGCTGTAATATCCATTACGAACTTCAAATTCCACATTTGAAACCATTCCGGGGAATATTGGCCCCAAAATGGCGTAACTTGAAAAAAATCGGTGAATAATGTAGCTTAAATCATCAAAATACCGAATATAGGGAGGTAACGTTATATGGGGGCTATACGAAGACTTGGACCTGCATACTAAATTTTTTGTTAAAGGCTGTAATACCCATTACGAACTTCAAATACCAAATTTGAAAAAATTCCGGTGAATTATGTTGCCAAAATCAACAAAATACCGAATATCGGGTGGCACCGTAATGTGGGGGCTATACAAAGACGTGGACCTGCACAGACAATTTTCTGTCTTAGGCTGTCGTATCCATTTCAAACTTCAAATTCCACATTTGAAACCATTCCGGGGAATATTGGCGCCAAAATGGCGTAACTTGAAAAAAAATCGGTGAATAATGTAGCTTAAATCATCAAAATACCGAATATAGGGAGGTAACGTTATATGGGGGCTATACGAAGACTTGGACCTGCATACTAAAATTTTTGTCAAAGGCTGTAATACCCATTACGAACTTCAAATACCAAATTTAAAACTTTTCGGTGAATTATGTTGCCAAAATCATCAAAATACCGGATGTCGGGAGGTACCGTTATATGGGGTCTATACCAAAACGTATACCTACATGGCCTATTTTCAATACCCAAAGTCCTGCAGACATAATATATATTTGACTAAAATTTAATCAACCTACTTAATTTCGTTCCGAAGCAGGAGTGATTTCCACAGACGGATAGACAGACAGACAGACGGACGGACATCGCTAAATCGACATAGAATTTTATGCTAATCAAGAGAATATATATACTTTGAGGGGTCTAAAATGTATATTTCGAGGTGTTACAAACGGAATGACAAACTTAATATACCCTGCATACTATGGTGGAGTGTATAAAAACAAAACAGATGTTTAAAAAAATGAATATTTTTCCGGTTAGCTTTTTAAAGGAGTTTGCAAAAAAAGTCTTTTCACATTCTTTCTTAGAACTATATAGCATTTCCCATTATATTGCCAATAGTTTAGTTTTTCACATTAATCTAATATTTTTTTCTTTTCTTTTTAGGTGAGTACAAAAAAACTTAATCAAATTGCTGAAGTATACTTTGTAAGTATTTGATCAAAGATTTCGTATTAAAGTTCGAAAAACCAAATACCTGAAAAATGGAGAAATGCCTAATAATTTTGATGGTATGCATATTGAGATACAATTCTTATGCCCTACACATCAAGGTGGTCAGAGTATTATGTCTTTGTGCGAGATAAACCCATAGTTACTTTTTAGGATCTTTATAGAATCACTTTCTGAGTCGATTTACGCAAGTCAGTCCGTACGTACTTACAGGCCAGAAATATTTCTGCCAATTTTATCTAGACCGGTTCAAATTCGGATATAGCTCCCATATATATCCTCAACCGATAACAGGTTAATTGTGCACCAAATAACCAATATCTGTTCAAATGACCTGAATTATGGTACATCTGACCGAGTTTAGTCTAGAAGCAAGTACATCAAGTCGGTTCAGATATAGCTATAGCTCCCATATACATATATGTTACATTCGATTTGGTGTTTAAGTCCCTCATGCAATCGACAACAATGATATTTGGTACCAGATACCTTATAAAGCTCGGAAATATCTTTGCCAAATTTAATCGAGAACGACTAAGATTTGAATGTAGCTCCCATATATATCCTTAATTCGATTTTAGGTTTTTTGTGCAAATAACGGCTAATATCCGCCCAAATGGAGTGAAATTCGGGACGTACGTTTTCATTTTGTGCAACTCGGCGCCGATATATATTTTTTTTAATATAATCCTCACACAAGTGATATCATGCACTCTATAGCAATGTTGTTTGGAACAAAAGATTAAAATGCCTCCGTTATATTTAGTGAAAATCTATTCGGAATTGGATATACCTACCATATATAAGTTTACTCTCAAAATCAAACTATAAAAGCTCTAAAGCCAAATGTTGAATTTTAAGAATACCCTTTGAAAAGTTTGCTAATAAGAGTCTTTCGAAAAGTCCATCTGTTGTAATGACGCTCGTAGAATCCAAACGGTATGTGTGAGAAAGCTCAGATTTTGCATAGAGTTGTCTTTTGTTTGCAGGTCTAGTTCGAAGAGATGATCTGTCAACCTCCTTATATTCGGAATTCCGCATTTAGGGTGCATAATGGGACCTTCCTCCATTGTCTATACACGATTGGAAAATATGATATATATTAATATACGGGCTGCACCAAAAGGTACACATATTCGATTTTTATACCCTACACCACAAGGTTGTCAGGGTATTATGTCTTTGTGCATTTGTTTGTAACAGGCAAAAGGAAACGAGATTCTTATTCGAATTATGAATTTTTATGTCATTCCGTTTAAATATTCATCGTTGACCCCATAAAGTATATGTTCATAATCAGCATAACATTCTAAGTCGATTTAACGATAACGTAGAGCGTCAAAATTTAGCAGAACAATTTACATTTGTTTCATGGATTTGTCTAAAAATTAGTATTTGTAGGGTGTAATGGGTTCTAGCTTGTGTGGCGAAACATTATATGTACAGGGTTGCCCATATTCGACGGACCCATGACTCTTTGGGCCCATTCCAATCGACGAGGCTTGTTCGCAGGCAACATTCTTTGCGTCAATTGAATTTTGTACGAGAACAAATGCAAATCAATGCGAATAATCCGTTGTAAAGTGGACCGAGCCATGCCCAACTGCTGAGAACGGCGTTTTTGGGATGTTCTTGGCGACCTCTAAACACTGGCTCGTACGGCAGCGATATTCTCGGCCGATCGCCTTGGTCGACTTGTATATGGCCTCTTCGGATTAGAAAGAGCCTTACCAGTCGAAAATTTTTCGTATAAACGCTTAATGGTGTGTTCTCACATTTTTAATGTTTTAAAAGCACGTTGAGTTTTCACAATTGACTTCTTCTGTTGAATGTAAATTTAAACTATTTCAGAGCGCTCGCGTGGCGTGTATTGGTTCATGGTAAAAATCTGCTTGGACTGACGCTTCAAACGCGGTATGTCATTAAGCGAAGTGACATCTCTGTCAAAAGTTATGACGTTGCCAGATGGGTCCGTCGAATATGGACAATCCTGTATAGGTCCACGTTTTGGTATAGCCCCCATACAGGGGTACCTCCCGATATTCGGTCTTTTGATGATTTTTGCAACATTTTTTTTTTTTCACAGATTTGTCTAAAAATTGGAATTTATGGGTCATAATGGGTTCTAGCTACGGTGGCGAAACATTGTTTCAGTATAGCCCCCATATAATGGTACCTCCCGATATTTGGCATTTTGATAAAAAAAAAATGTATTTTCAGTATATAATGTGTTCTAGCCCGATGGGGGAACATTGAATATTTAGTTCCACGTTTTCCTATTGCGCGCATATAACGATACCCTGAGATATTCGGTATTTTGATGATCCTAGGCACATAATTGTTTCAAATTTGGTATTTTAGAAGATTTGATAGATGACAATCCTAGAAGTATAAAATTGTCTACGTATTGGTATGAACCCACATAACGGCCTCCCTCACTTTTTGGTTTTTTGATAAGATTAACTGACATATAAAGTTTAAAGTGAAACATGCTTGAATTGCGATACTTTTATATTAAAATGTTTCCATTAGCCTAAGGTGTAAACAAAGTACAGGTCGCATTCATTGCCCGATCCAGGTGAAATTTTGCATTTTGAAATTGGATATAATCGGTCAATATTTAGATATTCATCCGATTTGTTATTTTTGTCCTCCACAGCCGTAATATGCACTCTGTAACAACAATATTCGCGGAAATATGTCAAATACAGCTCAGAAATACCTTTGCCCGATTTTATAGAAGTCGGTTCAGATTTGGATGTGGCTCAGATATGCAGTCGGCCCCGTCCTTACTTAAAATGGCATTCGTAAATCTAAGAAATTCTCCCTTAAAGAATTAACAATTATTTGTTCTTATACTCTTTCCTTGTCCGCCTGAATTCTTTATAATTAAATTAAATCGCTTTGGATACCTAGTTCATAAATGTATTTTTCTTGGTTCAACGGTAGTTCCTATTTTAATGTAACCTGCAAACTTATATCTTAAATCCATTGCTGAAGCCACATGACTTTGACTAACACAACCCACTGCTACATAAAGTAAATATGTTCATCGTCACAATCCAATTAATTCTGAAAACAATCAAAATAAATCGTGTTAATTACAAACATAATCTGTGATATGTTAACAAATAAATGCCAACGTTGATGATGAAGATTGTCCATTACTTATCTACGAAAATTCGCACAGACTTGTTAGATGGCATTAAAACAAAATAAATGGATAACTTTACTTGACTAGTCATAATATTTTGATCCTTTATGCTGACACATGTTATATTTGCTTCGTATGTATCCTCTGATGCACAGGCAAACATCTTAAGTCACAAAATGTATAAAGAAATGTGCTTTATAGCCATGTTAAGTTATATATCTTTCACCGTTGTTGCAAATTTTCAAATGGAAAACTGAAACATTTCGTCGTCACCCTAATTTATTTTGAAAAACGCACTTACGACTCTTTGCCTGCGTAACTGAAGATATATATTCGGATGCTAGATATGCGTGTGTATGTATGTTATAAGATATGATTTTATTTTATATATGCATTGTACGTGTATAATGATTATGATAGAAATCTATTATTAATATTTATATCCTTTGAATGTATATATGTACGTATGTATAATATGTATGTATGTATGTATATATGGAAGACTCAACTACATTGAAATATACAAACGTTCTTAATACTTATGACATTACATGTATGTCTGCAGCAAAACAAAGGAGGATTATTTATTACATAAATGTGGTTACTCCCATAATGGAACCAAAAAACGAGAAAAAAAAAACAAAGGTAAACAACATCGTTGTCAGTCGGCGTATGAGTGATATTAATATGCAGTAAACAAACGTAAATTAATCATACGCTCCATGGCCTTGTTATTTGAGCGATAAAAACAAGATTGTCTAAGATCTTCAAGTCTGTTTTCTTTCATACACCCTCTGAGAGTAATTGGCAAAAAGTCAACAAATTAATACCACAATTTGTGTGTGTGTGTTTGCAAACCAGATAATGTAAATTAAGGAAGCGCCCATTTAGATAATAGGCCATAATTTAAGGAAGCCATATGTTGACTTCATTGGATGTTTTTCCTATATATTTTTATTTAGTGCTTAATAATTGAAAATCACCCGAATATTTATACCCTACAACACTATGTGTTGAGGGTATTATAAGTTTGATTGTGTCAAAAATTATGTAACACCACGAAATATTGGTTTCCCACATAGGAAAGTATATGTGGATCTTCCTATCTCGTCGAGCTGAGTCGATCTAGCTATGTATGTCCGTCCGTCTGTCCATGTTTATCACTCTACAGCTCGCAATTATGGCCCGATCTTCATGAAATTTAGAATGGTGGTGGGGCTAGGGTCAGAATAAAACCCTATTTCTTTTGGAGATGATCGCATAATATTTAGGGGTTGAAATGGACCAAAAACTGAAAAAAATTCCTGATCTTGCAGTTGCTCTACAGGTCGCAATAGACCAATCAAAGCGGAAGTTAGCATGGGGCTAGAGCTTGGGGCTGGGCAAAGGCCTCCCAATTTTGATGGTCATCGGATAATATTTAGTGGGTGAAATAGGCCACAACATTTGTGTTAAATAAAAGTAAAATTTTCCATTAAACCGCGAAAATTTTTAATCCCGGCGAAATCACAAATAGACGAACAGGTCAATTCTGACCGTTACGTAGATTTCGATAGGAAATATATCGGATATATATAGCGCAATATATACAATGTATGTATACAAAGGAGGGGGATGTTAGTTAGAATGCTTATATCTCAAGAATGGCTGGACCGATTTTGACAAATTTTGTCAATTCAGAATGCCCTCTTGACATACAAGTATAAAATTTTAAAGAAAAATATGCCAATAACGATGTTAATATACATTTTGTAGTATTTTGTGACATTTTTTATTTTTTCATATTTTTTTATCGCATGCGATTTTTTCAATTTGACTCATAATCTTTTGTAATATTTTTTACCTTGCAACACAGGTTGGGGATATTATATAAGTATTGCAAATAACGTCCGATCCTCACGAAAATTTTCACAAGGGTAGAGTTGGGCTCGCAGGGCTAGGCCTACAAATGTCACAAATAGAAACCAAAGGACTCGAAATCTCGCATAAAGTTAGATTTTAGGACAGCGGGTACAATGGACCACTAATTTACTTACAGGCGGTATCCGAAATACACAAAAGACGAACTTCTGGCTTTTTTATGTTGATTTCGTTGACGAATATAGCCAAATATCGTAGACAAGCAAATCATATAGATGAGTCTAAATTTGGAGATACAGAGGGGCTTCTTGCTTTTGGAGATGATTGCAAAATATTTAGGGGTTCAAATTAGCCAAAAACATAAATGTTTTTCCGATCACACAATTGAAGCCAATCGATACGCCTGTGAAGAGAGTTAAGGACAGGGAAGAATTCTAGCATTTTGGATGAGCATTGGATTATATTTATCTGTAAAATGGACTACAGCAACTAACAGCCCGACGGAGTTGGGCAATTGTCCCTAGTAAAAGTCCTAATTTCAAAAGCGAAATCTTCCAATATGGATTTGGACATAAGTGGGCTTCTAACATATTGTAGTGTTGTCTATAGCCTTTGCTTATTTGTTTTTTTCTTTTTTTTCCTTTCTATTATTTCCTCTTAATAATGGCAACCGCAAAAGAAAAATTATAAATATCACCAGCCAACCACAATTTGCCTCTTTTCGACATATGAAATTGTTCACATGTTGAATATTAATTGCTGTCAATATGGTTGCTTATATGTATGTATGTATGTATGTATGTATGTATGTATGTATGTATGTATTTGTGGCCTGTGTAGTACTATTGTACGTCTGTTAAGTCCTTGGATTTTGGTTGACGTTGACTATAAAATTCAGCAAATTTATTCCAACATGCACGTCAATGCGACCGATCATCATTTTCAACCACATTGCATTTTCGCCGTTTTAACTATTTCTCCATTTCGAATTTCCAATTTCGCATTGATTTGTGGTGGCCTGACGGAATATTAATTATTTGTCAAAAGCAATGACTGCAAAAATGCTTCGCATACATATATGCAGTTTGATTTTTTTTTATAATTTTTCATTTTTGTATTTATGGAATTTTAAAGCGCTGATATTCATATTCAGAAACTGTCCTCATTTATATTCAAGATGATAAATGCATTTTTCGAAAAGTTTAATTTTTTAAATATTGAAAAATAAAACATATTTTTAAATAGAAATCCATTCAAATTAAGTTAGTCTGTGAAAAATCGGGGGAGTTCTTTTGTCTCTGCAGCGAATACAATCTCATAAAATCATCTTCATCAAAATCGCCATCTTCCAATAAAACAAAAAGCTGTTAAATGGTACGCTACAAATTCAAGTTATTCACGAATTTTAGTATAATTTCAACCCAAACGATATGAAAGCCAACATTTTGGTTTCCCATCAAATAGAAAGCATTTAGGCAAACAATTTTCCACGTACGACGATTCGGTACAGCCATACTTAAAAACTATTTGTTTTTTTTATTTTTTATGCTTCATATTTATAGGAGAATGATTTATTAATATAAAGAGTCTAGATAACTTTTTACCATAGGGAAGCTGTAAAAGCTCTACAGGTTTATGTTTAAAGAATTGCTTCATATATTTTGTATTTAGAAGAGCTTTTATAGATCCTCTATCTATACTTAGAGCTTTAAAAGATATCTTGCCTTATAGAAACTCTTTTAATAGAGTTATTTCTATGGCATAGCTCTAAAATGGCTTCTTTCAAAAGTCTTCTTTATATTGCTATAGCAAAGCTGTAGAATGTATTATATTTTTTTTTTCCTGTAGAACAGCCTAAAAAATTATGTATAGAAGAGCTTTAGACGGCCTTCGATCTGCGGAGGAGCTTTAGAATAATTAAATGGGAACTATAGAAGATTTTTAAGAAAGTCTTTCAAAGAAGGCTGTTAAAAAAATTAAATAAAGGACAATTAAAATTTATATTTCTATATAAGTCAGATCCAAAGTTCCCTTCACACGAGTTTATAGAAGAAAAATGTGAAAAAGCTTTTAAATGTTCTGCTTTCAGAAGAACTTCGGTTTTGCGAAAACCTTCGAAACCTTAGAAGTCTTTGTTTAGAAAATCTAAAATATGTTCTATCTATAGAAGACATATGAAAAGTTTCCTAAAGAAAAAACTTCAAATGACATTTTTCTATAGCAGGCCATCCAGCAATCTGGAGTGTATGAAAGCCCTTTAAAATCTCTATAAAACGACTTCTGGGTGTATAGATCTGTATAGGATCTTCTCCCTTCTGTAGAACATTTGTAAAATATCTTCCATCTATAGGAGATGTATGAAAAGTCTTCTGAAGCAGACCTTCAAGTTTTCTGCTGTATAAAAAAGACCAACACAAGGTAAGAAATCCTTTATAGATTATTATCTGTATACAAAATCTTAAAAAGGGTCTTCTTTTATTGAATGTTTCCATTCTATGGAAGACATATGAAAAGCCTCCTTCGAAATAACTTCTAGAAGCAATTTGTCTAGACCCGACGATCAACCAATCTACTGTACCGAAAAACCCATTAGAAAGTTTATATTCTAGAGAAAAACGTTTTAAGTCGTATCCATTAGGAAGCCTTACATAGGGGTTTTCTTTTTCCAGAGGACGCCCAACAGACTTCAGCTTTCCTTTAAAAAATATTTTGTCTATATAACCTTTGTCTAAAGAAAACTTCTTTAAGGTCTCCCGTTTTATAGAAAACCTCTGAAAGTTTTTCTGGCTGTGTAAAATCTTTGAACGTGCGCCCTTTGAAAGGTTTTCTCTTTTGGGAATGTCATATATCTTTCGGTCATAGAAGGTCATTTAAAGGGATTAGATATATAGAAACTTTTATCTTAAAACACATTCAGTCCATTTTCAGATTTTATTATTGAAAAACATAATGCCTGTTAGGTCTAGCTAAAAAATCGGTTCAAGACATTTGTAGTCGATTTAGGAGTGTTCGTCCGTCTGTCTGACTGGTGCGGACGATAACTCTCCAAGGGAGTATCTGATTTGATCCAAACTTGCTGCAACCTAATATTCTTTACAGACTTGGGACGTGTTCAAAGATAGGCAACATTGCTTCATTCCTCCTGGTACCTATACCCCAAAAAGTTCACAACAAATAACTTAGCTCATATAACCAAAAAGGATCATCAAATTTGGTTCAAACTTTGCAAGTACGTAAAATTTTTATCTAGGTTAAGTTGTAGATAATATCGGTCCTCTCCCCCACTAAGGGTCAACATTTTGAATAATTAAAACCCTTATAAGATGTGAATTAGGAATCCGATTTCCTTCAAATTTCCCCGCACCTTAATAACTCTACTAACCCCAGATGAATAATGAATAGAACGGACCACTGCTTGTGGTACCTCCCCCACAACGGGTCAAAATGTTGAATAATCATGAAGTTCATAAAACGTGAAATTATCGATGAGGATCTTCATAGAATTATTTTCTGAACCGATTTATGCATGTCAGACCGTCCCCCAGTCTATCCATGTATTTTTGTAAGCAAAATGTAGTCCCTCACATGCGTAATACGCCCTCTACATCAATGATATTCGGCACCGGATACAGATACTGATCGAAAATACCTCTCCCAAATTTTATAGAGATCGGTTCAGATTTTTATATAGCTTCATTCGATTTTACGGTTAATACCCACAATATATGTAATATTAGCCCACACTGAATAGTTTTTTATACCCTCCACCATACTATGGAGGGTATATTTATTTTGTCATTCCGTTTGTAACTCCTCGAAATACTCATGTCAGACCCAACAAAGTATATATATTCTTGATCAGCGTAAAATTCTAAGACGAATTAGCCATGTCCGTCTGTCTGTCTGTCCGTCTGTCTGTCTGTTGTAATCACGCTATCTTTCGAACAAATTAAGATAGAAGGCTAAAATTTTGCACATATGTATATTTTGCCAGTAGGCAGGTTAAGTTCGTAAATGGGCCATGTAGGTCCAAGTTATCATATAGCCCCCATATAACGGTGCCTCCCGATATTCGGTATTTTGATGATTTTAGCGGCATTATTTAACGGAATTGTTTCAAATTTGGCATTTGAAGTTCGTAATGGATACTACAGCCTAAGACAGAAAATTATGTGTGCAGGTCCACGTCTTCATATAGCCCCCATATAACGGTACACCCCGATATTCGGTATTTTGATGATTTTAGCGACATTATTTAACGGAATCGTTCCAAATTTGGTATTTGAAGTTCGTAATAAATGCTTCAGCCCATGCCAGAAAATTGTCTGTGCAGGTCCAGGTCTTCGTAGAGCCCCCATATGACGGTACCCCCTATATTCGGTATTTTGATGATTTTAGATACATTATAAACAGATTTTTCTTCAAGTTTCGCATTTAAATGTTGTAATAACTTATGACAAAACTTGCCTTTGCAGGTCCACGTCGTCGTATAAGCATTCGGTATTTTTAAGATTTTAACAGAATTTTGAACGGTTTTTTTTTTGGAAATTGCCAAATTTGTACCAATTGGTGGAAGATATTAAAAGTTCGGCCCGGCTGAACTTATTACTTTTTTACTTGTTCTCATATTCAACCGAAATTTTCCATTTGATGAAATTAGGTCCGGTATACCTATTGCTCCAATAAATATTTCTTAATATAATCCTTATCGAGGTCATTTCATGCATTATACAGCAATGTTGGTATGACAACATAAACTTTTTTACAAATAGTGGTGTAGGACATCATATAGTCGCCCCTCCCCCCCCCCCACTTTTGACCTTTCCTTATTGGTTTTCTCATAGTTAATGGTTGGTCGACTTTAGTCCGTCCGCCTTAGACTGATAAATTAAGATTTTGAAGAATCTTAAGTATTAATACAAATGGCTTTTTCGGTTATATAGTCTTGGCCAATGCATAGCATATTCAACACAATATTAATATCACTCATACGTATATGTTACTGACTCCACCTCTATGGCGTATGATAAACATTATCACTCATACCACACATACACTCATACTCCTAAAATAACTTGATTTCAAGAAAAAAAAATGTTTAAGTAAATTAATTTTAAAGCAATTTAATAAATTTAAATATCTATTTTTATATTACACTTCCCTTAGCAATACATATTTCTCTAAATACCTCTTAAATTCTAGCTGTACAACAACACAATTTAATTGTGTGCATATCTGTGTGGGTGTATTCGGGTTTTCGATTACATTTTCAATATTCCATTTTGTTTTGTGGTTGCTGCCTTATCGAGATTACATAATTCGTTTTCTCTCCTGTTTTATTATTTATTTAAAGTTAATTATACTTTTCAACTTCCGTTTGACATTTTGGTGTGACATAAATTATCATAAAGTTCAGTCGTTCTTTCGTTTTTTGCTAATGACATGGCAAGGACCTTTATTTGTTGCCTGCCAGCTTGTCTGCCTGTTGAACGCAGTAACACCAAGTTGGCCATTTATGACAAATGTTGTTGTCGCTCTCTCACTCTCCTCCCCCATTCATTGGCATTCCAAGGAAAGTTACAGTAACTCATCTGTCTTTTTCCTCTTCTTTCCCATTTTCATTAGAACTTTCACACTTTTAATTAGCCATTTGATAGAGGAAACAAAATGCCAACTTTCATTACAAATGTTATCTTTTTCAAAATGGAAAGTTGTTTTTTTTTTTTTTGTGAAAGGAAAGAACAACGTTTTCAGTTGGCTTGTTGTTTGTCTGTTTTTTTGTTACATTTTTATGAGTACTTTATGAAATAATGTGTAAAACTTTCGTGTGTTTGTGTATAATGTTGCCTGTTCTACTTCCATTCTTTCTTTCGTTCTATTCAGATAGTTAGGTTGTGAAGCTGTTTAACATTTTCCACCTGCCAGGTCGATGTTTAGCTGTTTTCTTTGTAATTTTTCTTTTCATCGTTTTTATTAGACAATTAAGGCGCTTCTTTTCAGCTGGCTAAATGGTGTCGGCTTTAAACGAAAATTATCTCATTACGCTCTGAATTGGGCTTGGGCACCGGCGGCTGACGTTGAAAGGCATAAACGTTGACAATTAATTGTGCCAAGAAAATAAAGAAAAATAAAACAATGAGTGTTAAATATAAAATATATCGCGCCACATTACAATGCGAGTGGTGGCTATTGGTGTCAAGATTAGCGAAGCCAACTATTTGTAGACCACCACCACGAAAAAATTTCTTCTTCCTCCTCTTTTGGCTATTTTTCTTCTCTCCGTTGCCTGTGTTATCGATTTGAGAGTGGGAAAGTGGAATACAGACGATAGTACAATAAAAATTTCCCAGGAAGTAAATTAGATTTGCAGGATTTCTTTGTATTGCATATCCTTTAGTGCGTTGGCGGGTGTTGTTGAGCCAGGCGCCACAGGGTAGCTGTCACTGTGGCTGACAAGGATGATTGTTATTAATGCAACCGCAACATTGTGTAGCTTTTTCTATTCTTCTTCTTCTTCTTTTTCGACACTTGCCGTTAAATTCTTGGCCAACTGGCAAACACCCACTGTGTTGGAAGTCAGTTACACTTGAAGTTAAATCTTTTCTCCTCTCTCTCTCTCTCTCTCTCTCTCCCTTCCACTTTCTTGTTTGTTATACGTAAGCTGGAGTTCACTGCAGTGATATTCCCTTATATATTTGAAGTGGATTAATGGCAATTGTAACTCGGAATCCCTTTGGGCTCTCTGGCACTTTAATTCTATGGCAACAGCTATGGGATGCCAATGGTTGGTTTTGTCTTCCTTTTATTATTCGATTTCTTCCAGCTGTTTCCGCCTTCACTTACTTAAAATTGTCATATTTATTATTGTGGTACCGGGCATCATGGTCGTCGCTCTGCTCTTTTTAATGCGTTTATCCTTTTTGGAATATTGTGCCACTTATTTGTCTCCCTCTTCTTTTTTTCCTACCTTAATAAATGCCTTTATTTTGTAACTATTTTGCTCATAGTTGCTATTGTTACTGTTCTTGTAGTTGTCAAAGCTAATGTTCTGTCATTACATCGTTCATGCTTGGCTTGTCCTTTGGAAATGTTTATGACTTTGTAACAACTGGAGTTGCAGCTCTTCATTTTTATTGTTATTATTTTATAATTCCTCGTATTTGTTTCTTATTTTTTTTTTTGCTTTTCTTCAAACTCTGTTTGCTTGTGGTTGCGTTTTGTTGTTCCGTTTTTTGGATATGTGTCACATGCATGCATGTACTCACGCACACACTTACTCACGTATGTTGGCTATAAGCTGTAGCATCTGAAAGAGAAAAGGGATAAATGTAAGTACCTGGTATTAAGTGCAGGGATTATTAAAGTAATTGAAGTGAATTTAGATAATAATAAAAACAGAATAAGTTGAGATAAAGAATATCCTTATTATCCAATTACAGAAAACCATTTCGAAATCAAATTCTATGGAATGACTCATCTATCATTCATTCGCTCTGTATCAGTGAATAATATTATGGGATGTGTTTCATGGAATTATATGTTTTTATACCCTACACCACAAGGTGGTCATTATACCCTACACCACAAGGTGGTCAGGGTATTATGTCTTTGTGCATTTGTTTGTAACAGGCAAAATGAAACAAGATAGACCCATAGTTCCTGTTGATGATCTGCATAGAATCACATTCTGAGTTGATTTATGCATGTCCGTCCGTCTGTCCGCCCGTCCGTTTGTCCATCCGTCTGTCCATGTATTTTTGTAAACAAAGTACAGATCGCATTTATTGCCCTATCCAGATAAAATTTGGCACAGATCATTTGCTTGGCCCAAAGACGAACCCTATTGAAATTGGAGATAATCGGTCAAAATTTGGATATAGCTCCCATATATATCTTCGTCCGTTTTGTCTTTTATTGTGCACCAAACGTGTAATATCAGCCCGAATAGTATGAAATTTTGCACATACAACCAAATTAAGCCTGAAAATAAGTATGCCAAATTTGATCGAAATCGGTTCAGATATAGCTATATCTCCCATATATATTTTTCATCCGATTTGCTATTTTTGTCGTTCGCAGCCGTAATATGCACTCTGTAACAACAATATTTGGGAAAATATATCAAATACAGCTCAGAAATACATTTGCTAAATTTTATCGAGATCAGTTCGGATTTGGATATAGCTCCCATATATAACTTCGTCCGATTTACTTTTGATTGTGCACCAATCGTCTAATATTTGTCCAAATTGGATGAAATTTGGCACTTACGACCGAACTGAGTCTAGAAGCTAGTATGTCAAATTTGGTGAAGATCGGTTCAGATATAGCTATAGCTTCCATATATACTGTTCATCCGATTTTTCATATTTGTTACCCACAGCCGTAATATGCACTCCGTAACAACTATATTCAGTTAAATATATGAAATACAGCTCAGAAACATCTTTGCCAAATTTTATCGAGATCGGTTTCGATTTGGATATAGCTCCCATATATATTTTTATCCGATTTCAAATTAATTGTGCACAAACTTTTAATTGTTATGCGGAACTCTACTAAATCAGCAAAGTGGTGTAGGGTATCATAAAGTCGGCCCAGCCCGACTTTAAGACTTTCTTTACTGGTTTTGATGTTGACAAAATTTTGCATGAGGTAACTAAAATATGTAATACAGAATTTTGAACGAACAATCTATAAACTGGTGTTCGTAAGGAAAGAAATCAACATCACTCAGCACAGTAGTTCAGAATTGTTTCCTGATCACATGATTTGGTATTACGGGTTTTGTAGATATTAAAATATTCTTTCCAACAATTTAAAATCTATCTTTCCGGAGAATGTACTCTAGGTCAATATCCAACATTTACCAACACTCATTTCACATTTCAAAAGAGTTATTGGGCTTCAAAATGTTGTCATATAGGGGGAGAGATACGAAGGGTTATGGGTGAAATTTTCCATGTTTGATAAATAATTTGAAATACACTCTAAAATGTTTACACAAACTCGATTTGTACTAAATTTAGTACCATTTAGTACACATAAGTACGAATTTACATAAGTAAGAATAATTCCAAATTTCCAAGTCCTACATACCCTAATTCCAAACTACAAATTTTCAAAAGTACCTCCATAACTCAATCATGCAGTCCTATAGAAATCAAATTTTCCAATTTTGGGATTTCAGCTCTATTTTCCAGTTCTCCTAAGATCTAAATTGTGCCAAATTTAAGAGTATTTCAAAAACTATCTGCATAGCAAAGTCCAATAATTTAATAGTAATCTTATTTCCAAAATTCAGCGTTCCAGATCTATCAGTTCACCCAAATCGAAATTTTATCAAATTTAGTACCATTTAGTGTTTTTCGTGGACATAAGTACAAGTTTCAAAACTACTCCCATATCCAAATCCTATCAGTATTTGAGCTCCATCCGTTCCACTAAATTCAAATTGTACCATCGACCATACACCTCAACCTTGATTCCCATTCTAAATTCCATTTTTTAGCACTAACCGTTCGCATGATACGAAATGGTACCTAGTAGAGTACATTTTATTATTATTAGTATGTTTATAGTACGGATTTCCAAACATGGAATTTTTATGATTTTGGCCATATTTTTTGCCGGAATTGTTACAAATTTGGTATTTCATGATCTTCATGGGTACCACAGGACGAGATAAAAAAAACTGCAACGAAGTTAAAGACCATAATTTTTCACTTAACATCGTATTGAATGAAAGCAAAAATGTCGAAAATAGCATTAAATTTTAGAATAAGTTTTGATTTGTTCTTTGGCACGAATTATGGCCTTCAAACGGCCAATGAAACTGTCACACGCTGCCCGAATGTTGCTCTGCGGTATTTTGGCCCATTCCCGACAAAGCGCTTGCTTGAGGTGATCGAAACTTTGGTATTTTTTAGTGCCAACCTTGCTCTCTAAAATACTCCAGACACAACACACTAAAACACTCAAACGGATTGGAATCCGGAGATTTTGGTGACCATTGGCCGCTGGAAATGAAGCGAGGAACCTCATTTGGTAACCAAGTGCTGATTTCTGTTGGAATGTCCAATGTCTGCGGCCAAATGCTTTAACACACCCTCCATAATATTATCGGGATAATATTCGGCATTTATTCTGATGCCACGGTCGATTAATACGAGCGGAGAGCGACCATCGGCTGTTATGGCGGCCGACACCATCACCATGGCCGGCACTTGAGTTCTGGTGGCCAACCGAAGGTGTACATTTTCAGCTGACCTCTTTTGACAAGTAAACAGGATCAGTTTGTTTGTTTACAAACTTCTGGACAACGAGTGTTTTTCCATCGAAGAAAACCAAATTCGACAGTTCATCACTTTCGGCCAAGCGAAGCAACTCTTTAGCTCTTTTGAGTCTATTTTCTTTCTGTTGCCGTGTAAGTTCTTGCACTTTTTGGAATTTCAAAGGCTTTACCCAGAGCTTATTTTTCAATATTTGTTGAATGGAATATTGTGATATGTTCAGCTCACGAGCCATTTTTCGGCCACTGCGACGCAGGTTTCGATCAAGTCGCTTCTTTACTTTTCGAACCATTTCTGCTGATGTTGCTGTTTTCTTCCGTTCACTTCCTTGACGTCGAGCTACGCTACCAGTATCACGGTAACGAGACAAAAAAGATTTATTCACATTTAAATGCCGGAGTGCTCTAACGATAGCCACCTGCGGTTTTCTAGTCAAATATAAAGAAATCACACTATCACGCTTGAATTCCATCATGAAAACCTTTTTTTCTTAAAAATTCTCACCAAAATGCTTTTGTACGCTTGTTTGTTTTTTTTTTTTTTTGCCTTCTGTCTCCATTAGACCAGTAATGGGTCATCTCCGCCCAGAGAAGGCATTTTATTTATATACTGCCTGTACAGGGTTGCCCATATTCGACGCACCTTTGGGCCCTTTGGGCTCATTCCAATCGACGAGGCTTGTCCGCAGGCAACATTCTTTGCGTCAATTGAATTTTGTACGGGAACAAATGCAAATCAATGCGAATAATCCGTTGTAAAGTGGACCGAGCCATGCCCAACTGCTGAGAACGGCGTTTTTGAGATGTTCTTGGGGACCTCTCAACACTGGCTCGTACGGCTGCGATATTCTCGGCCGATAGCCTTGGTCGACTTTCATATGGCCTCTTCGGATTAGAAAGAGCCTTACAGGTCGAAAATTTTTCGTATAAACGCTTAATGGTGTTCTTAGAAGGCGCACTTCTCACATTTTTTAATGTTTTAAAAGCACGTTGAGTTTTCACAATTGACTTCTTCTGTTGAATGTAAATTTCAACTATTTCAGAGCGCTCGCGTTGCGTGTATTGGTTCATGGTAAAAATCTGTTTGGACTGACGCTTCAAACGCGGTATGTCATTAAGCGATGTGACATCTCTGTCAAAAGTTATGGCGTTGCCAGATGGGTCCCTCGAATATGGGCAACCCTGTAGATGATCTGTCTTTAGAAAACATCCAAATGGTCTTCGACCTATAGGCCTATGGAAAATCTCATAAAACCTTCATTCCATACAAAACCTTCTGCTTGTGGAGCTTTGAAAATTTTTCGAAACATATACCTTCAATCCATTGAATTTCATTAAAAGACTTTTCTCTCTAGTAGAAACTCAATGACATTGTGATGCTCAGTGAGCCATGAATAAAGAAGTATTGCAAATTTATAATATAGCTTTCGTTGTCCTGAAAATCCATTCTAAACAAATTTCTTTTAATGGATTAATTTTCTTTATAATGAGACTGAATTAAAATACATAATTTTCCTTATTTTTTACTCTTTACCATAAAAAATATATCAATATGCGGTTTGTATTTTAATTCTCTTCCACACTTTCCTGATAATTGTTTTCGGTCTACATTGAAAATTATTTTACTTTTTCAAAGGAAGAAAAGTTCCACAAGTGCTTCCTTTGCAAGGAAAGACACGGAAACACTTCTTTCGACTTCACGAGCTCACACACATTCCCACTCTCATTTAATGAATGCAGTAGGCAAAGTTTGAATTAAATAAACGAATTGCATTCCGAGTACAATATATATTTTAATAATCCCCAACAAAATGAGAAAAGAAAAACAACACTTTTCACATCAAAAAAAAAAAAAAAAAACTCCTTCCAACCTCATAGGCAAACCAACAGCTTAAACTTTTAATGCATTTTTCGCCGTGGTGAAACGCTTTTTAAATCCTCTTGTATTCGTTTGTTTTTTTTTTTTTTTCTTTTCGCGCTTCAAACTTTAACTCAGAAATTATACAAATCAACGGGGAAGTGGGAACAACGGCATGGTAGCAAAAAAAAGTAGAGGAAGTTGTAAGCTGAGGCAAACAAAAGAAGCTGGTACGAAACACCCAAAGTTTTATTTCACATGCCGCCAACAACACACTTGCACACTTTCCGACAATTCCAAAAATAACACACACACACCCACACAACTTTGCAAGGAAATGAAAAACAACTTTTGGCATAAATACTCCCATGGAGGGAATTTCCCTGGAGTTTGTTGGTGGTGGGGTGGAGGGGGCAATGCTATATGACTGAGTGTCCCTCTTAAAGTACTTTTTGTGTCTCACAAGTATGCTGGGTATATTGGTGTGTATGGGTATTTGGTGACAGCTTATCGATGTGTGTGTGTGTGTACTATCATACCGGAATGCTTGTGACAGCAGTACAAGCGGCATTTACTTAAACACACACCAATTCAGCTCGCTTGCTTCTCAAAAAAGTAGAAGCAATGAGGAACGCATCGTTGTATTTTGCTTTTACTCCCTGAAATCGCAAAACAACTTTTCTACTTAAAAATGTTGTGAAGTGTGAATATGAGTGCTGCTACATTCTGCTGTCGCTGTTCTTTGTTTTTGTTTTTCTTGTTGCATCAACAACATTTTGTTTTGTTCAATTGGACTGAAATGAAGAAGCAGCAGCAGCAGCAGCTGAAAAAAGCGTAAAAAGCTTTGCTCGAGGGCCATTGCAGTTAGCATTTGTACACTAAATATGGCAAACAACAAAATCACCAGCTTGTCGAGCAGCTTCATCATCAGGCGTAACGGCAACAACAACAACAACAAAATTGTAAAAAGAAAAAATTCCAAAAACAAACTTCAAGAGTTACAAATATGGATGTGAAGTGAACTGTGAACTGGATTTTGTTAAACGGGATATTTTGTGAGAGGTGTTTTTTCTTCTATTTATTATTTTCCAGGACGAGAAGTAGTGGTACACTTTTTGTCATCTACAACTTACACCGTTTACAGGATGTAATGTTTGTTCTACTTTTAGTTTTTGATATATTCTAAAATATAAAGGTTTTATACAATTTTGGAAAATCGGAAAGAGTAAGAGGGAACAGAAAATTTACGTTCCTATTCAGTCCGAACGAAAAATGTTTAGTCCAAAAACGCCAACTGCACCAAAGATGTTTCTAGTTGAACATAAGGATTTTTTTCACAATGAAAAGCTTTTTTCAAGATGATGGATTTTTATAACCTACAAAACAATGTGGTGGGGGTTTTATAAGTTTGATTGGGCCAAAAATTATGTAACACCTCGAAATAATGTTTTCCGACATAGGAAACTATATATGGATCATACTAACTCGCCGAGCTGAGTCGATCGAGCTATGTATGTCCGTCCGTCAGTCTGTCTATGTTAATTTGTAATCACACTACAGGTCGCAAATCCTCACGAAATTAAAAATGGAGATGGGGTTAAGGTCAGAAGTGAACCCTATTGTTTTTGAAGATGATTGCAAAATATTGAAATGGCTTGAAAATTTCCTTGATTTTGCAGTTTCTCTATAAGCCACAATTATGAACCAATCGACGCGGAAATTTGCATGGAGTTAGAGTTCATGGCAGGGCAGAAGCTAACCAATTTGAATGGTCATCGGACAATATTTAATATTTAATTTTATTTCCAAAAATACGAATGTGTTTACTAAACCGTGAATATTTTTAATCCCGGCCATATCACAAAGACAAAATATTGGATATGTAGCAAAATAGGTACAATATATATGTACAACCAGTAAAGGAATTCTTAAAGTCGAGCGGGCCGACTTTATGATACCCTACACCACTTTGTTAGTTTAGTAGAGCTCCGCATAACAATTAAAAGTTTTAATGGGAGAATTTAAAGTTCAAATGAGTAAATATGCCGAAGCATTTTTATCTTTTAAATTCGCACTTGTATTGCCCATTTGGTGCACAATTAATTTGAAATCGGATAAAGATATATATGGGTGCTATATCCAAATCTGAACCGATCTCGATAAAATTTGGCAAAGATATTTCTGAGCTGTATTTGATATATTTCCCTGAATATCGTTGTTACGGAGTGTATATTACGGCTGTGGGTAACAAATATAACAAATCGGATGAATAATATATATGGGAGCTATATCCAAATCTGAATCGATCTCGATAAAATTAAGCAAATGTATTTCTGAGATGTATTTGATATATTTCCCCAAATATTGTTGTTACAGAGTGCATATTACGGCTGCGAAGGACAAACTAACAAATCGGATGAACAATATGTATGGAAGCTAAACTATATCTGAACCGATTTCGATCAAACTAAGTATATTTATTTTCAGGCTTAATTTGGTTATATGTGCAAAATTCCATACTATTTTGGCTGATATTACACGTTTGGTTCACAATAAAAGACAAATCGGACCAAGATATATTTGACAGCTATATCTAACTTTTTACCCATAATTTCAAATTTCAATAGGAGTAGTCCTTGGCCCAAACAAATGATCTGTGCAAAATTTCATCTAGATCGGGCAATAAATGCGACCTGTACTTTGTTTAAAAAAATACGTAGACAGACGGACAAGCAAGACTCATAATGTGATTATATGCTGATCATCAAAAGGAATTATGGGTCTATCTCGTTTCCTTTTGCCTGTTACAAACAAATGCACAAAGACATAATATCCTGACCACCTTGTGGTGTAGGGTATAAATAGATTCCATGTAAGATGATAACTATATCCTTGGGCCAAAAAAAAATTGCTATGCTTCCAGAAATTTAATTACATCCAGTAAGGAAAGACAAAAGTCAGGAGGTGCCGACTTTGTCAAATTTAGCGTACCTGATGTATTATTTACATCAAATTAAAGGGAAACATATGTGGGACGTGCATCCAAATTTTAACCCGTCATATATATGGAATCTACAGCTATACAGGTTCATAATTTTTACATTTTTTTTTTAATTTTATTGAATGAAAGCAAAAAATGTCAGAAATTGCTTACATTTTTAGAATAAGTTTAAATTTGTTTGAATTGGTCACCTTTGACATGAATTATGGCCTTCAAATGGCCAATGAAACCGTCACTAGCTGCCCGAATGTTGCTACACGGTATTTTGGCCCTTTCCCGGCGAAACGCTTGCTTGTGGTGGTGATCGACACTTTGGTATTTTTTGTTCCAACCTTGCATTCCAAGATACTCCAGACACAATAGTCCAACGGATTGGTAAATGGAGATTTTGGTGGCCATTGTGCGCTGGAAATGAAGCGAGGAACTGGACATCGTTGTTTTCTCATCGGAGAAAACCAAATTCGACAGTTCATCACTTTCGGCCAAGCGAAGCGACTCTTCAGCTCTTTTGAGTCTATTTTCTTTCTGTTGCGGTGAAGCTCTTGCACTTTTGGGAATTACCATGGCTTCACCCCGAGCTCATTTTTCAATATTTGCCGAATGGAACATTGCGATATGTTCAGCTCACGAGACATTTTTCGGCCACTGCGACGCGGGTTTCGATCAAGTCAAGTTACTATATGTAGCGGACCGTATTCGACTCCATCTAGTACTGATAAAAATATTGGTATGCGCAGCATTTAAAGAAAATCGAACAATTATTTCCAATTTTATTTCTATAATCAAAATTTTGAAATTTTGATCCCTTGTTTCGGAGATACCGGAGAGAATGACCCAATATATCTCATTTTTGCATCAGATATTTTGTTATATTAATATTGAGAGATATGAAGAGAATCGATTGCTTATTTCGCCTTTCTTGAATGATATAATTATTCAACATTTTGACCAGTTTTGTGGGAGCTACTTGATGAAGTGGACCGATATTGTCCATTTTCGCACTTGACCTAGCACAGATACGACTATTGGGATTTGCAAAGTTTGGACAAAATTGAATGATCCTTTCTTGTTCTATACGACAAAATTTTCCTTGAAAATGTTGACGTTTGTGTGGGGAGTACCATAAGGAGTGGCTCGATATTGTCCATTTCCGAACTGGATCTAAGATTTAAATTTCTATTTTTATACTCGACACCACACTCTGGTGCAGGGTATAATATCTTTGTGCATTTGTTTGTAACAGGCAAAAGAAAACGAGAGAGGCCCATAGTACCTTTTGATGATCGTCATAGAATCACATTCTGAATCGATTTATGCATGTCCCCCCGTCTATCCGTCCGACTGTCTGTCCATATACATATACAGGGTTGCCCATATTCGACGGACCCATGTTTTTTTTTAAATCAAAGAAAAAAATAAAAATTTGGCGGTTGGCAATGTTAATCATTTAATTTGTTCCAAGTAGATTTGTTTACATCAATTTTTGAATATGATATCTCTCAAATGGCCGCCTCTGGCGTTGAAGACGTATTGTGCCCTTTTTGCTACATTTTCCATTGTTTTTGCCAACATTTCGGCCGGAATAGCGGCTATTTCTCCATGAATGTTGTCCTTGAGCTCTTCTACGGTCCTTGGCTTGTTAACGTAAACCTTTGACTTCAAATATCCCCACAAGAAGAAGTCAGGCGGCGTCAAATCGGGCGAACGCGGTGGCCAGTCCACTTTTCGACATCAAACGGCCCGGAAACAAATTCTTCAGAAAATCGATTGTTATGCGACTTGTGTGCGGTGGAGCGCCGTATTGTTGATACCAGAACTGCCTCATACGCTTTCGACGAATAATTGGCATCACAAAATTGGTCATCATGTCGCGATAACGCTCCTGATTGATGGTAACAGCATGGCCATTTTCATTTTGGAAGAAAAACGGCCCAATGACCGTTTTCGCACTAACGCGGCAAAATTTTGCTTATTTACGGTCCCATTCAATGTGAAATTGGCTTCATCGGACATGATAATTTTGTTCCAATATTGCTCGTCATCTTCGGCCATTTCGATGACTCTTTGGGCCCATTCTTTGCGTCAATTGAATTTTGTACAGGAACAAATGCAAATCAATGCGAATAATCCGCTGTAAAGTGGACCGAGCCATGCCCAACTGCTGAGAACGGCGTTTTTGGGATATTCTTGGGGACCTCTCAACACTGGCTCGTACGGTAGCGATATTCTCGGCCGATCGCCTTGGTCGACTTTTATATGGCCTCTTCGGATTAGAAAGAACCTTACCAGTCGAAAATTTTTCGTATAAACGCTTAATGGTGTTCTTAGAAGGCGCACTTCTCACATTTTTTAAGGTTTTAAAAGCACATTGAGTTTTCACAATTGACTTCTTCTGTTGAATGTAAATTTCAACTATTTCGCGTGGCGTGTATTGGTTCATGGTAAAAATCTGCTTGGACTGACGCTTCAAACGCGGTATGTCATTAAGCGATGTGACATCTCTGTCAAAAGTTATGGCGTTGCCAGATGGGTCCGTCGAATATGGGCAACCCTGTATAGTGGATAGAGAACATACCTGCCAAAATGATCAAAAATAAGTCCATGCTTTATATTTTTTCTGTTCAGATGTATTTTGATCATGTACAATATATTTTATATGTTTTTTTTAAGAATTGAATAACTTTTTAAATTTTTTTGCTTTGTTTTCAACATTTCAGTTGAATCTCATGATGAAGGATGTACAAATTTTGCATTTCTTATCTAAAACCCCCAAGAAATTACAAAGAAATGGTGTACGCCTTGATTATGGCTTAGCATTTTACACTCCATTTCCCACGTACACTTACTTACTATCTCCTAACGATTTCATCTTGCATCTATGACATCTGGGCATTCGAAGATTGTCATTAGGAGACAACAGCCAAAGATTCAGAGAGTTTTGCTATGCAGTTCGTTAGTTGGTATTTGAACTACTCTGGGCTCTTATGGGATTTTATTTATGTGCGAAGTTTGTCTTGAAAGCAATGCAGGCGGGGATCCCAACCTAGTAGTGTCTCAGGGTGTGCTGTTGTTGTTGAAGTTCCTTCGTTAGTTTCTTTCGCTGCAAACTGCTGGCCGCATATGAGCAACGAGTGAGTGCATTAATAAGACTAGGGGTGCGGGGGAATAAAAATAAAAAGTTTCTACATCATTGTCACTATTAACGCTGCAAATATTTTCAAGATGAAATTTTTTGCTTGAATGGTAGGTGTGTTAGCGTATGAGTGTGTGTGTGTGCGTGCATACGTGTAAGTTTGTTAAGAGTGTCGTTTTCCACGTCACTTACGTTCTAGTTTAGTAACAGATTTTTAAGCTGAACATCGCCTCGTTTTATTTGACATGCTGCAGTGTTCTATTCATTCCCCTGGCGGATAGGGTTTTGTAAGGAAAACAGGAAGTTTTTTTCTCCTGCTTTCAGATTTCAGGAAATATTTAGACAAATTATCTGTATATTTCCTGGGATTTACTGTTTCCTTCCGTTCCGTTTTCTGAACTTCGTTAGCGAAGTAAGACCAATAACCCAAAGTCTTTAGAGACCTGCCAGTTGTTGGGATTTTATTTTATCCTTTACATTTTTATATCTTCTTCGCTACGTTATCGCTGTGTTGCTGCCTGTGAATTGTGGTAATAAATTAATTACATGTTTCTCATACGTTTACCCCGCCTTCCTTATGAATTTTGAGACAATTTAATCACATACTTAAAAATTAGGGATGGCTATAGGAAACTTGTGGGATCCAGGGTAAGGAGATTGAGGAGGGTTTCGCTGCTAAATCAAAAGTAACAAATTATAAAATAAGTCATAAAATATACGGCAAATTAAATTTGTAATACGGTTTGTAACACCTGGAAAATTTTTCGAACCCCCATCTTACAGTCACTCCTACTTATCGGTATTTCAGAGGTTTCTGCTCCAATATCCTACCAAATCGGCTATAATTTTAGATTCACTCTTCTCAAAAAATATTAAATAAAGGTGCTATATTTTACATAAAATATACAAGGCCTTACTAATTTTGGCCATTTTGAAGGTTTCGGTGCCAACATCCAATGAGTATGTGCATCGAGCAGATTCAAAAAATTTGTCAAACAATCACGGTTCAAATCATAGATTAAAAAAGGTTTCGGGGAAATTTTGAGGTTTTAAAGATGATTTTTAAAAGGACGTCCGACCAAAAAAATCTTGGATTTTTTTAGAATATTTTGGAAAACCTTCTGCCAAAAATCGTAGAATGTTTGACAATACTTCAAGAAGACTTATTAATCAAAAATCACAGAATTTCTAAGAACCATTGTTGATGGACATTTTGACCACAAATCCTTGATTTCTAAGATGGTCCTATAATATGGCATTTTAAGAATATTTTGAAGGATTTCGTGGGTTTTTCATAATATTTCGAAACCGGAATATCGTAGGGATTTTGAGGATAGCAGATTGGCTAACTGTAGGGCAAGTAATTTTTCTGGTCTTAAAAATACTTGACATTCTTTCCCTATGAAATTTTTCAAATATTTTCAATGGTGGAAGAGAGAAGAAAAGGATAGCCTGATAAAAATCGTTGAGTTGCTAACCATACTTTGAAGGATTTTTTGATTAAAATTCCTGGAATATAATGAAAAATGTTTAAAAGAAAAAGGTCTTAGAAATCTAGGAATTTTTAAAACTAGAATATTTTGAAGGACGTCCGGACCATAAATTGTACATTTCTTCAAGAATTTTTGAGTACATTTTTCAATGAGTTTTTGCAAATAGTTCTAGTTTTTATAAGATAAATGGAATTAACTCTAGGTTAGTAAAACTCTCAGAGAGGGTGACCCGGATGCCTAGATATTTGACCCAAAAATCGATATGGACTGTATATGTAACAATTGAAAACTAATCAAAACACCTATTGATGTAGAATTTTGGAAGGGATATAGTGTTAGCTATAATTTAGCATTAATTTTGTGGACTAAAAAAATGGAGGCTTTTTCGACTTTTGGAGGATTATGTAAAAAAACGGGTCCAAAAAATCGATAATTTAGATACAACTCCCGAATCGTTTCAAATAACTTGCATATGGTGCCTATATTACCAATATCGGTGTAATAGATCCGTATCTTACCCGGGTCTTGGACGCTGTCTTTTGGATCAAATATCAGGGAATCCGGGTCCGTCCCTCAAAAAAATCCTTCCCGAAATGAGGGTACAAATACATACCTCAGGGAACAATTTAAAAAAAATCGAGAGTTTTTACTAAGGACTTTCGATTTTTAAGGACTATCGTAGGTCTTCATGCTCAAAACGTCAATGAATAGCAAATTTAATGTTATTTAAAAAATATAGAGTTTTTTTCAGAAAGTAAAAATTGAGTTAGTAAAGACTTCCTTATAAAAAATATGGATTTTGAGGTAATTTTTGAATGCCTTTCTGGCAAAGCTGTGAGGTCAGACGGGCCGAACTTTGAAAGAATTTGGCAATTTTCAAAAACATAAATTGTGTTTAAAATTCGTAAAAATCTTAAAAACCTTAAAATACAAAAAAAATCGGTGAATAATGTCCATAAATTCATCAAAATTTCGAATATCGGGAGGTACCGTTATATGAGTGCTATACGAGGACGTGGACCTGCACCGGCAATCTCCTGTCATAGTCTGTAATATCTATTACGAACTTCAAATGCCAAATTTAAAACAATTCCGGTGAATAATGCCGCTAAAATAATCAAAATAACGAACATCGGGAGGTACCATTGTATGGGGGCTATACCAAAACGTGAACCCACATTGCCCATTTTCAATACTAAAAGTCCTGCAGACATAGTATACATTTGAGTACAATTTTATCAACCTACTTCATTTCGTTCGGAAGCTAGAGTGGATTCCACAGACGGACGGACATTTTAATACTCAAAGTCCTGCAGACATAGTATACATTTGAGTACAATTTTATCAACCTACTTCCTTTCATTCGGAAGCTAAAGTGGTTTCCACAGACGGATAGACGGACGGCTATTGATAAATCGATATAGAATTTTATGCTGATCAAGAATATATATACTTTGTTGGGTCAAAAATGTATACTTCGAGGTGTTATAAACGGAATGATAAACTTAATATACCCTCCGTACTATGATGGAGGATACAAAAATTGTAAGGACTTAAAATTCTTGGATCTTCAACCACAACAAGGTATACAAACAACAATTGCCTTTTCTTCTTCTTCAAGAACTGGTTTGGACATCCTTCTTTCAAAGAATCTGAA
Source organism: Musca domestica (assembly GCF_030504385.1). Classification (NCBI taxonomy): domain Eukaryota; kingdom Metazoa; phylum Arthropoda; class Insecta; order Diptera; family Muscidae; genus Musca; species Musca domestica. Next base: position 50,715 of record NW_026712173.1, read on the forward strand.
AACTGATGCCATTAAAGAATTCCAATAAATTGTGGATTTTTATAAAACATTTTTTTTTGGCAATTTCCTACGAAATAATTGTGAATTTTATACTAATATTCATAGTCTTTGTAAATAAAACAAACCTTCAATTGTACGTAGTATATACAAACGTATATTAATTCTTACAGGCTGGGGTAAATATATGTCGACAAGGCAATTGATAATTTTTCACTTGTTTCACCCTTGCATTTAACCAAATCGAGGTACAATGTTTTAAATAAAAAAAAATAAATAAAAAACTTGGCCATTTTTTAATTTTTTTCCTGCTTCTTCAGACCTGATTTATATTTATAGCCTTAGCCTCTAAATGTAAATAATTCTTAGTCTAAAAATTATTCCAAAAATACTAAATTCAAAATTTTCAAATTTAATTTTTTTTTTTTAAAAATATATTCGATATATTGAAAAAATATAAAAAAAACTCCAAAATGTCATTCAGCATGAGTTTTTTTTTAATTCCCTCCAAAAAATTATCAAAAATGTTATTTCTTTTGGTATCCCTATCAGCCACAAGTAGTTTTTTAATTTTTTCCTGCTTCTTCAGACCTGATTTATATTTATAGCCTTAGCCACTAAATGTAAATATTTGTCTAAAAATTATTCCAAAAATACTAAATTCAAAATTTTCAAATTAATTTTTTTTCAAAATCATATTCGAGATATTGAAAAAATATAAAAAAAATCTCCAAAATTTCATTCAACATGAGTTTTTTTTTTCAATTCCCTCCAAAAAATTTTTATCAAAACTGTTATCCCTATTTGGAATCCCTAACAGCCACAAGTAGTTTCTTATTATAACGCGAAGCAGACTTGTGAAGAGTCTCCAGTTTCACGCACACCAACCAACCAACCAGCCAGCCTTTTGGCGGTTTTGGCAAAATAAAATTTAATAACATTCATAGTTTTGATGATAATGAGGTCTTTTAATTGTTCGCTCTTATGTTTAGCATTTGATGCTCTTCTGTGTGTGTGTGTGGCATGCAAATTAGAAAGAACTTGTTTTAGGGGAAATTAACTAATTTAAGACAGAGAGAGAGAGAGAGAGAGAGAGAGAGATAATTTAATATATAGAAAACTGCAATTGTAAACGTTAATTAAACTAATTTCCATTTTTATATCTTTTCAGGTAAGTAAAATTGAAATTTGAACCCTGGATTGAAAATGAAGCTGAATGCAGAAAAAATTAAATTTTGCCATGTGTTTTTAAGAAATTTTCTAGTTAAGAATTGGCTATCGACCATATTATTAAGTGAATAGAATTTCAAAAATGTGGAAGAGATGGAAACTTTCCCCCTCTACTTTTGGTTACTTTGCGATATAAATATTCAAAACTCCTTCTTTTTATAACCTCCACCATAGTATGGAGGGTCATTCCGTTTTTAAGTATATATATTCTTGATAGGCATAAAATTGTATGTCGATTTAGGGATGTCCGTCCATCTGTGGAAACCACTCTAGCTTTCTAACGAAATGAAGTAGGTTGATGTAATTTTACTCAAATGTATATTATGTCTGCAGGACTTTTGGTATTGAAAATGGGCCATGTAGGTTCACGTTTTGGTATAGCCCCCCTATAATGGTACCTCCCTATATTCGGTATATTGATGATTTTAGCGATATTATTTACCGGAATTGTTTCAAATTTGGTATTTAAAGTTCGTAATGGATGCTACAGCCTATGACAGGAGTTTGCCTATGCAGGCCCACGTCTTCGCATAGCCCCCAAATAACAGTACCTCCCGGTATTCGGTATTTTAATGAATTTAGCTACAATATTCACCGGAATTGTTTCAAATTCCGTATTTAAAGTTCGTAATAGATACTACATGCCACGACAGAAAATTGTCTGTGCAAGACTACGCTTCGTATAGCCCGCATATAACGGTACTCCCCGATATTCAGTATTTTGATGATTTTAGCGACATTATTCAACGAAAATATTCCAAATTTGGTGTTTTAAGTTTATAATGGATAGTACAGCCTAAGACAGAAAATTGTCTGTTCAGGTCCACGTCTTCGTATAGCCATATAAAGGTACCTCCCAATATTTGGTATTTTGCTTATTTTAGCGACATTATTCACCGGAATTGTTTCAAATTTGATGTTTGAAGTTCGTAATAGATACTACAGCCTATATCAGAAATATTTCTGTGCAGTTCCACGTCTTCGTATAGCCCCAATATAACACTGATTTTAGCTACATTATTCACCGGAGTTGTTTAAAATTTCTTATTTAGAGTTCGTAATGGGAACTGCAGTCTATGAAAGAAAATTTTCTATACAGGTCCAGGTCTTCGTATAGGTCACATATATCAGTACCTCCTTATATTCGGTATTTTGACGATTTTAGGTACAACATTCAATTTAAAAATATCAATTTGAAGTTTCTAATAGCATGTGACAAAAAATTGTCTATGCAGGTTCAGGTCTTCGTATAACCCTGATATAACGGTACCTTCCTATATCCGGTTTTTTCAAGTCTCGCATTTCAATATTATAATGACAGAAGTTGTCTATTCAGGTCCATAGACCTTTATACAGTCGTATAGACCTTTATACAGTGTTGCCCATATTCGACGGACCCATCTGGCAACGCCATAACTTTTGACAGAGATGTCACATCGCTTAATGACATACCGCGTTTGAAGCGTCAGTCCAAGCAGATTTTTACCATGAACCAATACACCCCACGCGAGCGCTCTGAAATAGTTGAAATTTACATTCAACAGAAGAAGTCAATTCGACTGGTAAGGCTCTTTCTAATCCGAAGAGGCCATATAAAAGTCGACCAAGGCGATCGACTGAGAATATCGCTGCCGTACGAGCCAGTGTTGAGAGGTCCCCAAGAACATCCCAAAAACGCCGTTCTCAGCAGTTGGGCATGGCTCGGTCCACTTTACAACGGATTATTCGCATTGATGTGCATTTGTTCCCGTACAAAATTCAATTGACGCAAAGAATGTTGCCTGCGGACAAGCCTCGTCGATTGGAATGGGCCCAAAGAGTCATCGAAATGGCCGAAGATGACGAGCAATTTTGGAACAAAATTATCATGTCCGATGAAGCCCATTTCACATTGAATGGGACCGTAAATAAGCAATATTGCCGTTTTTACGCCACTGAAAATCCTCAGGAGATTCAAGAAGTGCCTCTTCATGGCGAAAAAGTCACAGTTTGGTGCGGCGTTAGTGCGAAAACGGTTATTGGGCCGTTTTTCTTCCAAAATGAAAATGGCCATGCTGTTACCATCAATCAGGAGCGTTATCGCGACATGATGACCAATTTTGTGATGCCAATTATTCGTCGAAAGCGTATGAGGCAGTTCTGGTTTCAACAAGACGGCGCTCCACCGCACACAAGTCGCATAACAATCGATTTTCTGAAGAATTGGTTTCCGGGCCGTTTGATGTCGAAAAGTGGTGATTTGGACTGGCCACCGCGTTCGCCCGATTTGACGCCGCCTGACTTCTTCTTGTGGGGATATTTGAAGTCAAAAGTTTACGTTAACAAGCCAAGGACCGTAGAAGAGCTCAAGGACAACATTCGTGAAGAAATAGCCGATATTCCGGCCGAAATGTTGGCAAAAACGATGGAAAATGCAGCAAAAAGGGCACAATACGTCATCAACGCCAGAGGCGGCCATTTGAGAGATATCATATTCAAAAATTGATTTAAACAAATCTACTTGGAACAAATTAAATGATTAACATTGCCAACCGCCAAATTTTTATTTTTTTCTTTGATTAAAAAAAAACATGGGTCCGTCGAATATGGGCAACCCTGTATAACGGCTACAGCCGGTATTTTGAAGATTTAAACAGAATTTTTAACGGATTTTATTTTTTTGAAAATTACCAAATTTGTTCCAAATGGTGGTCTTTTCCGGTAATTATTGAAAAAAATTGCATTATTCGCATAGTATGTAAATAAATAATTAGTATTGTTTTAACCTTAAAATCAATTCATAGATTTCTATTCATTTAATAATTACTATTTCTTATTTAAGGCAATCTAGTCTATCCTTCTAATTAAATGTAAACCATCACTCACACTGTTCATCATCACCGACCAGGAATGAAAATAATTCCATTTCCCATTAATTTCCTATTTCAAAAATGCATATTTCGAACCGAATCATTTGAATTATTCGAATTCAATAAACCTATCATCAGTAACTTCACATTTCTACGTGTTTCCGGAGTTTGTGTGTGTGTGTGTGTGTATCGATTCACATGTCATTAATTATGAAGCCTGTTTGTGACCAATATATTTAGGTTTTGATTTAACCAATTTTGTGTGTGTTTGGTCATATTTATGGCTATGGCTATGGCGAGAATGATGATGATGATGATGATGCCAATGCCATTGGTAGACGCCATTGTAATTGATGTTATGCCTTTTAATTAACCACATTCTGCATAGTAGAAATATAATTAATCTAAACATGGTTGACATGAAATTCAACTATTTTTGTTGCCGACTTCATTTCCATAAATATGCAAATACACCAATACCAATCATGCATGTATACATACATAAACAATCCGATGTATCTAATTAAATGTAAATTAGTTTATTTACCACAAATCCTTCACATAATAATTATGATAGGAAATTATGCATATGACCACAACGGAAATAGTCGAAATAGCTATGATTGGTGTAAATGCAGGAGAAGAGGAAGAAACATGAAAAAATCCGTAACAAATACAGGGTTGCCCATATTCGACGGACCCATCTGGCAACGCCATAACTTTTGACAGAGATGTCACATCGCTTAATGACATACCGCGTTTGAAGCGTCAGTCCAAGCAGATTTTTACCATGAACCAATACACGCCACGCGAGCGCTCAAAAATAGTTGAAATTTACAAGAAGTCAATTGTGAAAACTCAACGTGCTTTTAAAACATTAAAAAATGTGAGAAGTACGCCTTCTAAGAACACCATTAAGCGTTTATACGAAAATTTTTCGACTGGTAAGGCTCTTTCTAATCCAAAGAGTTCATATAAAAGTCGACCAAGGCGATCGGCCGAGAATATCGCTGGCGTACGAGCCAGTGTTGAGAGGTCCCCAAGAACATCCCAAAAACGCCGTTCTCAGCAGTTGGGCATGGCTCGGTCCACTTTACAACGGATTATTCGCATTGATTTGCATTTGTTCCCGTACAAAATTCAATTGACGCAAAGAATGTTGCCTGCGGATAAGCCTCGTCGATTGGAATGGGCCCGTCCGTCGATTATGGGCAACCCGTATTTGGACTATATCGACTATTTCCTATACTTTATATGAGATATGTGCAAATTTTTAGAAAATGTGGAAATATGCGTGGGGTAACAGATATAACGGACCGAAGTAGTCCATTGTCATACTTCATCTAATACAGAGAAAAATATTGGTATGTTCAAAATTTGAAGGAAATTAACATTTAGAATAAGTTTAGATTTGTTCGAATTGGCCACCGTCACACGCTGCCTGAATGTTGCTCTGCGGTATTTTGGCTCATTTCCGGCGAAGCGCTTGCTTGAGATAATCGACACTTTGGTATTTTTTAGTGCAAACCTTGCTTTCGAAAATACTCCAGGCACAATAGTCCAACGGATTGGTATGCGGAGATTTTGGTGGCCCTTGTGCGCTAGAAATGAACCCACGAACCTCATTTTGTAACCATTCTTGGGGTGTCGCGTGCTGAGTCCTTTTGGAATGTCCAAGGTCTGCGGCCAAAATGTTTGCGTCCCCAAGGCTTTACTACACCCTTCAGAATATTTTCGCGACAACGAATGTTTTCTCATCGGAGAAAACCAAATTCGGCTGTTCACCACCTTCGGCCAAGCGAAGCAACTCTTTAGCTCTTTTGAGTCTATTTTCTTTCTGTTGCGGTGTATGTTCTTGTACTTTTTGGAATTTCAATGGCTTTACCCCGAGATCAGTTCCAATATTTGCCTGATTGAATATTACGATATGTTCAGCTCACGGACCATTTTTCTGCCACTACGACGCGGGTTTCGATCAAGTCGCTTATTTACTTTTCGAACCATTTCTGCTGATGTTGCTGTTTTCTCTGTCCACTTCCTTTACGACGGACTACGGTACCAGTATCACGGTAACGAGCGATGGTACGAGACATTAAATATTTATTCACATTTAAATGCTGGAATGCTCTAATGGTAGCCTCTTGTGGTTTTCCAGCCAATTGTAAAGAAATCACTCTATCACGCTTGAATTCCATCACAAATAACTTTTTTTCTGGAAAATTCCCACCAAAAATTCCGTTGTACGCTTGTAAACAATATAATTAGCTGTCAATGGAATAATTTTAACAGCTGTCGGACGTGTGGCTTAGAAATGACAGCAGTCTGAAGTTGGTTGCAGTTTTTATACCCTCCACCATACTATGGAGGGTATATTAATTTTGTCATTCGGTTTGTAACTCCTCGAAATACTCATGTCAGACCCAACAAAGTATATATATTCTTGATCAGCGTAAAATTCTAAGACGATTTAGCCATGTCCGTCTATCTGTCTGTGTGTCTGTCTGTATGTCTGTCCGTCTGCCTGTCTGCCCGAACAAATTGAGATAGAAAGCTAAAATTTTGCACACATGTATATTTTGCCAGTAGGCAGGATAAGTTCGTAAATGGGCCATGTAGGTCCAAGTTATCATATAGCCCCCATATAACGGTACCTCCCGCTATTCAGTATTTTGATGATTTTAGCAACATTATTTACCGGAATTGTTTCAAATTTGGCATTTAAAGTTCGTAATGGAAACTACAGCCTAAGACAGAAAATTGTCTGTGCAGGTCCACGTCTTCGTGTAGCCCCCATATAACGGTACCCCCGATATTCGGTATTTTGATGATTTTAGCGACATTGTTTACCGGAATCGTTCCAAATTTGGTATTTGAAGTTCGTAATAGATACTTCAGGTCCACGTCGTCGTATAAGCATTTGGTATTTTTAAGATTTTAACAGAATTTTTAACGAATTTTATTTTATTTATTTATTTATTTTTTTTTTTTTGGAAATTGCCAAATTTGTACCAAAATGCACTTACAGCTTTTTTACTTGTTTCATCTCACCTTGTATACACTCTCTAGCTATATGTCTGCGGTTATTTTGTATATTTAGCTATATCTCCAATTTTTGATCATAATTGCGACCAGTAGAGTGAATATAATTTAACATTAACATTTTTCAAAGTTATATAGTCATAATGTTTTGTTATCCCAAAAATAATCTATGGACCTAAATTCACTAATTTCATAATCTACGTGGTTCTCATTGTCATTATTTTTGGTGTCACATAGAGTTATCAATTACACGAACAGTATGGCTTCTTCCTTATAATCAATAGAGGTAGATACAATAAGCCTAAGCCATTTTATTAATATATCAGCGAGAAGTATATGTACCATTCTCGTATATATTTTCTCCCACCCAACATGTCTATGCATACAAATTGTGGTGTTAGTCATAAATCAAAAACTTCATAAAATTCATGAAATATTTTTGCACTTCAACTCCATACTCTATTGAAAATAAATATGTGCATGTATGTATGTATGTATTTAGGTGTTGCTAAGAACAAATTTGTGTGTGGAGTATCGTTGTTGTTTTTGTTTTTTGCATTTTGCTGTTATAATGGTGGTAATGTTAATGTTGGTAAATCCATATTGCGGCATTTGGGTTCGGTCATAATGTGTGTATGTGTCTGTGTGTTTGTGTGGGTATGTGCGTGTGAATAGCTGGCGGTATAGTTTTGTGGCATATTTTCATGCTTTCAATTTGTACCAGTTCCACTGAAGTCCTACTCTCTTCAAAATGCATTAAACACGCACAACTAAGTACTCATGCATGCATTCTTCTTATAAATGCACACAATCGCATTTGAATGTGCACACATGCAATGCACGTGTGTGTGTGTGAGCCCATCTGTTGCCATGTTAAAATGCATTCGTATCCTATTTCTCAGAGTTATTACAGCCGGCAGATTTTTTTTTTTTGTTTTTTTTTTTTTTTTTTTTTGTTTTCACTATCGTCGATGATATGAATTGGTATGACTGCACTTAAATACTCAACACACATACTATTTGTGAGGGGGTAGTGAGGTGGGGGGGGAGGGGTAGAACTGATGTATGCTCATACATGTGTTTGAAGTTTGTTTTTTAAACAACTGGTTGTTTTTTTTATATGTTGAGTGTTACTGCAGAGGACTTGAAAGTAATGTTGTGTTGTTTTTTAAATAAAAATTGAAAACATATACTTTTATATATGTGATTTTTAGTTTTTAGTACAAGGAATTCAGAACAAGAACTATAATAATGGATAAGGCTATAATTAGGACTTTGTTTTTATTACACAATTGTGGCACACAGTAATCCACGAATAATGATTATTATTTGAAAGAGAATTTTCCCATAATATTGAATATTAATTTTGTTTTATAGTTAAAATCGACTGATACATACAGGGTGAAATTAAGAAACTGCAACTAACAACTCACTGTTATCATTTCTAAGCTACTTGTCTGACAGCTGTTAAAATTATTCCAGTGACAGCTCATTATATTGTTTACAAGCGTACAAAAGCATTTTTGTGTGAATTTTCCAGAAAAAAAAGTTATTCGTGATGGAATTCAAGCGTGATACTGTGATTTCATTATATTTGGCTGGAAAAACACAAGTGGCTACCGTTAGAGTACTCCAGCATTTAAATGTGAATACATTTTTTTGTCTCGTACCATCGCTCGTAACGATGCTGGTAGCGTAGCCCGACGTCAAGGAAGTTAATGGAAGAAATCAACAACATCAGCAGAAATGGTTCGAAAAGTAAAGAAGCGACTTGATCGCAACCCGCGTCGCAGTGGCCGAAAAATGGCTCGTGAGCTAACATATCGCAATATTCCCTTTGACAAATTTTGAAAAATGAGGTCGGGGTAAAGTCATTGAAATTCCAAAAAGTGCAAGAACTTACACCACAAAAGAAAGAAAATAGACTCAAAAGAGCTAAAAAGTTGCTTCGCTTGGCCGAAGGTGGTGAACTGCCGAATTTGGTTTTCTCCGATGACAAAACATTCGATGTCCAGCTGTTTATAAACAAACAAAATTATCGTGTTTACTTGCTAAAGAGATAGACCCATAGTTCCTTTTGATGATCTCCACATTCACATTCTAAGTCGATTTATGCATGTCCGTCCGTCCGTCTGTCCATGTATTCTTGTAGACAAAGTACAGGTCGCATTTATTGTACGATCCTGATAAAATTTTGCACAAGTCCTTTGTTTGACCCAAGGATGAACTCTATTGAAATTGAAGATAATCGGTCAAAATTTAGATAAAGCTTCCACACACATCTTCGGTCGATTTGCCTTTTATTGTGCATCAAACGCTTAAACAGTATGGAATTTTGCACATACTACCAAATTAGGCCTGAAAATAAGTATTCTAAATTTGATCGAGATCGGCTCAGATATAGCTATAGCTCTCATAAACAGGGTGAGATAAAAGAACTGCAACAAAATCAAACGCCATAACTTTTATTTTATTGAATGAAAGCAAAAGATGTCGGAAATAGCATAAAATTTTAGAAAAAATTTAGATTTGTTCGAATTGGTCACCTCTGGCACGAATTATGACCTTTAAACGGCCATCGAAACCGTCACACACTATCCGAATCTTGCTCTGCAGTATTTTGGCCCATTCCCGGCGAAGCGCTTGCTTGAGGTAATTGACACTTTGGTATTTTTTAGTGCCAGCCTTGCTTTCCAAAATACTCCAGACGAAAAAGTCCAACGGATTGGTATCCGGAGATTTTGGTGGCAATTGTGCGCTGGAAATGAAGCGAGGAACCTCATTTTGTAACCATTCTTGGGTGGCGCGTGCTGAGTGCGATGGTGTTGAGTCCTGTTGGAAAGGCTTTAATACAACCTCCAGAATATTTTCGCAATAAAATTCGGCATTTATTCTGATACCACGGTCGATTAATTCGAGCGGAGAGCGACCACCGGCTGTTATGGCGGCCCACACCATCACTGTAGCCAGCGCTTGATTTCGGTTGAGGACCGAATTTGGTCTAGAAGCAAGTACATTACATTTGATGAAAATTGGTTCAGATATAGCTATAGCTCCCATATATATGTTTTATGTGATTTGGTGTTTAAGTCCCTCACATGATATTTGATACCAGTTGTCCGATAAAGCCCAGAAAAAACCTCTGCCAAATTTTATGAAGATTGGTTCAGATTTGAATATAGGTCCCAAATATATCTTCAACCGATTTCGGGTTAATTGTACACCAAATGGCCAATATCTGTCGTAGAGTCCTGAATTTTGGTACATCTGACCGAATTCAGTCTAGAAGCAAGTACATAAAATTTAAAGAAAGTCGGTTCAGATATAGCTATAGCTCCCATATATATGTTTCATTCGATTTGGTGCTTAAGTCCCTCACAATCGTAATATGCATTCGACAACAATGATCTTTGGTACAAGATATCTTATAGAGCTCAGAAATACTTTTGCCAAATTTTGTAGAGAACGACTAAGATTCGAATATAGCTCCCAGATATATCTTTAATCCGATTTCTGGTTTACTGTGCAAGTAATGGCTAATATCAGCCAAAATGGAGTGAAGTTCGGGACGTATGTTTCCATTTTGTGGAAATCGGCTCCTATAATTTTTTTTTATATGTATAGCAATATAGCAATGTTATTTGGTATAAAAGGACAAATTTAGTGAAAATCGATTCAGAATTGGATATGCCTCCTATGTATTAGTTCCCTCTGAAACCAAACTATAACTGATCTAAAGCCAAATGTTGATAGGTGATATGATCTACTTCAAATAAATTATTTTGTTACGGAAGCTCTACTTAATATGCATAGTGGTGTAGAGTATCATATAGTGGGCCCCGCCCGACAGAGGAGGATATTAGTAAAACAATTGCACAATTGATCCACATTCAACTTTTCTGTTCAAAACTGTTTCAACGACTCTACATATAAACCCTAGAAACCAACAGTAGCCTGAATATCAAATTTAAGAATTTCAGCTCCATCCCTTCACAAAAATTAGCACCATATCCACAACAAATCTACAAAATTAGTACCATTTTTTAGTTTTGAAACAATTATAGTACGCATTTGCAAAACCACAACCTTCTCTCAACAATTTTGGTCTCGAATTTCATCAACATTTTAGTCACTTAATATTTTAGTCAAATTTAAAAGAACTGATTTGGTTTTTTCGTAGAATCTCACTGTTATCCTCTCCTAAACGGAAAAAAATTTTAAAAAAATTAATATTTTCATACAAAATCCATTTTTTTAGAAATATAACCTTTGGTCGCATATATTTCATATTTTTAAATGTCAAAGTTCCGTGCTCATTCAAAACCCTTTACTTTTTCTTATTTTTTAATTTTCACATCAACAATAAAACCATTTTTAGCAACCATTTAAAATTTCATACCCTTGCAATTTACTATCATAATTCACAGAAATAATAAGAAATAATTGTTCACATTAATATTAAAATAAACACGAAATACATTACGGTTCCTTCTTTTTAATATTTTATGCAATTTAAGAGGCAAATATGAACGTTTTTTTTTTTGCGAAAATTTTGCTTCTAAATGTTTGAGATTCTGTGAACACCATACAATCCCACAAACATCATTCACACGTACACATATATGCTTACAATTCTTCTATATTTAATAGAAAAAAGTAGACGAAGAAAAAAGAACATAGGAAGAAACACCATTGTAGGAAGTAATAAAAAATGGGTTTCAAACAAATCAAATATAGTTTGGAAATGATTCGCACACATACACACCCACACACACTCTCGTCAAATTTACACAATTGTAAAAAAACCCATGCTCACAAATATAATGTACTCTTTAAACACACCCACATCCATACATACGTTGCATACGTTTATATCACACTGCGTGACTTCTGTGTACTTTTAGGAGCCAAACTGTATGGGTGTTTGATTTTCAATGTTGGTATGTGCGTGTGTGTGGGTTGTAGGTGATGCACTTGTGTACTTTTTCAGTTAGCAAGGTACTACGTACAACAGGCACTCAGTTGCCATTACAACAATGAGTGACGTTGAATATAAAAAACAAAATTCGCATTTACTATTTTTAGTTGTACCCTTATTGGAGATGAGGGTATAACGCAATTAAATATTACATTAGAAAAAAAACATTATAAGGAAAAATATGAGTTAAAGAGTATTGAAAATAGAAATAAAGTTAATCCATATTAACTTTTTACTCCTACGTCCTGTGATAAACCCTTAGTAAAATGCCTAAAGAAATACCACATGGAGTAGAGTGTCATTTCCCGTGTTGAAGCATTTCAAATCCTAAAAGTTTTATTATCTGATTTTACTTTAAAATATATTGGAAAAATTTAATATCTCACAACAAAAATTTATTCAAAAAATTATTTATTAATAATTACACTATTACGCATTTTGAAGGGACAACCTAACCAACCATTGGTAATAACACACGTTCATGCGTCCAATTCCAGCATCAGCATTTATAATATTTCATGCATTCAAATCTATAGTTTTTTCCATATTCCATACTTTTCAAGCATCTATTCAAGAAGCTTTTGATATGAGTTTACTTCATGCTGTATACAATTCACAGTGTTTTTAAACAAATTTCATTATATATTTGAGGAAAAAATATTATTCATAAATTTAATATAACTGGAATGTTTAGGCAGAAGGTATGTCCCTGAAAGTGCCTTTTTATCTTAATATAGTATTGTAGAAAGCAAAGATAATCCTCCTGTTCCCATCAATTATTATTTAAAAAGATGTTCTCACTCAAAGGATAGTATTGACAATGGATTGGATTTAGGTATGTCGTTTGTCTAACGACAACGCTGTAACACTATGGAATTCGACATAAATAATATGATGATGTATGGGATAATTGGTATATAAGATGGGACCCTTCAGCAGTAACTTGGAGGGTCCCACTTGAAAGAGCTTCGCTACCCAACTGCTGAGAACGGCGTTTTTGGGATGTTCTTGGGGACCTCTCAACACTGGCTCGTACGGCAGCGATATTCTCGGCCGATCGCCTTGGTCGACTTTTATATGGCCTCTTCGGATTAGAAAGAGCCTTACCAGTCGAAAATTTTTCGTATAAATGCTTAATGGTGTTCTTAGAAGGCACACTTCTCACATTTTTTAATGCACGTTGAGTTTTAACAATTGACTTCTTCTGTTGAATGTAAATTTCAACTATTTCAGAGCGCTCGCGTGGCGTGTATTGGTTCATGGTAAAAATCTGCCTTGACTGATGCTTCTAACGCGGTATGTCATTAAGCGATGTGACATCTCTGTCAAAAGTTATGGCGTTGCCAGATGGGTCCGTCGAATATGGGCAACCCTGTAACTGTACCCCTCGATATTGGGTATTTTGATGATTTTAGCGACATTATTTACCGGAATTATTTAAAATTTGGTATTTGAAGTTCGTAATGGATACTACAGGCTAAGACCGAAAATGAGCCATGTGGGTCCACGTCTTCGTATAGCCCCCATATAATGGTGCCCCCGATATTCGGCATTTGGATGATTTTAGCGACATTATTTACCTGAATTATTTCAAATTTTGTATTTCTATTGTACAGCCTATGCCAGAAAATTGTCTGTGCAGGTCCTCGTATTGTACCTCCTATATTCGGTATTTTATTTATTTTCGCTACATTATAAACGGATTTTTTTTTTTCAAGTTAAGCATTTGAATATTGTAATAGCTTATGACAAAAATTGCCTATGCAGGTCCACGTCATCGTATACACCCTAATATACGGCTACATTCGGTATTTTTAAGATTTTAACAGAATTTTTAATGGATTTTATTTATTTTTTTTTTTTTTTTTTGAGAATTGCCAACAATTTTTTAATTGTTTTAATATAATCCTTCTCGAAGTGATATTATGCACTTTATAGCAATGTTATTTGGTATTAAAGATTAAAATGTCTCCGTCTAATTTAGTGAAAATCGATTCAGAGTTGGATGTGCCTCCCATATATTCGTTCCCTTTGGAACCAAATTGTAACTGCTCTAAAACCAATGGTTGATAGTAGGTATGATCTATTTCAAATAAATTATTTTCTTACAGGAGCTCACCTAAATATGCATAGTTGTGTAGGGTGTCATATAGTCGGCCTCGCCCAACTTCTGACTTTTCCTTACTGGTTTTTATTCCAAGTTTTCACCCAAGCGTACCACAAGAGTCCCGTTCTATTTTGGAAACATTCAATATTCTAGTTGCATATTTCTTGATTCCGTGTAAAGAATGTTTAATGTAGGTCCAGGTTGTGGAATCGTATTTTCATTTTCGGAACCCAACTGAATAGACTAATGTTCTAGTATTTATACCGGCTTCGGAAAACAGCGACCCAAATGAAGGTATGAGGTATTTTTTTCGATCCCATTTTCAATGCGGTTAAATGTTGTGGTAATACTCCAGATCGTAACTTTTAAACTCATATTAGAATTGATTCCAGATCCGGATTCAAAACAATAATATTCTGTTAGATATAAACTGTGTTTGATACTTCCCAATTCGGCAGTTCTATTAGGTGTCTCTCACTGAAAGTTTCAGATCATAAATATTGTCTCGAAAAAGAAAAAATTAAAAAAAAAAAGATTTGACATCTTTTATAAACTTTCACCCGAACCACAGTGCCGATTTTTGTTGCCTCTATTTTTATTGCCTTTTTTAGGTTACAGGCAGTAACTTAACAAACGAATGAATGACAGAATGACTGGTGGGTTGGTAAAGTGATTGTGTGGTGATAGAATAAATTTATATTGTACGTAAATATGTACGTACAGAAGTACGTTTGTATCCTGCAATATCTTGGTATGTGCACAAGTAAGTAGTTGGGCGTGTGTACGTGTGAGTTTTTCATACCAAAAGATACATTCATTTGTCCATTCAAGTATACATTAATGTAAGCACAATCATGATCATGAATGAATGACTGACAGTCACTATGCATGTCTGTTTGACTGACTAGCTGGGTGTTTGAATGGGGATATGGCTATGTGGCAAAGAAAGAACAGCAAAGGAATTTCTACTGTTACTTCTTTTTCGTTCTTTCCTTTTTTTTGTATTATAGCTATTCTATGCTGAAGTCGGTTGGATGGCTGGTTGGATGTTTGACTGACAGCCTTATCGCATAACTTGCACACTTTCCTTAACAGAAATGAAATAATTTTTCTATATGAATTTCGTTAGGAATGCAAAAATGAAGACTGGAAATGGCATTTCATTCAAAAGAGACACAGAAACATACATGGAATGAAAATCACTCACTCGCACCCACACACACGCATACTTAAATTTCTTGCATTACTAAGTTTTAGTTCTTCACAAAAGCCAAAAAAAAATACTGTGGTTTTCACAGCAAATGCTGGAGAAGTGTTGGTTATAGGTAGAAACATAGAAGATGTAACCACGCACAATCTGATGCAATTTCATCCACACCCACACTTGCGACTAAACTTCTACATCGATGACCAGAACAAAACTTTATTCGACATTTTAATGCATTTTTCAAAGCCAATGCCTTTTAACAGCAGGAGCAACAACCAAAAAAAAAAAAAATGTTTGCCAACATCTCTTTTTTTCCAACCCCACATTTTTTGTTAGGTACACCTCACTCAACCGAATCAAATGTGGCCAACATCAAATATTCATTCGTTCGTTCGTTCGTCCGCTTGTTTGTTCTTCACCAACATTTCGTTAAACTGCACCACAGCATCAATGATCCGACGATGATTCGCCGCTTCAAAGTGCTCAAATAACCGCTTTTGATGAATATTAAACGGGAATGGCTTTAAATTGAATGTGAAAAGTGTCAACGTTATTTAAAATGAATTTTTGATACAATGGTTTCACATTGCTTTTGAAGCAAATTGCTGGGCTTAATTGCAGGTGGCAACAATGCCATTGTAAATTTATAAACATTTGATTTAATGCTGAAGAGAAATGAATATAATAGTAAATGTTATTAATATTAAAGCTGTCATTAATTAATGCGTTCAATTAAATTTCAATGTAATTTGAGAATAAGGCTACACACTGCGTATGAGTGACAAAGACCACAGACCACAACAAGTATACGAAAGGAATAACAAAGAAAGTAAGTAAAAAAGCTGTAAGTTCGGCCCGGCCGAACTTTTAATAACCTCCACCATTTGGAACGAATTTGAAAATTCAAAAAAAAAAAAAAATAATAATAAAATTCGCCAACAATTCTGTTAAAATCTTAAAACTACAGATTACGGAATGTAGCAGTTATATTAGCGTACATACGACGATGTGGACCTGCATAGGCAAATTTTGTAATATTCAAATGCAAAACTTGAAAAAAAATCGGTGAATGATGTAGCTAAAATTATCAAAATACCGAACATAGTGAGGTACCATTATATGGGGCCATACTAAAACGTGGACCTGCACAGATAATTTTCTGTCATAGGCTGTAATATTCATTACAACCTTCAAATGCCAAATTTGAAAAGATTCCGGTGGATAATGTCGCTAAAATTATCAAAATACCGGATATCGGGATGTACCGTTTTATGGGGGCTATACGAAGACGTGGACCTGCACAGACAATTTTCTGCCTAAGGCTGCAGTATCCATTACGAACTTCAAATACCAAATTTGAAACAATTCTGAATATATGGAGTTACCCATATATGGGGGCTATACCAAACCGTGGACCTGCACAGAGAGTTTTCTGTCATAGGCTGTAATATTCATTACGAACTTCAAATAGCTAATTTAAAAAAAATCCGGTGAATTATGTCACAAAATTCATCAAAATGCCGAAAATAGTGATGTACAATTATATGGGGGCTATACCAAAACGTGGACATACATGACCCATTTTCAGTACCAAAAGTCCTGCAGACATAATATACATTTGAGTAAAATTTTATCAACCTACTTTATTTCGTTTGGAAGCTGGGGTAATTTCCACAGACGGATAGACGAACGGACATCGCTAAATCGACATTGATTTTTGTATTGCTGATCAAGAATATACTTTGTGGGGTGTAAAATGTATATTTCGAGGAGTTATAAACGCAATGACAAAGCTAATTTATCCTTCATAGAATGGTGGTGGACTTCTATGGTATTTTTTCTTCGTAATGAGTCTTAGCTCCGATGGCGGAACATTGTATATATAGATCCACGTTTTGGTATTTCCTCTACATAACGATACCCACCGATATTTCTACAGCCCTTATACAGGGTGAGCAGAAAAAAATGCAACTAACTTCAGACTGCTGTCATTTCTAAAATTATGTTAAAATTATTCCAGTGACAGCTCATTATATTGGTTACAAGCGCACAAAAGCATTTTGGGGAGAATTTTCCAGAAAAATTATCCGTAATGGAATTTAAGCATGATGGTGTGATTTCTTTATATTTGGCTGGAAACCCACAAGTAGCTATCGTTGGAGCACTCCAGCATTTAAATGTGAATATATCTTGTGTGTCTCGTACCATCGCTCATTACCGTGATACTGGTAGCGTAGCCCGATGTCAAGGAAGTGGACGGAAGAAAGCAGCAACATCAGCAGAAATGTTTCGAAAAGTAGAGAAGCAACTTGGTCGAAACCCGCGTCGCAGTGGCCGAAAAATAGCTCGTGAGCTGAACATATCGCAATATTCCATTCGGCAAATACTGAAAAAAGAGCTCTGGAGCATTTTGGAAAGCAAGCTTGGCACTAAAAAATACTAAAGTGTCGATCACCTCAAGCAAGCGTTTCGCCGGAAATGGGCCTAAATACCACAGAGCAACATTTGAGCAGTACGTGACGGTTTCATTGGCCGTTTGAAGGCCATAATTCGTGCCAAAGTAGACCAATTCGAACAAATCTAAACTTATTCTAAAATGATATGCTCTTTCCGACATTTTTTGCTTTCATTCAATAAAATTAAAAAAAGGAAAAATTATGGCGTTTGACTTTGTTGCATTTTTTTATCTCACCCTGTATAACGGTACCCACTGATATTCGGTATTTTGATAATCCCAGTCATATTAACCCACGAAATGTGGTATTTATTTTACGCAATTGATAACATTACTCGTCCTTCTCCTAATTTCCGAAATGTTAAGCAATTGAAAAATTGTCTCTATCGGCCATAGTTGGATTATTATGTCATGAACTAATTGGAGAATCGCTCTATTATGCATCTACTTATGTTATAAATTTGTATTTATATATTTGACTATTCTATTATTTTATTTTTTTTTCTAGGTAAGTCCAAACATCTGTTCAACACTTGATCTATGTATAGTGTAAGTATAGAATTAAATTTAGTTGTTTTCAAAAAAAAAGTAATATTTAAACCTATTTCTGGTTACAAATGAAATAATTAGCTCGTCCTACAATTTTCACTATGATGTAAAAAAAAAACGAGATTATCAGCCAAATTTCGAATTTTGGTACTCATTTGGTGTAGAATTTCTAAGACCCCGCAAATTTGTTCGGAAATCGATTTCCTGGTCAAAACAAAAGTAACGAGTAATCTGACGAGTTTATACCGCAAATGAAACTTGCTCGCGATGATTGCGAGTTTAATACAAAGTTGACTCTCCAATCTTTTGTTTTATGTGGGTGCGCTCATGAGTTTTATTCGTACTCGTGTACTTTTGGAACCGAATGCAGCTGTTATATTAGGGTTTATACGAAGACGTGGGCCTGCATAGGCAGATTTTGTAATAAGTCATTACAATATTCAAATGCAAAACTAAAAAAATCGGTGAATAATAAAGCTAAAATCATCAAAATACCGAAAATATGGGGCCATACCTTATATGGGGACCATACGAAGACGTGGACCGGCACAGAGAATTTTCAGTCATCGGCCGTAATATCCATTACGAACTTCAAATACCAAATTTGAAACAATTCCGATGAATTATGTCGCCAAAATAATCAAAATACCGAATATCGGGAGGTACCGTTATATGAGGATGTTCATAAAACTATGAACAAGAGAGACTATAGGAATAAATTAGATCTTTAAGTGGTTTAGGCTATAACTTTTTATGTAGTTTTAGTCCAAATGTTAGCGAGACGGAGAGCGATTATCGGCTGTTATGGCGGCCCACACCATCACCATGACCGGCGCTTGAGTTCTGGTGGCCAACCGAAGGTGCACATTTTCAGCTGACCTCTTTGGCAAGTAAACACGATCATTTTGTTTGTTTACAAACTGCTGGACAACGAATGTTTTCTCATCGGAGAAAACCAAATTCGCCAGTTTACCACTTTCGGCCAAGCGAAGCAACTCTTTAGCTCTTTTGAGTCTATTTTCTTTCTGTTGCGGTTTAAGTTTTTGCACTTTTTGGAATTTCAATGGCATTACCCTGAGCTCATTTTCAATATTTGGCGAATGGAATATTGCTATAATTTCAGCCATTTTTCGGCCACTGCGACGTGGGTTTCGATCAAGTCGCTTCTTTATTTTTCGAACCATTTCTGCTGATGTTGATTTTTTCTTCCGTCCACTTCCTTGACGTTGGGTTACGCTATCAGTATCATGGTACGAGCGATGGTACGAGACACAAAAGATTTATTCACATTTAAATGCTGGAGTGCTCTAACGATAGCCACTTGAGGTTTTCCAGCCAAATATAAGGAAATCGCACTATCACGCTTGAATTCAATCGCGTATAATTTTTTTCTTGAAAAAATGTTTTTGTGCGCTTATAAACAATACAATGAGTTGTCACTGGAGTAATTTAACAGCTGTCTGACGAGTGGCTTAGAAATGACAGCAGTCTGATGTTGGTTGCAGTTTTTTCATCTCACCTTGTATACATTCCTTTTAATTTTATATTTAAACCTTCTCAACCTCATAATATAAACTCTACTGGAAGTTGATTCAGATTAACATATATCTTCCAATACAATATAATAGTTCCGTCCGACTTCAAAGACCCACCACTCTAAGGTCGTAATATGTATTTAATAACGATAATATTTTGGTATGACTTACTCCACAGAAACTCCCAATAATAATGAATATTTGTTAAGGGTGCAGCTACCCAACTTCTATCCTTTCTTTACATTTTGTTATCGTTCACAGCTTTTATTTACTCTAAGCAATATTTTTCCTCGATTGTTTTAAGACCGACCACTTACTCCTCATCGAAGACGTATAAACCACAGTGCCATCATTACTTTCTCCAACATTCCCAAACAAACATATAATGTAACCTACCTTTTACACACACACTCACATACTTAACATAAAAAGTAAAGTAATAAAAATAAACTGGAATTTCCTTTTTCCTCCCAGCTGCCAGGGGGCCGGCTATCCGTCCCGGTGAACTACGGGTTGGTTCACGAAGTTATCTGATGAGGTGTTTGACTGTAAACAATGTCCACAAAAGGAAGGATTTTTATTTCATCTTTCAAACATTCGTTTCACAGAATTCCAATGACACTCCAACAATAACAACGACAACAACAAACAAAAATACATCATTAAAAAGAAACGAACATAAAATGAATAGCGAATGAGTGTTGGAAAGGCAAAAATCAGTTGCTTTTGGTGTGAGTGTTTATGTAGGTATGTAGGTGTATGTTTGTTCGAGTTCGAATCAACGAATTGTATAATGTAACAAGTGGCTGTGATGGTGCCGATGTTAATGTTCTTTGGTGCCGGCTGTAAAAACACTTACTCGCAAAAGGATGCCACTGCATGAGGGCTTTGGGGTATGCTGGTAACGGCAACTGGCCAGCTGATACCAGTGTTTCGCAGAAACACAGTATTAAGTTGGAAAATTTATGACTTGGCCGAAAAGGATTGTTGTTACATTTCTTCATTAAATCAATGATTTTCTGTACTAGAAGAGTAACTGTATTGGTGTTCCGATTTGTGTGTGTATATGTGAGAGAGACAATTTACTAATCTGTGTGTGTACCTATAATGTCTCAATTAACTTCTCTCTATTTTTGGTCTCAATAAAGGGATATACAGGGTGAGATAAAAAACAACAAAGTCATACGCCATTATTTTTACATTTTTTTAATATTTCGGAATGTCGGAAATAGTATCAAATTCTAGAATAAGTTTAGATTAGTTGGGATTGGTCACCTTTGGTATGAATTATGGCCTTCAAACTGCCAATGAAACTGTCACACGCTGCCCGAATGTTGCTCTACGGCATTTTGGCCCATTCTCGGCGAAGCGCTTGCTAGAGCCAACCTTGCTTTCCAAAATACTCCAGACACAATGGTCCGACAGATTGGTATCCGGAGATTTTGATGGCCATTATGCGCTGGAAATGAAGTGAGGAACCTCATTTTGTAACCATTCTTGAGTGGCAGATGCTGAGTGCGATGGTGCTGAATCCAGTTTGAATGTCCATGGTCTGCGGCCAAAATGTTTGCGTGCCCAAGGCTTTAATATTTTCGCGATAATATTTGGCATTTATTCTCTTCGGAGAAAACCAAATTCGGCAGTTCACCACTTTCGGCCAAGCAAAGAAACTTTTTAGCTCTTTTGAGTCTATTTTCTTTCTGTTGCGGAGTAAGTTCTTGCACTTTTAAGAATTTCAATGGTTCATTTTTCAATATGTTCCGAATGGAATATTGCGATATGTTCAGCTCACTTTTCAGCTCATTTTTCGACCACAGCGACGCGGGTTTCGATCAAGTCGCTTTTTTACTTTTCGAACCGTTTCTGCTGTTGCAGTTTTTTTTTTTCATCGCACCCTGTAAAATATCTAATGTTCTGCTAGGTCTGATTATGACTCTTCATTTCCTTTTCAACAATTTGCAGCAAATTTCTTAATTTTTCTAGCAAATTTAAATTAGGTTAAGTACAAGTGGCTGAAGGTATAATTTGAAGTGCTAAAATTCTCATATTTGCTCTGCACTTATTTTCCAGCACTTCTAAGTTTGTTCGAAAAAAAAAAAAACAAAGAAGTTTTCCGGCCTTAAGTGGCAAGGCTTAAAAAAATATTTTTTTGCAAAGTGAAAGGATTGCGTTTCGTTACATAATATGCCATTTCATGGCATGACACGGCGCGACTTTGCCCCACTTGCTGGCTGGCAGAAGTGTTGATAACTCATTTCATTCTCCACAAAGAATTTTCCACTTTAACATTCTTCTTTTCTAAATTATTCAATTTCTTTATGTCCTGTTTCACTTTTTTTTTGTCAAACTGCTACATTGTTGCCAGTGTCTAAAATAAAACTCATTAAAAAAAAACTTTCTATTATTTCGGAATTTATGTGCGTGTGTTCGTTTTCTTTTTTTTTTTCTCCTATTTTTTTCTCTCGCTGCCACCAATTCTCATTTTTCCCTCAAGTCCATACTTGTGCTAAATAAAAAATAATGAAGAAAGCAAATAATAAAAAAAGTCTCAAGCAAAAAAAAATCTAAATATAAGCAACAACTATGACACAATACACAACCTTCCACTTCGACCCACAAAAATTCCAACCAAAGGCTCAAGAGCCACTGCTCATAGAAAAAATTTCAATTATTATTGAAATCTTTACGACAATAAATTGTCAAAGTTCATAATTTGTTAGCGAACAAACAGCATCACAATGGAAAGTTTTCTTTTCATTATGATTTGCAACTGTGTTCGGCTAGAGACCGAGAAAAATGAAAATGAAAATAAAACTGAAAAAGTTGGCTTTTTTACAAACCAAAAAGTAGGACTTTTTTGTGGGGGCTCTGAGAGGGGACAGACGAACTTTGTGTGGTAGTTTATGCGGGCCTATAATTTTTATGTTCCCGTCTGTAAAGTTAAGCAAACGAATGAGTGAATCGAAAGAATATGAATTAAATTAATGCAATTTTAGTCGACTAGCCTTCATGATAACCCATGGGAGATATTAAATCATAAGAAACAAACAAAAAATTACAATAGTCGGCAGATAAGTACTAGAAATATTTTATAATATTTAAATAACGTTTGAAAAGAAACAAATTAGATAAAATCAGGTAGAATATATCATCAGTATATGACCAGTAGGACAATATACCAGCAAGCTAAAGAACATCTTCAATTTCAGATTTAAAAACCAGTAAGGAAAAGTCAAAAATCGGGCGAGGACGACTATATGATAGCCTACACCACTATGAATATTTAGTAGAGCCCCCGTGACTACAGAATTTATTTGAAGTAAATCATACCACCTATCAACAATCGGCTCTAATTTGATTTCAGAGGGAACTAATATGCTTCCACTCTCCAATTCTGAATAGATTTTCACCAAATTTGACGGAGGCGTTTTGACAAAATTTGGCAAAAGTATTTCTGAGCTATATAAGATATCTTGCACCAAATATCATTGTTGTCGAATGCATATTACATACAGGGTGACATAAAAAAACTGCAACAAAGTCAATCGCCATAATTTTTACATTTTTTTTAAATTGTATTGAAATAAAGCAAAAAATGTCGGAAATAGCATCAAATTTTAGAATAAATTTAGATGAAACCGTCACACGCTGTCCGAATGTTGCTCTGTTGATTCTGATGATTAATACAAGTGGAGAGCGATCATCGGCTGTTATGTTAGCCCACACCATTACCATGGTTGACGCTTGAGTTCTGGTGGCCAACCGAAGGTGCACATTTTCTGCTGACCTCTTTGGCAAGTAATCACGATCATAAATTCCAAAAAGCGCTAGAAAGAAAATAAACTCAAAAGAGCTAAAGAATTGCTTCGTATGGCCGAAAGTGGTGAACGCCCTAATTTGGTTTTCTCCGATGAGAAAACATTCGTTGTCCAGCAGTGATGGTGTGGGCAGCCATAACAGCCGATAGTCGCTCTCCGCTCGTATTAATCGACAGTGACATCAGAATAAATGCCGAATATTATAGCGAAAATATTCTGGGGCGTGTATTAAAGCCTTTGACACGCAAACATTTCGGCCGCAGACCTTAGACATTCCAACAGGACTCAGCACCATCGCACTCAGCACGCGCCATCCAAGAATGGTTACAAAATGAGGTTAATCGCTTCATTTCCAGCGCACAATGTCCACTAAAATCTCCGGATACCAATCCGTTGGACTATTGTGTCTGGAGTATTTTGGAAAGCAAGGTTGCCACTAACCTCAAGCAAGCGTTTCGCCGGTACCAAAATACCGCAGAGCAACATTCGGGCAGCGTGTGACGGTTTAATTCGAGCCAAATGTGACCAATTCGAACAAATCTAAATAAATTCTAAAATTTGATGCTATTTCAGAAATTTTTTGCTTTCAGTAAATAAAATTTAAAAAAATGTAAAAATGATGGCGTTTGACTTTATTGCAGTTTTTTTTTTTATCTCACCCTGTATATATATTCTTGATCAGCATAAAACTCTATGTCGATTTAGCGATGTCCGTCCGTCCGTCCGTCCGTCTGTGGAAATCACTCTAGCTTCCGAACGAAATGAAGTAGGCTGATAAAATTTTACTCAAATATATATTATGTCTGCAGGACTTTTGGTATTGAAAATGGGCCATGCAGGTCCACGTCTTCGTGTAGCCCCCATATAACGGTACCTCCCAATATTCGGTATTTTGATGATTTCAGCGACATTATTTACCGGAATTGCTTCAAATTTTGTATTTGAAGTTGGTAATGGATACTACAGCCTATGACAGAAAATTGTCTGTGCATGCGCACGTTTCGGTATAGTCCCCATATAACGTTACTTCCCCATATTCGATATTTTAATAATTTTAGCCACATTATTTACCAGAATTGCTTCAAATTTCGTATTTGAAGTTCGTAATGGGTACTACAGCCTATGACAAACATTTTTGTATGCAGGTCCACGTCTTCGTGTAGCCCCCATATAACGGTACCTCCCAATATTCGGTATTTTTATGATTTGTGCGACATTATTTACCGGAATTTTTTCAAAGTTCGTATTTGAAGTTCGTAATGGGCACTACAGCCTCTGACAAACATTTTTGTATGCAGATCCAAGTCTTCTTATATCCCCTAAATAACGGTACCTCCCAATATTCGGTATTTTTATGATTTGTGCGACATTATTTACCGGAATTTTTTCAAAGTTCGTATTTGAAGTTCGTAATGGGCACTACAGCCTATGACAAAAAATTTCGTAAGCAGGTTCAAGTCTTCGTATAGTCTTCATATAACAGTTTACATTTAATTAGTAGTTTCCCGAAGTTTTCTGAAAAATTTCAAGGTCCTTCCAAATGGTGGAGGGTATTAAAAGTTCTGTTTTTATACTTGTTTTTAATTTAAATTATTTTAAATCATTTGGGAATCATTCTTTTAGGAAAAAAAGAAGAATATTTGAATAAACTTTTTCGAAGATTAAACTCAAACTCAAAATATTCGCAAATTTAAAGCCATTGTGAGGGGGAAGGTTGCATTTCTTTTACATTTCCCTCAAAGAGCTAAATTTTCAACATAATTCAACTTGTTTAAAGGAAATTGATATCTTTTAAACAGCATTCCTCCATTATTTTAGAAAAATGAATAGCAAAACATAACGGCTCAATTTTTCTTGTCATGAATTTCAATGGATATCTCTTTTTTTCCTTTATTTTTCGTCTAAAACACCCCAGCTGATGGCAATTGACCGAAAAGTATATTTTACAGCATCTAAAAATAGCAATAAAAATAAACTTTGCAGACCCAGAGCTTAGTTTAAGACGTCATATGGACATGGCATAATTTTAACAGGCTTTTGCATTTTTCACTGGAATTTCATGGGAACGTTTTCTACAAAATTATGATTTTCTATTCAACTATGATGGAATGGCACAACAAAATTTAATACCTTATTTACCAAAAATACAAAATAAATAGGTATTTTTTGTTCGTTTTGCCTTTAAAGTTTACTGATACCATGCTTAAGACTTGTTTGCATTGTGTTTTCGAAACCATTTCAATTTGCACACTAAATTTCAGGCAGCGTTCACTCCCGGCCAATGGTCTTCACTTGGCCAACGAAGAAGGTCATTGTATCGTTATTTGAAAATGGTTTTATGATTGCCAAGGGAATTGTTAAAAATTACCACTGGCAACAAAACAATAAAACCAAATAATTTCCCCTTCACCCCCGCTCCAAATAGAAGTTAACACTTCTTTCCACATTCACAGGCACGAATATTCAATTTTGCGAATGGGGATTTTCCAACTGTGGATATCAAATGCTTTCAAAGAGTAGAGGATTATTTTTTTAAAATATTTATGACAATTGGCGATTAAGTGTTTTATTCACTTTTCCATTTTTACAAATGTTACAAAACAATTTACTTTGTCTTCCCCTTTCCCCATCCAATTCACTTCACAGCCGCCTATTGTTTGGAGTGTGTAAAGGACATTTAATAGGATTTATTTATTATTATTTATTTATAGATTTAGGAAGTCAAGTGAAAAATCTGCTAAAAAAATGCAACAAAGGAAATCTGTTTGTGTGTAACTGTGATAACGTGTCTGTTAAAAATAATGAGAAAATTGGGATTTTCATAAAGGCTGGGAAGGATGTTGCAAAATAATTTTAGGAAATAGAAATTATTTTTTTAGAAGATCTGTGAAAGGTGTCCCAGACATAGAAAACCTATGAAAGGTCCAAAGAAGCCATGATAGAGGCCTTCCATAATTAGAATACCCCTTAACAGTATATAATAATATAATATATGGCTTGTGGCGACTATTTTATTTATAAGTGACTGGGAAAAAACAAGAAATAATAATTTTAGACATAACAAAGTGTACATATTCTTGATCAGCGTAAAATTCTAAAATGACTTAGCCGTGTCGGTCCGTCCGTCTGTTGTAATCACACTAGAGTCAAAATGAATAATAAAAGTTGGCACAGATTAGTTTTTTGTCTGCAGGCAAGTCAAGTTCGAAGATGGGCTATACCGGTCCACGATATCGTACCCCCCGATATTCGGTATTTTAATGATTGTAGCAAAATTTTACTACACGAAAGGAGTTCCTTCTGAGTAATTTACCCCCTGGAAGAGTATTGTCTATATAGGTCCACGATATCGTATATTCCCAATATAAGGGTACCTCCCTAAATTCGGTATTTCGATGATTTTAGCTACATTCATGAATAGAATTGTCTTAAAATCCATACAAGAAGTTCTTTCTAAACTTTTCTCCCTGAAAGAGAAATGTTTATATAAGTCCACAATTCGTATTTAGAATTCGTAATGGGTCCCACAGGAGCCTCAGCTTGCCGTTCCACAAGAGCTACAGCTCGTTGTTCCACTTTTGTCATAGCTCATATATTTGAAGTGCATTAAAGGTAGTCATATACCGTAGTGCTAGCTAGACCAATTTCATAGCCAAAAAAGATAAAACTTACCATACAAACATTGAATTGCCATGCTCGAACGGTTATACCACGAGTTCTTGGTACATCTCAGAAGACGTAGACATTTTCCTCCCAAACACAAACATCCTAAACCCTGATCATCTATCCCCCTTTAACACCGGGACCGAACATATGTACCCATTGCGTGTGCAGCCCACGTCTTCCTATAGCCTCCATATAACTGTACCTCCCAATATTCGGTATTTTGATCATTTTAGCGACATTATGCCTCGAATTTGTTTCAAATTTTCTATTTAGAGTTCGTAATGGGAACTACAGTCTCTGACAGAAAATTTTGTATGCAGGCCCAGGTCTTCGTATGGGGCCCATATTACTGTACCTTCCTATACAGGGTGAGATGGAAAAATTGCAACCAATTTCAGACTGCTGTCATTTATAAGCCACTTGTCCGACAGCTGTTAAAATTATTCCAATGACAGCTCATTATATTGGTTACAAGCGTACAAAAGCATTTTAGTGAGAATTTTCCAGAAAAAAAGTTATTCGTGATGGAATTCAAGCATGATAATGTGATTTCTTTATATTTGGCTAGAAACCCAAAGGTGGCTCGTTAGAGCACTCCAGCATTTAAATGTGAATAAATCTTTAGTGTCTCGTACCATCGCTCGTTACCGTGAAACTGGTAGTGTAGCCCGACGTCAAGGAAGTGGATGGATGGATGGAGACAGCAACATCAGCAGAAATGGTTCAAAATTGAAGAAGCGACTTGATCGAAACCCACGCCGCAGTGGCAGAAAAATGGCTCGTGAGCTGAACATATCGCAATATTCCATTCGGCAAATATTGAAAAATGAGCTCGGGGTAAAGTTGTTGAAATTCCATACAAAGTGAAAGAACTGACACCGCAACAGAAAGAAAATAGACTCAAAAGAGCTAAAGAGTTGGTTCGCTTGGTCGAAAGTGGTGAACTGCCGAATTTGATTTTCTCCGATGAGATAACATTCGTTGTCCAGTAGTTAGTAAACAAACTGAATGATCGTGTTTATTTGCAAAGAGGTCAGCTGAAAATATGCGCCTTCGGATGGCCACCAGAACACAAGCGATGGTGTGGGCCGCCATAACAGCCGATGGTCGCTCTCCACTCGTATTAATCGACCGCGACAGCGAAAATAAATGCCGAACATTATCGCGAAAATATTCTGGAGTTTGTTTTAAAGCCTTGGGCACGCAAACATTTTGGCCGCAGATCTTGGACATTCTAACAGGATTCAACACCATCGCACTCAGCACGCGCTACCCAAAAATGGTTACAAAATGAGGTTCCTCGCTTAATTTCCAGTGCACAATGGCCTCCAAGATCTCCGGATACCAATCCGTTGGACTATTGTGTCTGGAGTATTATGGAAAGCAAGATTGATGTGTCGATCACCTCAAGCAAGCGCTTCGCCGGGAATGGTCCGAAATACCGCAGAGCAACATTTCGGCAGAGTGTGACGGTTTCATTGTCCGTTTAAAGGCCATAATTCGTGCCAAAGGTGACCAATTCGAACAAATCTAAACTTATTCTAAAAGTTGATGTTATTTCCTACCTTTTTGCTTTCATTCAATAAAATTTAAAAAACAAGTAAGCAAAAGCTACTGCCGCGCGGGGTCGACCAAGTGATACCCTACAACACTACAATATGTTCGAAGTCCCCTTATATCCAAATCCATTTTGGAAGATTTCGATTTTTAAATAATATCAAAGAGCCCCAAACAGTTTCCCTTAGTTTTTGACCCGGAGAATTTGGCCAAGATTTACGCACTCCGTAGTGTTGTTAAGTATTCAAAAAAAAAAATCACACGAGTGTTGTGGTATATTTTACAGCTAAATATAATCCAATGGACATCCAAAATGCTAAACAGCTTATTTGTCCTTAACTCTTTTCCGATGCGAAATTCCGTGTCGATTAGTTTTCAATTGTGGCCTAAGAGCGACTACAAAATTAGAAAAAAAAAAATTTTTTTTTTACCATTTACAACTCTAATTCTGACCCTAACCCTACCCCCATGCAAAATTTCGATAATTGCGATATGCATATAATACCCTCAAAACGAAGTGTTGGGGGGGGGGGTGTAAAAATTTAGAAAATTCACAATTCTAAATTGTAAGTCAAATTGAAAAAATCGCATACGATAAAAAATATGACAAAAATTGAAAAAATTCGACAAAAGATCTTCACTTTTTTATTGGTATATTTTTCCGCGATTTTCTTAGATTTTATCGTTTTCTGGGAAGAGACCTTTCCGAATTGATGGGAATTGTGAAAATCGGCCCAGCGGTTCTTGATTTATAAGCAGAATAAATAAGATCAATTCTTTTACATATATATTGTACCTATTTTGCTATATATCCGATTTCTTGGCTATTAACATCACTCTAATGACCAGAAGTGATATTTTAATATATTTGTGATTTGGCTAGGATTGAAAATATTCGCGGTTTATTGGACATTTTCCTATTTTCTTACATAAAAGTTAGGCTCTATTTTGTCCGCCCAAATTTGTAGGTTTCTGCCCATTCCTAAACTCTAACTCCATGTACATTTTCGTCGATTCGTTCATAATTGTGGCCTATAGAGCAACTGCAAAATCCGGATTTTTCTGTTTTGGTCCATTTCAACCCCTAAATATTATGCGATCATCTCCAAAAACAATAGGGCTCTATTTTGACCATAACCCCATCTCCATTTTCAATTTCGAGAGGATCGGTTCATAATTGCAACCTGTAGCTTGATTACAAATTAACATGGACAGACGGACGGACGGACGTACGTACATAGCTAGATCGACTCATCTCGGCAAGATAGGAAGATCCATATATACTTTCCTATGTGGGAAACCAATATTTCGAGGGATTACGTCATTTTTGGCCCAATCAGACATATAATACCCCCAACAGGGTATATAGTGTTGTAGGGTATAAAAAATGTAAAAATTATGGCTTTTGGCTTTGTTGCAGTTTTTTATTTCACCCTGTAGAGCCAAAGGGGTTGAAATGCTAATGGTTTTGCAATATTATGTCGACAAAGTGAATTCCGTGATTGAAGTACAAAAAGGTGAAATAATAGAGTTGGAGTCAGAG
Organism: Musca domestica; assembly: GCF_030504385.1. Classification (NCBI taxonomy): domain Eukaryota; kingdom Metazoa; phylum Arthropoda; class Insecta; order Diptera; family Muscidae; genus Musca; species Musca domestica. Next base: position 81,245 of record NW_026712173.1, read on the forward strand.
CAAAAATCGGAAGCTTTGACCTAATTTCTAGATGTTTTAACCCTTTTTAGCAAGCCATTTCTAAGTGCTTCGATTTCATTGAAATATGTAGGTGTCCTAAATATTCTTAAGAAAAGGAAAAAAGAAAATTTATTTATCCCTTGTATAAAAAGTGATTCCTGTGGAATTCTTTAGCATTTCGTCATTTGATTAATGATAGCCTCAAGCCGCGTCAAAGATCAAGTCATTTTCTAGGACTGAAAATATTTGTCATTCATAAAAGCTAAAAAGTTCTACACGACAATATTTCATTCCGTTCCTCTGATGGTAAAACGAAACACTCAATGACAACAAATTGCAAACATTTTCAAACAAAAATACATATCTCAAGAAAAGCACGTGCCAGAAAAAAAGAATAATGTTCTCAATTTTCTTTTTCAGATATATATTCATATAGTTTACGAATTTTATATGCAAAAGCTATCTGCAAACAATTTATTATCGTTTAGCTTAAAGTGTATCTTTGGTTCTAACCCTTCCAAGGTCCATATTAGCATTTTGCCAAGTCATTGCCATTTTTTAGGTTTTTTGTTACTTATTTCTCCATAAGTTGACGTATCTTGTATTTTATTAAGTGTTCGTTCACCTATTTCTTGTTTCGAGAACAAAAAATCATTAATTTCAACTTGGGTTGTATTTGGTTAGAAGAGAGAACGAATACGAAAATATATCCAAGAAAGGAAAATCCTTTATTATTTATTTCATTTGTTTGTGTTGGCCATTAAATTAGAAAAGGGAAAAAAAGCCGAGACAAAGTAGGAAATTCTTGAATAAAATGGGACTCAGGAAAGAATAACTCCTCTAACGAGCATCAAAAACAACATGGACATTACGCGACAAAAGTCTTCTTAATAACAGCTTAAATTGAAATGTTGAAAAGAACACAGAAACGCCCCCACATGAAAGGAGACTCTTCAGCCAGGCAGTCAGTGGAAAATCCCCCCACAAATGGCAAATGGCAACAGGCGGCTCACACACACACACATACACACACCCGAAACAAAGGGTACATAATAGCAGAAAAGAAAAAAGGAGGAAAAACAGTACGGAAAAGTGGTCATATTCATAAATTAAAAGCCCAAAAGGATTTCAAAATTCAGACAGCAGGAACACACCAGTGTGAATATATGTTTTTATTCGCCAAACAACTGTACAATGAGGCTACTACAACAACAGCAACCACAACAACAAATGTACAAATGCAAAGGCATGAATTTCTCAAAAGCCACAAACAAGACCAGATTACAAAAGCTTAAGGTGATGGTGGAGGGGAGGGTGGTCAAAGGAAAAAAGGTTCATCAACCCATACTCCCAACAACAACACCATGTGCTTGAGGCCACAAAATCCACACTCACAGCCATGGGCTTTTCGAACATATGAGTCCTGATCATTAAAATACTGCATCATGGTTAAAATGGACCAGACACAGAGCAAAAAGGCGGGGGTTTTTTACCTTTACAGACACATACCCATTAAACTTTCACACAGAGATGGGACGTCAAATAAGCCAAGCAACAAACGAAATTGCAATTGAAAATCGCCGACCGTAAAGTCAATGAAGTGTTAACTGTCCTGTGGCATCAATAAAGACTCAAAATAAATAACGCACTCACACACACAAACAAACACACGTGCTCACAAATAAAAAATAACAACGGAATATCTCTCTCTGGAGAGCACAAAAACAAAACAGCAACAAGAAGACAAATGAAACAGTAAAATAACAAAACATTCCATTGCTAACGAGAAGGTTCACTAACAGGAAGGATATGTAGTCAGTATCCTGCAAAGGAAAGGCAAAAAAATAATAAAACATTGCCACCGGTCCTCATTATTTTAACAATCTAAAATTGTGAAATTTTTGTTAAGGTTATTTTTATATCCTCCACCATACATAGTATGGAGTGTATATTGAGTCCGTCATTCCGTTTGTAACTCATCGAAATAATAATTTTAGACATAACAAAGTACAGGGTGAGATGATGAAACTGCAACCAATTTCAGACTGCTGTCATTTCTAAGCCACTCGTCCGACAGCTGTGAAAATTATTCCAGTGACAGCTCAGTATATTGTTTACAACCGTAGAAATGCATTTTGGTGAGAATTTTCCAGAAAAAAAGTTATTTGTGATGGAATTCAAGCGTGATAGTGTAATTTCTTTATATTTGGCTGGAAAACCACAAGTGGCTATTGCTAGAGCACTCCAGCATTTAAATGTGAATAAATCTTTTGTGTCTCGTACCATCGCTCGTTTCCGTAATACTGGTAGCGTAGCCATACGTCAAGGAAGTGGATGGAAGAAAACAGAAACATCAGCAGAAATGGTTAAAAAAAATGGTTCGAAAAAAGAGACTTGATCGAAACCCGCGTCGCAGTGGTCGAAAAATGGCTCGTGAGCTGAATATATCGCAATATTCCATTCTGCAAATATTGAAAAATGAGCTCGGAGTAAAACCATTGAAATTCCAAAAAGTGCAAGAACTTACACCGCAAAAGAAAGAAAATAGACCCAATAGAGCTAAAGAGTTGCTTCGCTTGGCCGGAAGTGGTGAACTGTCGAATTTGGTTTTCTCCGATGAGAAAACATTCGTTGTCCAGCTGTTTGTAAACAAACAAAATGATCGTGTTTACTTGCCAAAGAGGTCAGCTGAAAATGTGCACCTTCGGTTGGCCACCAGAACTCAAGCGCCGGCCATGGTGATGGTGTGGGCCGCCATAGCAGCCGATGGTCGCTCTCCATTTGTATTAATCGACCGTGGCATCAGAATAAATGCCGAATATTATCGCGAAAATATTCTGGAGCCTTGGGCCCGCAAACATTATGGCCGCAGACCTTGGACATTCCAACAGGACTCAGCACGCGCCACCCAAGAATAGTTACAAAATGAGGTTCCTCGCTTCATATCCAGCGCACAATGGCCACCAAAATCTCCGGATACCAATCCGTTGGACTATTGTGTCTGGAGTATTTTGGAAAGCAAGGTTGGCACTAAAAAATACCGCAGAGCAACATTCAGGCAGCGTGTGGCGATTTCATGATGATGGTCATAATGACCAAACAAATCTAACCTTATTCTAAAATTTGATAATATTTCCGACATTTTTTGCTTTCATTCAATAAAATTTAAAAAAAAATGTAAAAATTATGGCGTTTGACTTTGTTGCAGTTTTTTTGATCTCACCCTGTATATTATTGACCCGCGTAAAATTCTAAGACGATTAAGCCCTATTCGCCCGTCTGTTGCAATCACGCTAGAATCGAAACGAATAAAGATATGAAGCTAACATTTTGCACAGATCTGTCTTTTGTCGGCAGGCAAGTCAATTTCGAAGATGGGCTACATCGCTCCACGATATCGTATATCCTCCATATAGCGGTACCTCCGAATAATTCGGTATTTTGATGATTTTAGCGACATTATTCATCGGAGTTGTTTTAAAGTTCGTATTTATGATGCGTAATGGAAGCTGCAGTCTATGACAGAAATGTTTCTATGCCGGTCCAGGTCTTCGCATAGGCCCCATATATCAGTACCTCCCTATATTCGGTATTTTGACGCTTTTAGGTAAAGCATTCAAATCAATTCAATTCAAAAATATTAATTTGAAATTTTTAATAGCCTGTGACAGAAAATTGTCTATGCAGGCCCAGGTCTTCGTATAACCTCGATATAAGGGTAGTTTCCGATATTCGGTATTTTGATGATAAAATTTTAAGACGATTTCGCCTTATTAGCCCGTCTGTTGTAGTCACTCCAGAGTCGAAACGAATGAAGATAAGATGCTAACATTTTGCACAGATCTTTCGTTTGTCGGCAGGCAGGTCAATTTCGAAGATCGCTCTACGATATCGTATATCCCCCATATAGCGGTACCTCCGAATTATTCGGTATTTTGATGATTTTAGCTTCATTATTCACCGGATTTTTTTTTCAAGTTTCGTATTAATGGCTTATGACAAAAGTTTCCTATGCAGGTCAACGTCTTCGTATAGACCCCAATGTAACGGCTATATTCGATATTTTTAAGATTTTAACAGAATTTTTAACGAATTTTATTTATTTCTTTTTTTAATTTCCAAATTTATTCCAAATGGTGAAGGGGATTCAAAGTTCGGCCCGGCCGAACTTACTGCTTTTTTACTTGTTCTTCTTCTTTCTTGAGCTAAGCAATGTTTTAATAAACTTTAAGAGGATTTTTAAATTTTCTCCGTAACAAAGAAATATCTTGTATTTTAAAAATTCCAGTAACAAAGAAAAATGCTTGCTATAACCCGAAATAACTTTAATTTTTTTTGTTCAATGATTAAACACACATATTTAAGCTATTTCTTTGCTTAGGCCCGGCAAAAAATTAATATTGTCTTCAGACATGCCTAGACACGAAAGGGACGAAATGTTTCTTGTTTTTATTGTTAATTCTTATGAGAAAACTTTGAAGATTTCATTTTCCCCCAAAATATTGATTATTGAAGTGGAAATTGCTAATAAGATTGGAAAAGAAAACATTCACAAAAAATGGAGACATGTTTTTGGGTTCGTTTTTGTGGTGACAATAAATAGCGTGACCAGATATTCAAGAAAAAAATCGAATTAAAACTTGCTCAAATTTCGATTCAAAAAAATGTTTTTTATAATCGCCTTAGGTGGACAAAAACGAAACAATCAGCCCAGACACTCTTCGCTGGCAAAAAAATGAGCGTTTTTCATCTTAACTACAAAGTGTAAACATTAAAGACAAGATTTAAAACAGGTCGAATACCAAATAAATTATTATAATATATATTTTTCGAGATATGATGAATAAACATCATCATGATATATAAGTGAAAGGGACAATCTCTTATAATTATTGGATGCACTTTGAGGTAGCTACCTCCTAGCTTAAATAGATCAAGTATTTGAAGATTGTATGTAATATCTCGTACCAAATGTCATTGTTATCGGGTCGAAAAAACACATGACAAATGGGATTACTGAGTACATTTTGCATCAGAAAAGGCATTTCTTCATTCATATTTTATTTCAAATGCATTAAAGCTGAGGTTATTATAAAGGGAAGTATGTCTTAGTCTTAACGAATTACGAAATTTTAACAGTGGCGTATGTAGGCTGGAGTTGGTATACAGGGTGAAATAAAAAAATTGCAACAAAGTCAAACGCCATTATTTTAATTTTTTAATTTTATTGAATGAAAGCAAAAAATGTTGGAAGTAGCATCACATTTTAGAATGAGTTTAGATTTGTTCGAATTGGTCACCTTTGGTACGAATTATGGTCTTCAAACGGCTGAGTCATGTTGGAATATCCAAAGTCTGCGGCCAAAATGTTTGTGTGCCCGAGGCTTAAATATAAACTCCTAAATATTATATGCAATGGTCGATTAATACGAGCGGAGAGCGAACATCGGCTGTTATGGCGACCCACACCTTCACCACGGCCGGCGCTTGAGTTCTGAGTCTATTTTCCATTTTTTGAATCTATTTTCTTTCTGTTGCGGTGTAAGTTCTTGCACTTTTTGGAATTTCAATGACTTTACCCCGAGCTCATTTTTCAATATTTGCCGAATGGAATATTGCGATATGTTCAGCTCACTAGTTCACTCACCATTTTTCGGCCACTGCGACTCGGGTTTCGATCAAGTCACTTCTTTATTTTTCTTTCTTCCGTCCACTTCCTTGACGTCGGGCTACATTTAAATGCTGGAGTGCTCTAACGACACCCACTTGTGGTTTTCCGGGCAAATATAAAGAAATCACACTCTCTTGCTTGAATTTCATCACGAATAACTTTTTCTGACCAAAATGCTTATGTACCCTTGTAAACAATATAATGAGCTGTCACTAGAATAATTTCAACAGATGTCGGACGAGTTACTTAGAAATGACAGCAGTCTAAAGTTTGTTGCAGTTTTTTTTTAATCTCATCCTGTATATCCGAGAACTTATTGTTATTTCATAACCAAAAGAAAATTTTCATGATTTTGCAGGCAGATAGATCAATCGACGGAATTTTGCATGGAGTTTAGGTGAGGGTACATAAGCAGCATAACATCATGGGTAGGCATATTAATGTCAAATTATAAGCGGAAACGATGGCAGGATTCGAGTGCGACTCCGGCATCTCTTTATGTCGGTGAATAAAGACGATATATCCCATTTTCAATACATTATGCCAAGGCTCTACATACAATAATGTGGTATCTACATTGATATCAGCAGACAGAAGACACACAAAGACGTGAAGACACACAAAACGACTGACGGAACAGCTATTCAGAATAATTTCTTCATGGTTAATATTCTGCAACTTTCTAATTTCTTTGCATTTAATACAATCAGTCCAACTAATATAAGATCTGGTGTGAAGATGGTATATATCGGTCCATTTTTTTCTGGCACTTCCCCCACAACGGGTCATAATTTTGAATAACCATTAAGCTCATAAAACGCGAAATGAATATCCACTTCCTTTCAAACTCGTCACATAAAAAAAAATATTTCTTTCAACACCAAATCTGGTTTGAAGATGGAATATATCAGTCCACACCTTCTGGTACCTCCCCCACAAGGAGAGCAAATTTTTGAACAATAATATCTCTCATAAGATGCGAACTAAGCATTATATTCCTTTTAAATTGCAAACATTCCAATATTTTTTTAACACGATCTACCTCCTCCACAAAAGGGTACAATTTTGAGTAATAAGTATACGCATAAAATTGGAAAAAAAAATTACAAATTTTCAGAATTCGATGAAGTGGAACACTTCGGTCCACTATATCTGGTACATCACGCACATATCTCATACAATGTAAAGGAAGGAGTCGATATAGTCCAAATCTGGCATATTTTAGTATTTATATAAGTCTTAGGTCAGATACGAATGGATAATATTGACCCACTCCTTAGAAACCACCACCATAATGGGTCAACATTTTGAATAATCATAACGCATGTAAAATATATGTAAATATTCACGAATTGGCTGAAATGTCGGCAAAATCGACAACTTATTTTTGAAACTCGTTTCCACTCCTTCAAAAAAGGTCAACATTTTTACAGCGAATTAATTTACTTCATAGCCACAATTCTGAGTAATAATATCTCTAACAAAATGTAAATTAAAGACCCATTTCGCACATCTGAATAGTTCCGCCAACACAGGATCTAGTGTGGAGATGGGATATATCGGTTTACCCCTTCACTCCCCACAAAGGGTCAATATTTTGAATAATTTTAACTCTTATAAAATTGATATAAGAGTCCCATAAGCACACGATTCTTTTAAAATTTCGCAAATCCCAATATTTCTACCAACAATAATTGTAACCTTCATATATCCGAAAAAAGTCTGAGATTTTCTTTAAACATTGTGCATCTCATAATTCGTGGGTAAAGTTATATGTGCGCTTTTACATACAATGTTTCGTCACCGGAGCAAGAACCCATCATGATCAACAAATTCCAATTTTTAGACAAATCTGCGAAAAAAATGTGGCAAAAATCATCAAAATTCCGAATATCGGGAGGTACAGTTGTATGGGGTCTATACCAAAACGTGGGTCTGTACCTTCAATGTTTCGCCAGATAAGCTAGAACACATCAAACAAATCCGTGAAAAAATATGGCAAAAATAATCACAATACCGAATATCGGGAGGTACGGTTAGATGGGGGCTATACCAAAATGTAGACCTATAGATACAATTTTTCGCCACCTGAGCAAGAACCCATTATGACTTACAAAGACCAATTTTTAGACAAATCCGTTAAAAATTGTGACAAAAACATCGAAATGCCGAATATCGGGAGGTACAGTTGTATGGGGTCTATACCAAAACGTGGATCTATACCTTCAATATTTCGCCACACAAGGTTGAACCCATTATGATCTACAAATGCCAATTTTTTGGCAAATCCGTGAAAAAATGTGACAAAAATGATCAAAATACCGATTATCGGGAGATACCGTTATATGGGGGCTATACCAAAATGTGGACCTATACATAAAATGTTTCGCCACACTAGCTAGACAAATCCGTGAAAAAAATTTGAGATATACCAAAATGTGGACCCATACATACAATATTTCGCCACGCGAGCTAGAACCCATCATGACCAACATATTCCAATTTTTAGACAAATCCGCTAAAAAAGTGGCAAAAATCATCAAAATACCGAATATTGGGAGGTACCGTTATATGACGGCCATACCAAAACGTAGACCGATATATCTTATTTACAATACCAGATTTTGAAGGTCTACGTCAAATAATGTGGGTTGTATCGTGATTTCAACGGACAGACAGACGGACATCGTTAAATCGACAGACGGACATCGTTATGCTGATTATGAATATAAATACTTTATGGGGTCCGCGATGAATATTTAGGGATGTTACAAACGGAATGACAAAGTCAATATACCCTCCTTTCCAAGGTGGAGGGTATAAAAATCGTATTCCTCGAAATCGAGACTCCTGCACTCCGAACCTAAATCCTAGGTATATCCCACTATATTAAGATCAAGTACTGTCATATTAAAGTAATTTTTCTCTTTGTTTTCTCTTTTTTCAGGTAAGTTAATACATTATTTACAAAAGGGAAAAACTTCTGTAAGTATTTCATTTAAAAAAATATAAACATTTTCTCATGTCTTTCACTGATGTAAAATCGTTTTTCCTCAATGGTAAAAATAATATGAATTCTTGTATTTCTCTCTTGAATGTTTTCTTTATAAACATAATATTCTAGAATTTACAAACACAAACTAGATTTTTTTCTTCCAATTATCTATCAATTTGTTCACGAAGGATTTTTTTCCAAGAATATACTTCGTTTCATCCGTTTTATTCGTACTGAATAAAAGGTTAAATAAACAGAAACTGATTTGTGCCTCTTCAAATATAATTAGCATCCAATGGAGGATAATCGACGTAAATACCTTTGGTTTTCTTTAATTGGAATTTCATAAACACACAAATTCGCACACAGAGGTACTAATGGGATTCACCAATACCATCAATGGAGTTAAACACTAAACACTCAGCTACTCACTCACTCACTCACTCACAGCAATCTCTGTTCAAACAATGGAGAGGGTTAGTGACTCCCGCGACTCCATCCATTGTTCAAATATAACAATGTTCTCGAAAACTTTTTCCATAATGCCATGACGGCTTAGCCGTTTACAATTTCGGCAATAAGTAACAAATTAATAACATTCATACGCACCATGGAACCAAAACAATGGCCATTTTTATATTCGCAGCAGCTGTTACCTCCGGTAATGGTATTTAACTCGATGCCATTTTTGTACAAACTCCGATGATGGTAGCCTTTTTTGTTATTGTCTCGGCCTTTGAAAATCACAAGACAAGCCTCTTGGCTTCAAAGCAAACTCACTCAAACATAAATTTAGTTACGAAAAACTTTGTAATTCAATTTCAAACACTTTCCCAAATTTGCTGCTCTTTAAAAATTGCCTTTGCTTTATTACTTCGTATAACTTCTTTGGAAAAACACTTTTCTTATTTAATTGCCAATTTTTCCCAAATTAAAAAGCAATTGCCTGGCCTCGTATAATCAAATTTCCTTTAATCACAAATATTATTGTCGTGTCGAATTATCATTTCCGTATCCTTTGCCAATTTTTTTTTCGCATGGGCTTTGGCGTCACACTTTAAATTTCACCAACCACTATCTCAGTTGCGTGCGTTATCCGAACGTAATGTTTACCATTTGCTGGCAACAGCAAGACTCTGTTTAGAACCGATTGCAACATTCGTACTTATACGGTAATTTAACATTTCGATTTTCACGAAAGCCGCAACAGAAACATGATTTTAACATTCGTGTTAACAGAGCACCCCGCTACAGGATAACATTTTTATCCTTACAGCTGCAAAAAAATAACTATTAATGCTTGCGGCCAAAATGTCAACAACTTCACAACAGAAGCGGCATCTGCAGCAGCAGCAGCAACAACAAGTTTAACATGCTACAACAATGTTAACAGTTAGTTGTATATTTTGGCGCCGGTATTCGGTAATGTATATGTATGACGGTATGACGGGGAAGGAGGTTGTGTATCCTGTTGTTGCACTCGCTTTCGTCATCGTTTCACATTTCACACAACATTGGCCACGAGCATGAACGGCACCACGACAACACACCAATAAACATGTTTCGTGTATCTCAACTCTAATACCGGAACGCACACACAAACACACACACACCCACATTGATGCCGGCAAGGCAACACATGTTTTTCAACATTTGTTTGTGCATGTTTCAGTTTTTTTTGCTGTGTCTTTTTGCGATAACAAAATATAACGGATCCACTCCTTCTTTTCTCGTTTCCGTGTTGTTTCTCCGTAGTTCGAGTTAGTTTTGTATTTACAAACAGGAAATTTGGCCTACTAACAAGTTTTAACTTGATGAACAAGGCTTTCGGTCTGACCGGATAAATATTGTTATTTATTTTGCAATATTTTTTTGAAATTTAATTTAAAGTATTCTAATTGGTATCTAAGGAATAGAATCTTTGAGAAAGAAAAAGATTGAAACAAAATAGAAATTTCAGGGCAATAATAAGCGTTTGAGTTTTCATGACAAAGTAACATCTCCAAGCAATTTGAATAGGTCTCGGGTAGGTTATGTTCGAAATTGAGCTTTATCGGTTCACATTAAGAGATTTGAGTCCATTAGCAGCTCAATTTTATTTAAAGTTCTTAGTCTTTTCTGCTGTAATTAGATTTTTCTTTAAACAAGTTAGAAAGCTTTCACCGGTGTCCCGATCCCCATTTAACTATATATTTATATGTATATACCCTCTCCTGGGGAAGTACCATAAAGATTTGGCATATAAAGGGTAAGATAAAAAAAATGCAACAAAGTCAAATGCCATAATTTTTTTAATTTTATTGTTTGAAAGCAAAAGACATGGAAAATAGCATAATTTTTTAGAATAAGTTCAGATTTTTTCGCATTGATCATCTTTGACACGAATTATGGCCTTCAAACGGCCATTTGGCCCATTACCGGCGAATTGCTTACTTGAGGTGATCGACACTTTGGTATTTTTTAGTGCCAACCTTGCTTTCCAAAATACTCCAGACGCAATAGTCCAACAGATTTGTATCCGGAGATTTTGGTGACCATTGTGCACTGGAAATGAAGAGAGGAACCTCATTTTATAACCATTCTTGGGTGACAAGTGCTGAGTGCAATGGTGTCCAAAATCTGCGGCCAAAATATTTGCGTGCTCAAGGCTTTAATACACCCTCCAGAATATTTTTGCGATAATATTCGTCATTTATTCTGATGCCACGGTCGATTATACGAGTGGAGAGCGATCGGCTGCTATGGCAGCCCACACCATCACCATGGCCGGCGCTTGAGTTCTGTTGGCCAAGCGAAGGTGCACATTTTCAGCTGACCTCTTTGGCAACGAATGCTGGAAAACGAATGTTTTCTTATCGGAGAAAACCAAATTCGGCAGTTCACCACTTTCGGCCAAGCGTAGCAACTCTTTAGCTCTTTTCAGTCTATTTTCTTTCTGTTGCGGTGTAAGTTCTTGCACTTTTTGGAATTTCAATGGCTTTACCCCGAGCTCATTTTTCAATATTTGCCGAATGGAATATTTCTATCAAGTCGCTCCTTTACTTTTCGAACCATTTGTGCTGATGTTGTTGTTTTTTTTTTTCGTCCACTTTCTTGACGTCGGGCTACACTACCAGTATCACGGTAAGGAGAGATGGTACAAGAGACAAAAGATTTATTCACATTTTAATGCTGGAGTGCTCTAACGATAGCCACTTGTGTTTTTCCAGGCAAATATAAAGAAATCACACTGTCACGCTTGAATTCCATCACGAATAACTTTTTCCGGAAAATTTTCACCAAAATGCTTTTGTACGCTTGTAAACAATATAATGAGGTGTCACTTGAATATTTTTAACAGCTGCCGGACGAGTGGCTTAGAAATGACAGCAGTCTGAAGTTGTTTGCACTTTTTTCATTTCACCCTGTATGGCCCAATTGAGACTGGAAATAAGTATGCCATAATTTTATCGAAATCGATTCAAATATAGCTATAGCTCCCATATATATTGTTCATCCGATGAGTTATTTTTGTCCTCCGTCGCCGTAATATGCACTCTGCAACAACGATTTTCAGGGAGATGTATTAAATCTATAGTTCTGCCAACATTTTTCGACATCGGTTCAGATCAGAATGTAGCTCCCATATATATCTTTACTCAATTTCAAGTTTATTGTGCACCAAATGGTTAATATAAGCTCAAATTGAATGGCTTTCGGCACATATGAACGGGTTCAGCCTGGAAAGCAAGCGTATCAAAGTTGGTGAAAATCGGTTAAGATAAAGCTATAGGTCCCATATATATGAATCATCCGATTTTGTATTTGTACCTCACACCTATGAAATCCTCTCCACATCGACGATATATGAACGCTAAATTTTATTGAGATATGTTCAGATTTAGATATAGAGACAAATGGGTTGAATTGGTAATAGTTTTTCAATATTGAGTTCAGAAATTAGTCGACAGAATGAATTTCGGGATTGAAGTACAAGAAGGTGAAATAATAGAGTTGGAGTCAGAGCAAAAATCAGAAGCTTTGACCTAACTTCTACATATTTTAACCCTTAAGCAAACCATTTCTAAGTGCTTCGATTTCATTGATTGATTTCATTTGGTATTTTTAAGCTTTTAACAAAATTTTTATTTTTTACGGATTTTTTTTTTTTTTTAAATTGAACAGTGTTGGCTTGTTTGTTCGGGATACCATAGTATTTTGTTGTTGAAAAATCGTCAGGCTTAATTGTTTTATTGTTGTTTTTATAAAAACAACGTTTGTTTATTATTGCCAAATTCGTTCCAAATGGTAGATGGTATTCAAAATTCAGCCCGGCTGAACTTACAGCTTTTTTACTTGTTTTTTTTTTAAAATTTTACAAAACCCATGAATACTAAAAAAACAATGTTTTTAGGCACAGATATATTGGGCTTCAGTTTTAAATATTGCAATATAATTTTTCAGACTATGAGCTTCATACACTACATATTCTATGTATAGTTATTGTCATTCTTGCTTAAAACACCATGCAGTGATTTAACACAACTCCATTTTCATTTTTGCTTTTCCCACCTTTTTTTGCTTCCAAAAGTGCCCTCATTTCTTTTTCCTTTCCCAAAAAGGACAATTATTGCTCTCCACATGCCGCTCAATGGAAGTGAGCATTAATATAAGTGTTAGTTAGTTGAGGAAATGTAAAAGTTCTTCGGTATTATTTTAATATAATAGGCATTGTTGTTGCTTGCTGGGTTTTTGTCAAAGCCTGACACAACACAGTACGAGTACAACATGTTTCCTGTTCTTGCGACTAGAACAAATTTCCTTGCAATAACTTTTTTCTTGCCTTAACTTTTTTTGTCGTCATGATTTTAGCCATTTTTTGGTTCTTTAGATTTGCATCGACACTTGCCAACAACATCAACACCAACATAAAAAGGATTTCAACAACAACACCAGTAGCAACAATAAAAAAACACCCATCTACATTTACATAGACAACAGATTTTCCCATAAATATAACTCTTGTTGCTTTCCAGCCATCCAGCGTTTATTGTTGTCTAAAAGGGTTGAGAGGAAAACGGCAAGGCAAAAGCCTGCTTGGTGTTTGCTTTCGAGAACATGATGTTGATGCCAAAATAGCAGCAGCACGAAGAGCAACAAGCAACGACATCAATGGAATCCTTTCATTGTTTTCGTCAACTCGCAAATTTCTTAAGCTTGTTTTGTCATTTTGTTTTTGGTGCCAACGAAGCTAGCTAGCTAGCTGAAATACGCTGACTGCCTGCCATTGCCTTGTTAAGAGTCACTGTGCTATCGCGTTTATGCCGCTGCCATTAAGAGTTATGCATGGGGTGGTGATGGTGTTGTTGTTGTTAGCTGCCTTTTTTCCCAGAGTGTGCTGTGTTGTGTATCGGGCATAAATGCTTTGTTAGTTTTGCTTGTTCATATTCCTGTTGCTGTGTAATGCCACTTTCATTTCACTATGGAAAACACCGTTCAACCCTTGCTGCCGCTGCTGCTTCTTTTTTCTTCTTTAGCTTCTTTCCATATTTGCCACATCTCGTTAAGCTTATGGAATGACGCAAAACATGTTGCTACAATGCAAAGTGATGCTGTTGCTTCTTTCTATTGAGGAGCTCGTTTTTTCACAAATGGTTATCGCATGTAAAGCTGTGTGTTTGTGTGTTTTTCCCGTGTCATTTCAACATCAACATGGTGCAAATTTTCACAAAAACGGGATTTTCTTCTTGTTCAGATTTGTTCGCTGTGTTACAATTGGAATTGAACAGTGACTTCGTGGTGAGCGTGAAGCAACCTTTACTATTAGAAATAAGCTAATTTTTATACACTACTACACTATGTGTTGAGTATAAGTTAAGTTGGGTCAAAAAGTTTGAAGCACCTCGAAGTAATGATCCTAGACCTAGTATATCGATCGTCGTGTGTCGGCGAGCTGAGTCGACCATGCTTTGTGTGTCCGTCTACCCATGTAAGGGTTGCCAATATTCGACGGACCCATCTGGCAACGCCATAACTTTTGACAGAGATGTCACATCGCTTAATGACATACCGCGTTTGAAGCGTCAGTCCAAACAGATTTTTACAGTGAACCAATACACGCCACCCGAGAGCTCTGAAATAGATGAAATTTACATTCAACAGAAGAAGTCAATTGTGAAAAAAATGTGAGAAGTGCGCCTTCTAAGAACACCATTAAGCGTTTATACGAAAATGTTTCGACTGGTAAGGCTCTTTCTAATCCGAAGAGGCCATATAAAAGTCGACCAAGGCGATCGGCCGAGAATATCGCTGCCGTACGAGCCAGTGTTGAGAGGTCCCCAAGAACATCCCAAAAACGCCGTTCTCAGCAATTGGGCATGGCTCGGTCCACTTTACAACGGATTATTCGCATTGATTTGCATTTGTTCCCGTACAAAATTCAATTGACGCAAAGAAGGTTGGCTGCGGACAAGCCTCGTCGATTGGAATGGACCCGAAGGGCCCAAAGGTCCGTCGAATATGAGCAACCCCGTACATTCATAATCACTAATCACGCAGTTATGGTCCGATTTTCACGAAATATTGCCTAGAATTATAGTTAGGATCATAAAGGTTTCCAAAAAAATACTAAGCGGCTTTATTGAAAAAAAAAAAAAAAAACAGTAATTATTCCTGATTTTGCAGTTTTAACTTAGCGTTTGGTTTTAAAATAGTGCAGAAACCTACCATTTTGGGCGGTCTTCATATAGTATTTAGCATATATAATGGTTTTGTTTAATAAATTCTACAGAGGAATTTTAATTTTGAAATGTTGACTAAATTGAATATTTAGGTCTTCATATAGGCCTTAACCATATATATATGTATAAAGTAATCTCCTGATTTTTCAGTCTTGTGAATGTTACCAAATTGGGACTGTCAACCCAATTATACCTTACGAAAAAAGTCATATTTCTACAAAATTCCATATTGCGTATTTTATGGGCTTTGAAGGTGAATTTTCCATCGGAATTGGTTAAAATATTATATTTTAGAATCTTAATAGAAACAAGCAAAAAATAGCTAAGTTCGGCCACGCTAAACTTTTAATATACTCAAGCATTTCAAAAAAATTCGTCGAAGTACAGGGTAAGATAAAAAAAAAACTGCAACAAAGTCAAATGCCATAATTTTACATCTTTTTTAAATTTTATTGAGTGAAAGCAAAAAATGTCGAAAATAGCAGCAAATTTTAGAATAAGTTTAGATTTGTTCGAATTGGTCACCTTTGGCACGAATTATGGCCTTCAAACGGCAAATGAAAACGTCACACGCTGCCCGAATGGTGCGCTGCGGTATTTTGGCCCATTCCCGGCGAAGCGCTTGCTTGGGGTGATCGACACTTTGGTATTTGTTTAGTGCCAACCTTGCCTTCCAAAATACTCCAGACACAATAGTCCAACGGATTGGTATCCGGAGATTTTGGTGGCCATTGTGCACAAGAAATGAAGCGAGGAACCTCATTTTGTAACCATTCTTGGGTGGCGCGTGCTGAGTGCAATGGTGCTGAGTCTTGTTGGAATGTCCAAGGACTGCGGCCAAAATGTTTGCGTGCCCAAGGCTTTAATACACCCTCCAGAATATTTTCGCGATAGTATTCGGCACTTATTCTAATGACACGGTCGATTAATACAAGCGGAGCGACCATCGGCTGTTATGACAGCCCACACCATCACCATGGTCGGCCAACCGAACATACATATTTTCAGCTGACCTCTTTGGCAAGTAAACACGTTCATTTTGTTTGTTCACAAACTGCTGGATAACGAATGTTTTCTCATCGGAGAAAACCAAATTCGGCAGTTCAATACTCTCTGCCAAGCGAAGCAACTCTTTAAAGTCTATTTTCTTTCTGTTGCGGTGTAAGTTCTTGTAATTTTTGGAACTTCAATGGCTTTTCTCCGAGCTCATTCTTAAATATTTGCCGAATGGAATATTGCGATGTGTTCAGCTCACAAGCCATTTTTCAGCCATTGCAACGCGGGTTTCGATCAAGTCGCTTCTCTACTTATCGAAAAATTTCTGCTGATGTTGCTGTTTTCTTCCGTCCACTTCCTTGACGTCGGGCTACGTTACCAGTATCACGGTAACGAGCGATGGTAAGAGACACAAAAATTTATTCGCATTTAAACGCTGGAGTGCTCTAATGATATCCACTTGTGGTTTTCCAGCCGAATATAAAGAGATCACGCTTGAATTCCATCACGAATAACTTTTTTCTGGATAATTCTAAACAAAACGCTTTTGTATGCTTGTAAACAATATAATGAGCTGTAACTGGAATAATTTTAACAGCTGTCGGGCGAGTGGCTTAGAAATGACCACAGTCTGAAAGTGGTTGCAGTTTTTTCATCTCACCCAGTATATCATTTAATACTGGCAAAAAGTGCCTTATTGATAAAAGAGGCTTACTGATTCAGTAAGAGGATGGGTCATGTCGGTTCACTTCTATTGGTGTCCCCCCACAAACTTTTTAAAATATTCAAAAATATATATAATGTCCATTTAAAGTGTAGAGATTGGCTAATACCTCACCCATCGTACTATTTATATTAGGCTTATGTTAGGCATGGAATTTAATGAAAAATTCACAACCTTTTGCAACTACTTTTTTAGGGAAATCTCCATCTGAGACTAAAAATTTGTTTCTAATGAAGAAAAGATCCCCAAACCCTCAATATTTTTAGGTAAAGAAGTAAATTTTTAACAACAGTAGGATTTTTTTAATAATTTGTTTTTTTTTTTTTTTAGAAAAATGTCATAAGTTTTTCAGAAAGCTTTGTTTCCAAAACTAAAAGGTCTGAGAAAATGTAGCTGTTTTAAAGTCACAGTCTTTAGTACTCATAAACTTCTATTGTTTGCTCCTCCCATCGCCCAGTGAATTGTTTCTGGCACGCTTTAGCTGTTGAAAAGCGCTTCTTTACCTATTCTAGTTTCTCATTTACCCAAGCTTTTTAAGATTTTATGAATACCATGCTTTATTAATGTTGTACTTGTGTAGTTTTGGGCAAATAGGATTTGCCAAAAGAGGACTTTTTTCGCCTTAGAAGGTCAGAAATTATGCTAACACCAAAAACAGCAACAACTACATTATGAAGTCTTGACGAAAAATAACCAGAACAGCAGTAACATAAAAGAATTGTGCAAAGAATTTTTCATTGCTTTGTTTTGGAAAAGAGAAAAAAATTATGCTGCTCTTGCATAATCTTTAACAAGTTTCTAATGAAACATTTTTCAAATAGTTTGCGTTCGGAAAATATGAAGGGCTAACTAAGCGAAGGAAGAGTTCGGTCATTCGCAGTGTCTATTCTTGACGGGATGATTGTTTTATGAATTATTTGGCAGTCTCATCATCACAATAAGTGTCTAGAGCTGTTTGGTAATGTAAATTAATGGGTGTATTAAGAAAATTAATATTTATTTAAAATTACTGGTGCCCTTTAAGGGGACTGCGAGTAGAAAATTATTTCATGCTGTAAAATATAATTGAAATCAAATATTAATTCATGTTTCAAATTTAACAAAAGCTATAAATCATAATCAATAAAGCCAAAGTTTTCATCATTAAAACTACATTTTTTAAGAAGAAGACCTACTGGTCTTCTTTGGGAGACGACTCCTGGTCTTCTATGAAAAAAGACCTCCTGGCCTTCTATGGAAAAAGATCTCCTGGTCTTCTATAGAAGAAAACCTCCTGGTTTTCTATGGAAGAAGACCTCATCATGG
The DNA here is from genome assembly GCF_030504385.1 of Musca domestica. Taxonomy (NCBI): domain Eukaryota; kingdom Metazoa; phylum Arthropoda; class Insecta; order Diptera; family Muscidae; genus Musca; species Musca domestica. The sequence goes on from NW_026712173.1 coordinate 99,655, forward strand.
TCTTCTATGAAAGAAAACCTTGTGGTCTTCTATGGAAGAAGAACTCGTGGTCCTCTATGGAAGAAGGTCTCGTGGTCATCTATGGAAGAAGACCCCATGGTCTTCTATGGCAGAAGACCTCGGGGTCTTCTATGGCAGAAGACCACGTGGTCTTCTATGGCAGAAGACCTCGTGGTCTTCTATGGCAGAAGACCTCGTGGTCTTCTATGGCAGAAGACCTCGTGGTCTTCTATGGCAGAAGACCCCGTGGTCTTCTATGGCAGAAGACCTCGTGGTCTTCTATGGCAGAAGAACTCGTGGTCTTCTATGGCAGAAGACCTCGTGGTCTTCTATGTCAGAAGACCTCGTGGTCTTCTAAGGCAGAATACCTCGTGGTCTTCTATGGCAGAAGACCTCGTGATCTTCTAAGGCAGAATACCTCGTGGTCTTCTATGGAAAAAGACCTCGTGATCTTCCATGGAAGAAGACCTCGTGGTCTTCTATGGCAGAAGACCTCGTGGTCTTCTATGGCAGAAGACCTCGTGGTCTTCTATGGCAGAAGACCTCGTGGTCTTCTATGGCAGAAGACCTCGTGGTCTTCTGTGGCGGAAGACCTCGTGGTCTTCTGTGGCGGAAGACCTCGTGGTCTTCTGTGGCGGAAGACTTCGTGGTCTTCTGTGGCGGAAGACTCGTGGTTTTCTGTGGTGGAAGACCTTGTGGTCTTCTGTGGCGGAAGACCTTGTGGTCTTCTGTGGCGGAAGACCTCGTGGTCTTCTGTGGCGGAAGACCTCGTGGTCTTCTGTGGCGGAAGACCTCGTGGTCTTCTGTGGCGGAAGACCTCGTGGTCTTCTGTGGCGAAAGACCTCCTTGTTTTCTATAAAAGAAGATGTAATGGTCCTTATAGTCTTCTACAGAAGAAGACATCCTGATTTGCTATAGAAGAAAAAGACATACTGATTTGCTATAGATGAAAAGGACCTCGTGGTTTTCTATAGAAAAGGAAGACCTCGTGGTCTAGCTTAGAAGAAGACTTTTATGCTCTAGTTAAATACATTCTGATTCTCTACTAAATACCTTCTGATCTGCGATAAAAGAAGACTTCCTGGTCTTCTACAGAAGAAGACCTACTGGTCTGCTTTTTAGAAGCCTTTCTGGTTTGCAACTGTGGAAAACCTTCTGGTTTTCTATTGTAGAAGACCTTAAGTCCTCTTTAGTACAATAACTTCTAGCCTGCTATATTAGAAGACTTTCTGGTCTGCTATTTTAAAAGAGCTTCTCTTTTGCTATAATAGAAGATCTTCTAGTCTGCTTTAGTAGAAGACATTCTGGTCTTCTGTAGTATAAGACTATTTTTTTATAGAATATATCCAACACATAAGAGAAATAATGTCAGAATTTTTCTATATAAAAAAATCAGCACCTCAGCGATTTGTTTATATAAAAAAAACGAAAACCTCAGAGAACTAAGGTCTAAGAAGAAGAATACCTCAAGAAAGGAAGATCGTATTGGTTTTGCTTGAATGTGATGAAGTTACGACCTTGAAAACTATTAATCCAAAATGGCATAGCTTGAACCCTTTTAATATTGAAATTTAAATAAAATCCAATTTATTAAAGTCCTAAATTTAAAATTATATTTAAAAGAAATTATCAAACCAACTTTCTACAATGAAACACCCCCAGCATAACAATGGACAATATTTCCATAGGTAATCTTTCCTCATGCATCTGACCAAGTGATGCTGCCACCTACATTTCATTCCCACATTTTTATTTCAAAAAATGTCCATTCACAATCTCGCCTAAAACACCTGACATTGCTATACCCAACAGATCCCTTATTTCCACATTCATTTCACTCAAACTGTCACATGTCTTTTCTCATTACTTTTTTTTACTGTAGTTGGGTGAAGTGGTAAGAGGACAGGCGGGCTGTCCTCCTCCCTGTTTGCCATAAAATATTTCATATTTAAAATATTTTGCGACCATTTGCTTTTGTCGTATCAACACAAAAATTGCTTAACAAATCCCGCTTCACAGGTTTTTGTCGTAGTTTCCGTAGTTGTTCTTGTTGCTCTTGTTTTTGTTCGTCCAGGAAAAAGGATAAAACTCAAGATAATCGACATTGGCATTATTCCAATGTAAAGCGACAACATCATTGCTACTCAAGTTGTTCCATGGGATCGTACTATTGGCCAGTGGGTAATATCAAAAGTACGGTACACACATACCTATGGAAAAATGTATTGTTGAATATGTATGTGTACATGTGTGCATGTATGTGTTTGTGCGTATAGGTGTGAATATGTGAAAATGGAATGGAATCTGTCAGCATTGCTATATGAAAATATGAATGTGACTCCATCTCCACATCGTTGGTTGCTGAGTTATGCTGACACAGACAATAATTCTTCTTGTTTCGTTTTGCGTTTTTTCTCCTCTCGTTCTTTTCGTTGCTGCATGTGTTCGCATTCAGCAGAGCAATTTATGTGCCGAGTGAACAACAGACGGGCAAATGGACCAGCAGCATATGGAGCACATCATGTTAAGTCCTTCCGGTCATATTGTAAATCCACCAATTCAATATCAACTGATTTTCACATACTCACTACCACTCCAGCCACCCCTCTACTCACCTACTTGTGTCATTTTACTTCCGCTTTGATGGCATTTACAAGTAATTCAACAATATTTTATAACTCCAACAACTGCACAACTGTGGCGTGGAGTAAGTAAAAATGTCAAAGGAAAAGGGCATAACCGGAAGTGCACATTATAATTTTTCGAATGATTGGCAAACTGTAGAAGAATTGAATATTTGTGCAGCAGGGTCGGCAACTAGCAAATTGATCCAATAAACTTATTCAATGGAAGAGCTAGCGAACGAACAAGTTATTTCGGGAAAACCAATGCAAAATGAATTGCAAATCAAATTTTCCCTAACAAATTCAAATCGCTTTATAGTACAAATCAGATTTAACCCAGCTGAATATAGTTTTATTTTTCTTCCTCTTCCCGAATACCTACCAGGACTTTGGCATTTCAAATGATGAGCTTACCCACATTCCAATGCCGTTTTCTTCGCTTGTATTCAGCAGCTGAAAAACTTACCTTCATTTATTGCTTTAAATCCAGGAAGTTGAATAAATTTCCGTTTTTCATCAGTGAGTCACTTGAACTGTCTGCTGTTGGCGTTGCCATTCCATTTCACTCAAATCTTGTTTGGCTTGTTTGGATTTTCTCTAAGCTTTTCCAACCTGTAGCAAAAGGCACAGCTGCAATGCGTTCTCAATGTTGCACCCCTCCCTCGAATTTTTTTTACAAATCATTGGGATGGGTGAAATAGTAGTAGACTTTAATGTAATTTTAACAGAGGCCTACAAGACCGGAAATTACAAACACTTGACAAAATAATGACAAGAAATGGAGGAAGGTAAGGCTAAAAAGGGGCCTGAAAAAATACATCCAAATGAAAAATATACCTCAGATTCTCTATTCTAAAAAAATACATTGTTTTTTCTATAGAAAAAGACTTTTAGGCCCACTACAGAGAAGGACCTTCTCGTCTTCCATAGTAGCGGACTTTCTTCAAAAAGACCAGTAGGTGTGGTTTTTCATTGAAGAAAACCTACTGTTCTCCTATGAATACACTCTGGTCTTCTATAGAAGTAGGACATCTAGGTTTCTATAGAAGAATACCACATGGTCTTCTACGGAAGGTGTTTTATCGTAACATCTGTCTACAGTAGACGACCTTCTTGTCTTCTGCAGTAGACAACCTTCTGGCCTTCTATAGTGGACGACCTTCTGGTCTCCTATAGTAGACGGCCTTCCATAATAGAGGATTTTCGGGACTTGTGTACAACAAAACCTACTTATCTTCCATAGAAGACGACAGTTTGATCTTCTATAGAAGAAGATATTCCAGTCTTCTGAGAAGGTAGACTTCATGGTCTTTTGCAAAGGAAGACCTCTTGGTCTTTTACAGAATTAGACCCATTGATCCTCTACAGACAAAAAGATCATCCGGTCTTCTATTGGAGAAGATCTCCTGGCTCCCTATAGAAGGATACCTCATGGTCTTCTGTAGATGAAGACCTCGTAGTCCTCTATAGAAAAATGCCGCTTAATCATCCATAGAAGAAGACCTAATGGTCTTCTATAGAATAAGACCATCTGGTCTTCTATAGAAGAAGGTCATTTGGTTTTTTAGAAGGAGACCATAATAGTCTTTGATAGAAGAATACCTCCTGGCTTACGAAAAAAAATATACCTCCTCCTGTAGAAGAACACCACCTGTTCTTCTGTATAAAAAGACGATCTGGTCTTCTGTAGAGGAAACCCACCAGGTCTTCTGTATAAAAAGGCGATCTGGTCTTTGGTAGAATACCCTGTTCTTATATAGAAGAAGACCATCTCCTGGTCCTCTATACCAGAAAACCATCTCCTGGCCTTCTATGAAAAAAAAACCATCTTCTGGTCTTCTGTATAAAAAGACGATCTGGTCTTCTGTAGAGGAAACCCACCAGGCGATCTGGTTTTGTGTAGAATCTCCTGCTCTTCTATAGAAGTAGACCATCTCCTGGTCCTCTATACCAGAAAACCATCTCCTGGTCCTCTATACCAGAAACCATCTCCTGGCCTTCTATGAAAAAATCATCTTCTTGTCTTATGTATAAAAAGAAGAAATCCACCTGATTTTCTGTATTAAAAGGCGATCTGGTCTTTTGTAGAAGAAAACCATATCCTGGTCTTCAATAGCAGAATACCATCTCCTGGCCCCCTATACCAGAAAACCATCTCCTGGTCTTCTATAGAAAAGGACCATCTCCTGACCTTCTATAGCAGGAGACCATCTCCTGGTCTTCTCTACCTGAAGAACATATCCTACTCTTCTATAGTAGAAGACCATCTCCTGATCCTCTATAACAGAAAACCATCTCCTGGTCTTCTATAGGAGAAGGCCATTACCTGGTCTTGTATAGAGGAAGGCAATATTATGGTTTTCTATAGAAGAAGACCACCTGGTCTTCTATAGAAGAAATCCTAGTTTTCTTCCCAAGAAGATATTCTGGTCTCCTAAAGACGAAACGCCTAGTCTTCTTCTTTAGATTTCTTTAGAAGAAAATCTTCTTCTATTTCCCTACAGAAAAAGACCTCTTAGCCTTCTACAGAAGAAGACATATTGGTCCTCGTTAGAAGAAAACCATTTGGTTTTCTGTAGTTAAAGAACTAGTTGTTATCTCCAGTAGAGGACCTTCTGGTCATGCCCAGTAGAAGACCTTGTAGTCTTCGTTTTTTCCTAAAGAAAAATATCTTTTGGTTTTTCATAGACGAAAACCTTCTATAGTAGAAGACGTTTCGTCTTCTACGATAGAATATCTTCTGGCTTTCTTTATAAGAGTAAAAACTTATATTCTTCATCAAATGAAGGAGATCTTCTGGGTTTCTTTAAGAAACATTCTGGTCCGATCTTCTCTTATAGTGGATCTTCTGGTCGGGTCCACTCCAGTAGAAAACCTTCTTGTCTTCTAGTCTTCTATAGTAAAAGACCTTCTTGTCTTCTATAGTACAAGACCTTCTAGTATTGTCTACTGAAAGGACTTCTATTCTTTTCTAGTTGAAGGCCTTACCTTCTTCTCTAGTAGAAAACCATATGATTTTCTATAGTAGAAGTCCATGTGGTATTCTATAATAGAACACCATCTAGAGTTACTTATGTGTGGTTTTATGGAGAGAAGTTACGCATCTTCTTAAATCGTTCATCCTTACCTGGATCTCCGTTATACCAAAACTTCGTTGCTTCAATTTGAAAAATGAGTTTCCATGTAATGATTTTTATTGCCCTGTACATGTGTTGGTGTTATGCGTTCATTTTACTTTTTAGACTTACTGACTGTTTGTTTGACTGTCTCCCGCCTGCCTGCCAAAGTCTATGCTATTCTAAAACGGGAAACGATGTCAAACTTCCTTCCGCTTTCTCTGCAGTGCTGATTCAAGTGGTGTTGTTGTTATTTTTTTTCTCCTGACATTTCAATTGACACAATGACGCTGCAATGACATGATGATGTTGTTGGTAAACAAAATAATTACTATTTCTATGCTAGCATTGTTGTTGTTTTTCGAAGCGAAAAGACATTACCTGACATGATTAACTAACAACTCAAATCGCATTTCAATTGGCAATTTCAATCACTAATCAAATGGGGCCAATCAATTGTCAATGGCAAATTTTAATTTCGTTTTTGCAATTGAGTTGTTTGGAGCGGCGGTGGTGGTGGTGGTGGTGATGGTAATCTGTTACACAGATATACGCAACGACACACATGTACAGTCAACCATATGACGTTTGTATCCTTTTTTGTTAGACATTCCACGAGAAGCATTGATCAGCTGCTATTTTAACCACAAAAGCGGCTATAAAACATGGAGTTGCAGGGGAGTTTTATGGCTGAATTTTAAACCATTTGTCGCCGCCATTGGCTTGGTTGTTGAATAAAGTCTACAGTGCAGACAATGCTCAGGTGTTTTCTGGGGCATTACCTTTAACAGATTTTAAAATTCCAGCACGTAGCCCATAACCTTTATCGAGATTGAGTTCAATTTACGCCGACGAAAATCATTTAAAAAGTATTCCGTTAAAGGTTACTCTCCGGCCTTATCATATTCTACGTTTTTTACCCTGAGGCTGGTGTTGGTGATTGAAGAATATAAATGTTTTTTGCCATTTTATTGTTATTGTTGGAGGTTTTTTTTCCTATTGCTGCTGTTTAACAATTTATGTGGTAATTGTACACTTTTTCAGCCCATTTATCTTCTCCTTCCTTGGTGCAATGACCCGGAAGGTGGCGATGGTGGTGGTGGTGGTGGCGCGGACTTGTGGTATGGTAATGGTCATAAAGAAATACTTAAAATGAATGAGCTACACGTTCATATTTTCACTTTCGCAAAACAAATTTTCATTTCGCTTTGAGCTCATCAGCAGACAATCGTTTTCGTTTAAGTTACGAAAAAATGAACATGTATAGGCTTGTATCTAGTGAGCGGCAATGAAGGTTATTTCTTGTGCCTAAAGGATAAAGGCATACGCTTTTGAAAGTTGTGTCGATTGAGAGAAATTTCGTTATTAAATGCTTAGAGGTTTTCCTGAAATTCAAATGTCTATACCTTTATTAAATGTTCGAATAATTGCCTCTTAAAACTGAACAGTTTTTGAGGACCTCAGACTTTTCTGCTTAGAAAGAGTTTTTTTTATTTTATGAATTTAGACTTTATGGTATTCTTAATTAAATAGCTTTAAAGTTTTCTGGTCATTCGCATAGGAAGTTCAACAAGTAAAAAAACATTAAGTTCGACCGGGTCGAACTTTTAATGACCTCCACCAATTCTGACCAACAAACACCAATTTTTAGATATATTCTTGGGAAAATGTGGCTAAAAACATCAAAACGTGAACAACGTGAATCTATACATACAATGTTTCGGAGCTAAAAAAATTAGGACACTCAAATACCAATTTGCAGATACAGTTATATGAGAGCTATACCAAAAAGTGGACCTATAAACACAATGTTTCGCCACCGCAGCCAAAGCCCATTAATACCAAATTTTAGAAAAATCCGTGAAAAAATGGAGCAAAAATCATCAAAATACCAAACATCGGGAGGTACCGTTATATGGGGCTATACCAAAGCGTGGACCTATACATACAATATTTCGCCACACAAACCAGGACCCATTATGACCTACAAATACCAATTTCTAGTCAAATCCGTGAAAAAATGTGGCAAAAATCATCAAAATACCGAATATCGAGAGCTTCCGTTATATGGGGACTATACCAAAACGTATATATATGAATATATATACTTTATGGGTTCTACGAGGAATATTTAGGGATGTTACAATCGGAATGACAAAGTTAATATACCCTCCTTTCCAAGGTGGAGGATATAACTAGGACTTGAACAGTAGAGTGACTATCATAACAACTGTTTAACATCTGGAAGAGATTTTCAACTTATCGTTAAGAAGCAAATTGAAACGAATCCACAGGGATTCGTATCTGTTACGGAATTTTCATACGGACATAGCTCGGAAATGCTCGCCCTAAATTTAAATATAAACTGAAACTCCCTCCAATTAGAGTGGAAGTATTTTTGCGAATAAAAGCAAGTAAAATAGAATATTACATTCACCAGCAACATTTAGAAAGTAACTCAGGTAATAATATGTCTTTATATGCCAAAATCTCCGTATTCGGAGGTATGCGTCGTTTGTGTTATCCACCCAATCCAAATTTCAAACATTTATGTAAAAAAGTTGGCTACAATCATCAAAATTCCGAATATCGGATCGAATATAGAACCTATAGAAAAACGTTATTGACTTATATAAAAATTGTTGTATATAAACAGAAAAACCCATTACGGAATTCAAATGCGGAATTTGTATTTATTCTATAAGAAAAGTTAGCTAAAATTATCGAAATACCGAGTATCGGGAAGTACATTTTTATGGGGGCTATAGGAAGACGTGGACCTGCATGGACCATGTTCTGCTACAGTACATGCAATTCATTATGAGCTATAAATGCCGAGTGGAAAACTGTATAGATGTTCTGGCACAGGAGGTTGAATATATTGAATACCAAATTTTAAACTTTTGAGTTAGAAAATGTGGCTAAAATCGGCTGAATATAAATACAATTACAGGGTAAGATGAAAAAACTGCAACCAATTTCAGACTGCTGTCATTTCTAATCCACTCTTCCAACAGCTAAAATTATTAAAATTATTCCAGTGACAACTCATTATATTGTTTACAAGCGTACAGAACCATTTTGGTGAGAATTATCCAGAAAAAAAGTTATTCGTGATGGAATTCAAGCGTGACATTGTGATATCTTCATATTTGGATGGAAAACCACAAGTTGCTATCGTTAGTGCACTCCAGCATTTAAAAGTAAATAAATATATTTTTTCTCGTACCATCGCTCGTTACCGTGATACTGGTAGCGTAGCCCGACGTCAAGGAAGTGGACGGAAGAACATCAGCAGAAATGGTTTGAAAAATAAAGAAGCAACTTGATCGAAATCCCCGTCGCAGTGGCCGAAAAATGGCTCTTGAGTTGAACATATCGCAATATTCCGTTAGGCAAATATTGAAAAATGAGCTCGGGATAAAGCCAAAAAGTGCAAAAACTTACACCGCTACAGAAAGAAAATAGACTCAAAAGAGCTAAAGAGTTGCTTCGCTTGGCCGAAAGTGGTGAACTGCCGAATTTTGTTTTCTTCGATGAGAAAACATTCCTTGTCCAGCAGTTTTTAAACAAACAAAATCATCATGTTTACTTGCCAAGGAGGCGGAAAATGTGTACCTTCGCATTTCCACCAGAACTCAAGCGCCGGCTATGGTGATGGCATGGGCCGCCATAACAGCCGATGTTCGCTCTCCGCTCGTATTAATCGACCATGGCAGTGGCATCAGAATAAATGCCGAATATTATCGCTGGAGGGTGTATTATAGCCTTGGGCACGCAAAAATTTTAGCCGCAGACCTTGGAAATTTCAGCAGCATCGCATTCAGCACACGCCACCCAAGAATGTTTACATAATGAGGTTGCTCGCTTCATTTCCAATGCACAATGACCACAAATATCTCCGGATACCAATCCGTTGGACTATTGCGTCTGCAGTATTTTGGAAAGGCTAGCACTAAAAAGTACCAAAGTGTCGATCACCTCAAGCAAGCGCTTCGGCGGAAATGGGCCAAAATCCCGCAGAGCAACATTCGGGCAGCGTGTGACGGTTTCATTGGCCGTTTGAAGGCCATAATTCGTGGCAAAATTGACCAATTCGAACAAATCCAAACTTATTCTCAAAATTTCATGCTATTTCCGACATTTTTTGCTTTCATTCAATAAAATTAAAAAAAAAATTGTAAAAATTATGGCATTTGTCTTTGTTGTAGTTTTTTATGTCACCCTGTATATGGGGGATATACAAAAACGTTATAGCTCATCTTCGAACTTGACCTGAATGCAGACGAAAAACAACTGTATTACATGCCTTTTGGATTTTAGCGTAATTACAATAAACCCATATGGCTGAATCGACCTAGAATTTGTACTCTGATCAAGAATATATACTTTGTAGGGTCTTAAATGATTATTTCGATGAGTTACCAATGGAATGACAAACATAACAGGTTTATGGAGGGTAAAAAAATTAGGGTATACTAATTTTTTCTTTGTCACTCGAATAAGAGAGACCATGCTTTGCTCGCTATCTAATGTGAGTAGAATATCTACGAAACTCTCTCCCGAATTCGAATTAAAAACCGAAATCGTAGACCAATAAGACCAACTAATTTTTAAGAATACTCTGTATTGCTACAATTAAAGCTAAGACAGGAAATTGTCTGTGCTGGTCCACGTCTTCGTATGGCCCCCATATATACCATCCACGTCGTCGTATAGACCCTAATATAACGGCTACTTTCGGTATTTTTGAGATTTAAATAGAACTTTTAACGGATTTTATTTTTTGAAAATTGCCAAATTCGTTCCAAATGGTGAAGGGTATTCAAGCTTTTTTACTTGTTTCTGTAATTAGTTTTTACACATGCTTCTCCGACATCTAATTAATAGAATTTATGTTTTTTTCTTCTACTTCCAGGTGAGTTTCGACCTTTTAAGATGCATTATACTATTTCAGCGTAAGTTTTAAAATAATCGAAAGCCATGTATAGAAGTCTGCCTTACTAAAATCGATTTACATAACTGTCGAATGGTTTCAGAAAAATAAATATGAATATGAATTTTAAAAATTAAAATTTAAATATCACCATCTAATGCCAACAAAAATTTCGTTTTTCCATGAAATTCAATGATGTTAAGCTGCTTTAAATCTAGTAAATCCCCTCACATTTTCATGTTAAACTTAAGCCAGTTAAACCCTTTATAAATAATACACCATATGTTTTGGCTGTGTTTGTGTAAACTTTTAATTGGATTTAACTTTCGAGAGAAAAAAAAAAAACATTTAAAACAAGTTGAAGTTCAAGGAAAATACCTGGCAGGTACACACAAATATTAAAAATATTTCAAGGCTTTTGTACTGCCTCAAGGCTACGAAAATACATTTGCTTAAATACGGAAATATTTCTGTCTCAGCAGCCAAGCCAGCAAATATAAAACCAGCTGAATTATTTTGAGCTGGTTTAACTCTCCTCCAAAAAAATAAACATCATCATCAGCCTTCAAGAGGCCATATAATTTTCCCAAAAAAAAAGAAAGAAAACAGAAACGAAACGAAACACATCAAAACCATTTGCTGCCCTCCAAATTTCCATTTTCCAACGCCACCATCATCGTCATCATCCTCATCACCATCGTCGTCATTTTTGTCGCCATTTAATACAACATCATTGTGCGTACTTTAGGTATTTTTATGATGTTTCTCTTACCGGTTTTAGTGTCATTTTAAAAATGCCTCTTTATACCAACCGAAACCCCTCCCAAACAAAATCTCTAATTTGGCACTTGAATACAAAAACCCATCTACTTTTAGCACTTCATGTGAGTGGTGGAAAGACAGTGTTAAGGCCCAAAATAAAAACCGTAAGGAAAAGTGAAAAGTAGGGCGGGGCCGACTATAAGATACCCTACACCACTATGCTTATTTGTAGAATTTATTTGAATTAAATAGAGGGAACTAATATAGTAGAATCATATCCATTTCTGAATAGATTTTCACCAAATTTGACGGAGGCATGTTAATCTTTTATACCAAATAGCATTGCTATAGAGTACCTTATATCACTTCGAGAAGGACTATATTAAAAAATATACATCGGAGCCGAGTTCCACAAAATGGAAACGTACGTCCCAAAATGCAATCCTTTTGGATGATATTAGCCATTTTTTGCACAATAAACCTGAAATCGGATTAAGGATATATATGGCGGCTATATCCAAATCTTAACCGTTTAACATAAAATTTGGCAAAGGCATTTCCGAGCTCTATAAGATATCTGGTGCCAAATATTATTGTTGTCGAATGCATATCAGGAATGTGAGGGACTTAAAGACCAAATCGGATGAAACATACATATATATATGGGAGCTATAGCTATATCTGAACCGATTTTCACCAAATTTGGTCATGGCAAAATTCAGGACATTTGGACTGATATTAGATATTTGGTGCACAATTAACCCGAAATAGGATGAAGATACAGGGTAAGATAAAAAACTGCAAAGAAGTCAAACGCCATAATTTTTACATGTTTTAAATTCTATTGAATGAAAACAAAAAATGTCGGAAATAGCATCAAATTTTAGAATAAGTTTAGATTTGTTCGAATTGGTCACCTTTGGCACGAATAATGGCCTTCAAACGACAAATGAAACCGTCACACGCTGCCCGAATGTTGCTCTGCGGTATGTTAGCTCATTCCCGGCGAAGCGCTTGCTTGAGGTGATCGACACTTTGGTATTTTTTAGTGCCAACCTTGCTTTCCAAAATACTCCAGACACAATAGTCCAACGGATTGGTATCCGGAGATTTTGGTGGCCCTTGTGCGCTGGAAATGAAGCGAGGAACCTAATTTTGAAACCATTCTTGGGTGGCGCGTGCTGAGTGCGATGGTGCTTAGTCCTGTTGGAACGTCCAAGGTCTGCGACCAAAATGTTTGCTTGCCCAAGGCTTTAATACACCCTGCAGAATATTTTCGGGATAATCTTTGACATTTATTCTGATGCCATGGTCGATTAATACGTGCGGAGAGCGGCCATCGGCTGTTATGGCGACCATCACCATGGCCAGCGCTTGAGTACTGGTGGCCACCGAAGGAGCACATTTTCAGCTGACCTCATTTTGTTTGTTTACAAACTGCTGGACAACGAACGTTTTCTCATCGGAGAAAACCAAATTCAGTTCAGCACTTTCGGCCAAGCGAAGCAACTCCTTAACTCTTTTGAGTCTATTTTCTTTCTGTTGCGATGTAAGTTCGTGACCTTTTTGGAATTTCAATGGACTTACCCCGAGCTTATTTCTCAATATTTGCCGAATGGAATATTGCGTTATGTTCAGCTCACGAGCCATTTTTCGGCCACTGAATTTGGTAGATCGTGCCAAAATTCAGGTCATTCGGACTGATATTAGCCATTTGGTGCACAATTAACTCAAAATCGGTTGAAGATATATATGGGAGCTATATCCAAATCTGAACCGATCTCGATAAAATTTGCCAAAGGTATTTGTGGGCTCTATCTGATATCTGGTGCCAAATATCATTGTTGTCAAATGCATATTACGAATGTGAGAGACTTAAAACCCCAAATCGGATAAAACATATGTATAGGAGCTATAGCTATATCTGAACCGATTGTCACCAAATTAGATATGCTTGCTTCTAGACTAAATTCGGTCGGATGTGCCATAAATTCAGGTCATTTGGACTTATATTGGCCATTTGGTGCACAATTATCCCGAAATACATGGTAGCTAAATCGATTCAGAAAGTAATTCTCAAAAAGTTATCCTCAAAAGTAACTATGGGTCTATCTCGCTACCTTTTCCATGTTACAAACAAATCTACACAGACATAATACCATTACCACTATGTGGTGTAGGGTATAATTACTTGGTTTAGTCTGTCGCAATCGTGATGGAGAGTATGTTTTCAAAGTAGGCTTAGAAATTGTATGTCTATTATCAGAACCGAAAGACCATACACTCTTCTTTCGGAGGCAGTTACCTCCCACAGACAAAGTCAGTCCTAATTCGTTTCTCTCACATTTCATTGCCTAAATGCAATGCTCCGAATCTCATTACGGAATGGAATGCGTCACATTTAAGGTCTTTGTTTTATATCAGTGTTTGTCATATCCTGCTTAGGAAGACATCTCCACATCATCATCACCATCATCCCGTCTTCGTCCCATACCGTAGCATCAAGCAGGGCAATAAACGTTTTAAAGCATTTCATTTGAGCACTTCTTGCCTCATGTTTACAGGTAAATTGTTTTATTATTTTTATTATTATTATTTTCTGGAGCTTCTTCTCCAACTCGAAACGAACGAACGAACAGCAACAACAACAGACGGCTACATTGGCATCCTTAATGTTGTTGTTCGTTGTTTTGTTTTGTTTCTGTAGTGGATGTCTTAGACTCCTGGCTGGCATTGTTATATCTTTTAATGGCTTTTCGTTGGTATTTCATAATGACTTTTAATTATTTTTAATAAATCGTTTAAATGGTTCATAATTTAATTTTATGTCTTCTTTTGCACAATACACACAAATGTAATAACTGTTTTACAACCGAGGAGGATTACATTGTCGGGTACATGGGAATCTAATTGAATTTAAATAAATTGTTATTCAAAATAGAGAATAGTAATAGAAATTTAAATGAAATGGGTTTGAATATTGTACTCCAGGGGTGGGAAATCCAATATAGAGAATGGTTACATTTAAATTTTGTAAATAATAATAAGCCAAGTTGAGCGTGGCTATGTTACGCTTATCCAAATGTGAGCTGTCGAGTTTTGCTCTAATTAGAATTATAACAGTTTACAAAAATGTAAAGTTGTTAAGTTGGTTTAGCAAAGACATGACCCACGCAAGGAAGAATTTTGATCTATTCTATTATCAAAGACACACACACACACGTCAGAACAGTGTTGTATAACGTATGTTATTTTTACCTATCGATGTTAGTTGTGTTTTAGTTGTACCTATAGTCTTTATGTAGGTTGAGTTGGCCTTAAACAGGGTTCCAGAACCTGCAAGAAAATCCGTTTAGTTGTAACAAATTGCACATTTTGGCAGCAACTTTTGTCTTAGATCTTTAGGAACTCAAATACGAAATTTCAAAAAATTTCGGTGAATATTGAACCGAATATAGGCAGGTACCGTTATATGGGGCCTATACGAAAACCTGGACCTGTTTAGACAATTTTCTGTCAAAGACTGTAATTTTCTTTACGAACTCTAAATATGAAATCTGAGAGAACTCCAGCGAAAATGTCGCTAAAATCATAAAAATACCGAATATGGAGAGGTACCGATATATGGAGGCTATACGAAGACCTGTACCTGCATTGACAATTTTCTGTCACTGTCTGTAGTACCTGTTCAGAACTCAAAATAGGAAATTTCAAACGGTTTTGCATAAAAAAATCGTCAAAATACCGGATCGAAGACCTGGACCTGCATAGACAATTTTCTGTCACAGGTTGTAGTACCTATTAGGAACTTCAATTATGCAATTTCGGTGAATATTGTAACAAGTTCGATGAGGATTGTACCTAAAATCGTCAAAATACCGAATATAGATAGGGGGGTACCGATATATGGGGACAATACGAATACCTGGACCTACATAGACAATTTTCTGTCGTAGACTGTAGTTCTCATTACGAAATCTAAATAGGAAATTTAAAACGACTCCGGTGAATAATGTCCCTAATATCGGGGGTACTGTTGTATGGTGGCTATACGATTTTGGGGACCTATATAGACAATTCTCTTTCAACCTTGTTGCTTAGAAAGAACTTCTTGTGTGAATTTTCAAACAATCCCATTGAAAATGTAGGTAAAATTATGATTATACCGAATAAAGGGAGGTACCGTTATATGGGGGATATATCGTGGACCTATGTAGACAATACTCTTCTAGGGGGTAAACTCAGAAGAAACTCCTTGTGAGGAGTTTCAGAAAATTTCATTAAAAATTTGGCTACAATCATCAAAATATCGAATATCGGGGGTACCGTAATATGGGCAAAGACATAGAAGTGTAAAGATAGGACAAGACAGAGTAAAATATGGCAACCCTGTGAAAAATGCCTCTGTTGTTATGATATCGTAACAACATAGTTAACAATGTTAAGCAATTTAAACCGCTAAGGCAGTATGCAATTATTTGGGAAGGTATATGGAATAGAATTTTGAAACCAATATTTTGGATTATCCAAATTTGTATTTGTCATTCTTTCCTATAATTGTGTTTTTTATATTAACTTGCCTCTGTCATGAGCTGTTATTCAAGGTAGTAAAGCCACAAACCATTTGTTCAGAATGCATTTTGTCTAGTAATAATGCATTTGACAACAATGATATTTGGCACCAGATATCAGATAGAGCCCACAAAGACCTTTGGCAAATTTTATCGAGATCGGTTCAGATTTGGATATAGCTCCCATATATATCTTCAACCGATTTTGAGTTAATTGTGCACCAAATGGCTAATATCAGTCCGAATGACCTGAATTTTGGCACGATCTACCAAATTCAGTGGCCGAAAAATGGCTCGTGAGCTGAACATAACGCAATATTCCATTCGGCAAATATTGAGAAATGAGCTCGGGGTAAGTCCATTGAAATTCCAAAAAGGTCACGAACTTACATCGCAACAGAAAGAAAATAGACTCAAAAGAGTTAAGGAGTTGCTTCGCTTGGCCGAAAGTGCTGAACTGAATTTGGTTTTCTCCGATGAGAAAACATTCGTTGTCCAGCAGTTTGTAAACAAACAAAATGAGGTCAGCTGAAAATGTGCTCCTTCGGTGGCCACCAGTACTCAAGCGCTGGCCATGGTGATGGTCGCCATAACAGCCGATCTCCGCTCTCCGCACGTATTAATCGACCATGGCATCAGAATAAATGCCAAAGATTATCCCGAAAATATTCTGCAGGGTGTATTAAAGCCTTGGGCAAGCAAACATTTTGGTCGCAGACCTTGGACGTTCCAACAGGACTAAGCACCATCGCACTCAGCACGCGCCACCCAAGAATGGTTTCAAAATTAGTTTCCTCGCTTCATTTCCAGCGCACAAGGGCCACCAAAATCTCCGGATACCAATCCGTTGGACTATTGTGTCTGGAGTATTTTGGAAAGCAAGGTTGGCACTAAAAAATACCAAAGTGTCGATCACCTCAAGCAAGCGCTTCGCCGGGAATGAGCTAACATACCGCAGAGCAACATTCGAACACCGTGTGACGGTTTCATTTGTCGTTTGAATGCCATAATTCGTGCCAAAGGTGACCAATTCGAACAAATCTAAACTTATTCTAAAATTTGATGATGTTTCCGACATTTTTTGCTTTCATTCAATAAAATTAAAAAAAATGTCAAAATTATGGCGTTTGAATTTGTTGCAGTTTTATATCTCACCCCGTATATCTTCGTTCGATTTCAAGTAGTTGGTCACGAAATGTGTGATATTATTCTAAAATTGAATGCATTTTAGCAGAGGCTATCAAATTCAGTCTAGAAGTAAGTATTTGGAGGAAATAAGATAAGATATAGCCTCCATTTACATATATGTTTTATCCGATGTTGTTCCTAAGTTTCCTAAAACCGTAATATACAATACAACAGATGACAATTTATTAAAAATAAACCAGACAAAAATTGCATACTTTAAATGACTTTGGATAATTTAGGCCAAAATGAAGCAGAAAACCAAACTCGTTCGTATATTATGTCATATAATAATAATAATAATAATAATAATAATAATAATAATAATAATAATAATAATAATAATAATAATAATAATAATAATATCATAATAACACTGTGTGACAAAAAGTCAACATTTTCTATTATTATATTTTTATACCCTACACCATAATATAGAGGGTATATTAAGTTTGCCATTCCGTTTGTAACACTTCAAATACCATTTCAAATTTGGTATTTGAAGTTCATAATGGATACTACAGCCTATGACAGAAAATTGTCTGTGGAGGTACACGTTTTGGTACAGCCTCCATATAATAGTACCTCCCTATATACGGTATTTTGATAATTTTAGATACATTATTCACCGATTTTTTTCAAGTTTCGCATTTGAATATTGTAATGGCTTATGACAAAAGTTTCCTATGCAGATCCACGTCATCGTATAGACCCTAATATAACGGCTACAGTCGGTATTTTGAAGATTTTAACAGAATTTTTAACGTTTTTTTTTTTTTTGAAAATTGCCAAATTCGTTCCATATGAAGGGAATGCAAAGGCTCGGCCGAACATACAGCTTTTATATTTAAAAAACTCGAATTTTTTTGACAAATATTTGAAATGTTTAAGAAAAATCTCGATTTTTTGTAGCCTATAAATGGGTACGTAAAATTTGGTTAAAACCGGTTCAGATATAGATCTCATATATCTGTTTCTCGACACAATATTAAGTCTAATGGCTCAACGCTCTTAATGCATTTAGCCCTAAGTCCATAACTGAAATGAAGAATCTAATACCGTTTTTGTCAATAAGGAATTTTTTACACTTAATATCAAAAATATTTTGTGTAAAGAATGGATATGGGAAGTCAGGTAAACAGCGAATCGTGGACGCTGTTTGTTTAGAATTTAAACTTTAAATTGTAAAGAGCATGAGTGGGTTAAATAATTGTTTGGAAACATGAAAGAAACATTATATCGTTTATGTGGAATAGGTAATGTGAAATACTATACCGTCATAAATATTATTACTATTTATGGCATATTTATAACCCTTTTCATCAGGTTGAGAAAAATCCCAACATATTTAGGTGTTCATAGAATAGTAATTTTACCTGAATAATGTGGAATCAGCGAGAATTGTTAGTATTTTATTAATATATTACATAAATTCTTCTTTTTGTCAAACACAAAAAATAGTTACAAATTTCCGGGGAAAACCAGACTGACCATATTTCAAAAATAAAGAATCCATAACACCTAAAATCTACTTTACAAAATATCTACTTTCATTTATTATTTATTTTAAATCAACTTTTATGATCCGATTACGGTGAGTCATTTAAGGGAATTTCGTCTGTAAACATGTTTACATGTTTCGTTTCCATGCATTCCACTAGAATACGCACAAACCACATTTGTTATCGATAACATCGGTAGCTTAAATTATCAATCTTGTTTTCCAGTTGATTTTTGTTATTTGCTTTCTTGCTTTCAATTGTGTGGAGAAAATTAGTGTAAAATTTAGACGTTTGTATATCATGCAACCATACCAAGCTGCTTACGTAATCTTTACTGAATGTTCTATGTTTTCATAAAACGCCTTATTAAAATTGGCAACTTCTTTGATTATACGTCAAATAAATGACGAAGAGAAGCTGGCTTAATATATTTTTCGACAAAAATCGATTTTAATTTTTTGGACGAGTAGTTTAGCCACAGATTGACAATTTTTTACTAATTGATATGTGTTATTACAAGAATAGAATGTTAGAACAAAAAGCGTTAAGTCTACTGTACCGACACCACAATCAGGCGTTTTACGGAGCTTCGTCATTTATTTATTGAATATTATCATATTAATTAAGAATCTAAACAACGCGATCAATAAAAACAAGTTTGGTGTAAATAAGGCTTAATAAATGTATTACACATCGATCGTATGAAGATCTATTATCCCAAAATCGATTACAGAATAGTATACTTTTCGATTTTCATCATCTACTTCGATTATCAGAATTTTCAACACCAAAAGTCGAAAGTCGACTTAAGTATCCCTACTTCAGTTATATTTGTGATTTGAGTGTGAGTGCACGCGAGTTTCGTCGAGTCCGTCATATTTTCTTCTTTTACCGAAAAGAGCTGGCAATGATATCGAATTAAAAGCACAATAACATAAGCATTTATTAATGAATTAAACATTCCATGAAGTATTTATTTATTTATAAAGACACAAGCCAATTGTTCAACAAAAGCCTACTTTTAATCTCGTTAATAGAGAATAACTTTTTGTGTTGTCTTGTGAAGATAATAAACAAACGAACAAATAAAATACAAAGTCAACGCCCAAAATATTAATTTTTCTTACAAAGAATAATTATTTCACAATAAAGAAGTTCTCAAAGTGCAATATTTTTTACATAATTCCATAAAAAACAAACATAACACTAGTTTCATATAGAAACTTGAAAAAAAAAAGTGAGATTAACTTGAAATAAAAAAGAAATCGTGAAAAAAGGTCAATAGAACAAGAAAAACGAGACATATTCCAGTGAAGCAAAAGAACCAGAGAAATAACAAAACACCCAAACTAAAATACAAGAGAATCATGGAGGTTAGTTAATAACTAAAAAGATGTTATTCTTAATTCTTTAATAATATTAATATTTTCTTAATTAGAGTTTATTTTGTTATTGTTTTTTTGTGTTTCTTTTCTACGACGGCGGCGACATAAAGTCCCACAAAAGAAAAATTATTATTGGGATTACGTCAGTTTTTGTTCTCATATTGTTGTCCTTTTCTCTCCTGTGCTGTGAATATTGCCCATTGGGTTCTATTGAGAGATAGAGAAGTTGTCATGAGAATTGCCGGATAAAAACATAACATCGATGAAGATGATGACGACGACCACGATGGGGTTGATGTTTATGGTTTCATATTGTGTGTCAGTGTGTATATTTATTATTGCTTTTGTTACCACTGTTACTTTTCTCTCACGTTCCTCTCTCTCTCTTTCTCTGTTATTGTTGTGTCAATGAAGAATACCGGGTGGGAGATAAGGTTTTTACATTTTTGTTGTTGTTTGGGTATTGCTATATTCGGGTGTGCGTAAACAAAACACAGTTGGAATTATAATTTGTAATGAAAGGAAGTTGTGGGATGTGCACAGAACGTGATTGTAGAAATAAATGAAGAAGATACATACATTTTAGAAATCTACCTGACAAATTGAGGGTTGGAAAAGTGAGAGATAAAAAACAATGTTATTTAGATTAAAATTATCGGCAGGTATTTCACAGTCGTGCTACTTTCGCAGTTCTAATCAAATTTTTGTACCCAAAACAGTAAAATTTACCCAGATTTATATGAACCACACAATTTTATAAGATTTTTCGCACAAGGTTATTCTTAAGTTTATTGCGGGAATACAGAGAGCTCCTTGAAATGTGTATGCCTGTGGAAATAAGAAGATAACGTTAGACTTTATATATACAGGGTGAGATAAAAAACTGTAACAAAGTCAAACACTATAATTTTTATTATTTTTTTACCTTATTGAATGAAAGCAAGAAATGTCGGAAATAGCATCAAATTTTAAAATAAGTATAGATTTGGTCGAATTGATCACCTTTGGCACGAATTATGGCCTTCAAACGGCCAATGAATTTTATTGCCATTCTTGGGTGGCGAGTGCTGAGTCCTGTTGTAATTTTTAAGGTCTGCGGCCAAAATGTTTGCGTACCAAATACTTAAATAACCCACCAGAATATTTTCGCTGTAATATTCGGCATTTATTCTGATGCCACGGTCGATTAATACGAGCGGCTAGCGACCATCGGTTGTTATGGGGGCTCACACCATTACCATGGCCGGCGTTTTAGTTCTGGTGGTCAACCCAAGGTGCACATTTTCAGCTGACCTCTTTGGCAAGTAAATACGATCATTTTGTTTGATTACAAACTGCTGGACAACGAATGTTTTCTCATCGAAGAAAACCAAATTCGGCAGTTCACCACTTTCGGCCAAGCGAAGCTCTCTAACTCTTTTGAGTCCATTTTCTTTCTGTTGCGGTGTAAGTTCTTGCACTTTTTGGAACTTCAATGGCTCATTTTTCAATATTTGCCGAATGGAATATTGGGATATGTTCAGCTCAAGAGCCATTTTTTGCCACTGCGATGCGTGTTTCGATCAAGTCGCTTCTTTACTTTTGAAGCATTTCTGCTGATGTTGCTGTTTTCTTCCGTCCACTTCCTTGACGTCGGCCTACGCTACAAGCATCGCGGTAACGAGCGATGGTACAAAAGATTTATTCACATTCAAATGCTGGAGTGCTCTAACGAAAGTCATTTGTGGTTTTCCAGCCAAATATAAATAAATCACACTATCAGGCTTGAATTCCATCGCGAATACTTTTTTCTTCTACCATAATTCCTTCTTTAATTCTGCCATAATTTTTCCATACAAATAGTGTATATAGAAATGCTGAAGCTTTTTCCAGGGTAACTTTAATTTAATAAGACTCATAATTTTCCCCTTTTAAAAACAAGGTTTGTGGTAAACTGTAATGACATTTTTACTTTTTTTTCTACAAATGTTTCTTTGGAAAGTAAACCCGTTTTGCGGTTCCTTCCAATGGGTAGTAAAAGTGAGAGTCTTGATTATGGTGGAAATAATTAAAATGTTGAAGGTTCTACTAAAGTTGAGGTTATTGTATTTTCTCTTTTGTTTCATATTTCAATGCTTAAACCTTCATAAAAAATACAAAAAGTATTTTTAATACTTGAATCTGGCAGTAAAAAAAAAAATTAAAAATAGAGTGGAAGTTTACCCAGTTATCGTTTTTGTAGTCTTTTTATATACCCTCAACCAATTGTTTCAAAATTGATATTTGAAGTTCGAAATGGATACTGCTGCCTATGAGAAAAAATTGTCTGTGCAGGTCCACGTCTTCGTATAGCCCCCATATAACGGCGCCTCCCGATATTTGGTACTTTGATGATTTTATCTATATTTTTCACCGATTCTTTTTTCAAGTTTCGCATTTGAATATTGTAATGGCGTATGACAAAAGTTGCCTATGCAGGTCCACCGTAGACTATAATATAATGGCTACATTCGGTATTTTTAAGATTTTAACAGAATTTTTGACCGATCTTATTTTTGAAAATTACCAAATTCATTCCAAATGGTGGAAGGTATTAAAAGTTCGGGCCGCCGTACTTACAGCTTTTTTACATGTTAAGTTTCGTATTTGAATATTGTATTGATCTATGACAAAAGTTGCCCATGCAGGTCCACGTCTTCGTATAGACCCCAATATAACGGCTATGTTTGGTATTTTTAAGATTTTAACAGAATCTTTAACTGATTTCATTTTTAGAAAATTTCCAAATTGTGTAGGCTTTTTACCTCTTTTTCCCATTTTTTCTTCGTTACAAACAAATATCCTGTTTTGTGTTAACATTTCTACACCAACATCCTGCTGTTATGTACATGTTAACATGTTGTTTAACAGCCTCAAAGCAATATTTACTTGATATCATCGACGACATGAAACAGCCACATTAAATTGCTTCAATATAACGTCATCGTCGCCATCATCATGAGTAATTTCGATTCAATATTTGCTACATGTTGCTACAGCTTCGACGTATACCATTTTATAAAGCATGCGAAAAAGTTGTATTATGTCACAAATAGTGGCGGTGAATGCGTGCGGTTTTCAATTTGTTTTTATACTCACTGCTATTAACCTGTGCGGTGGTTCATTTATTTATTTTAATTTTTTCTTAAGCTTTCTTTATACATAAATTATAGTGGGGCCTTTTCTTTATATTCACGATGTCTGCGGTTTTGTTTGAATAACTCTTTTTTTTTCGTATACAAAAACCTGCTGCCGTAAACACCCAATTGATTAATTTCCATATCTATTGGAGTTTGAAATTATGCAATTTAGTATAGAGCTTTCTAAACAATCAATTTTGTGTTGAGATAGTAATTTGTTTTTATTCACATGTAGTAATTATTTTTGCAATTTAAATTAACAAAAAAAAAAAAAAATAAATAAATTATAACCTATGGATAGATGGATAAAATTTTGCAACCAAAAACAGTGGGCATATTTTATGAATGTAATATAAATGAAAACTATAAAGAGATTGTTTAAAGTTTTGAAATCTGTAATTGAAAATAAAGGCTTAAACACATTTTGCAAACAAAATGTAAATAATTTCCTTTAGCTGATTGCGTGTATTTTGATATTTTATTGCAAACATAACCTATCATTTTTAAAGGATGCCATTTTACAGGGTGAGATATTAAACTGCAACAAAGTCAAACGCCATAATTTTTACATATTTTAAAAAAATTTTATTGAATGAAAGTGAAAAATGTCCGAAATAGTATCAAATTTTAGAAAAAGTTTAGATTTGTTCGAATTGGTCACCTTTGGCACGAATTATGGCCTTCAAACGGCCAATGAAACCGTCACACGCTGCCTGAATGTTGCTCTGCGGTATTTAGCACGTTCCCGGTGAAGCGCTTGCATGAGGTGATCGACACTTTGGTATTTTTAGTGCCCACCTTGCTTTTTAAAATACTCCAGACACAATCGTTCAGCGGATTGGTATCCGGAGATTTTGCGCTGGAAAAAAAGCGAGGAACCTAATTTTGTAACCACTCTTGGGTGGCGCGTGCTGAGTGCGATGGTGCTGAGTCCTGTTGGAATGTCCAAGGTCTGCGGCCAAAATGTGTCCAAGGCTTTAATACACCCTCCAGAATATTTTCGCGATAATATTCGACATTTATTCTGATACCATAGTCGATTAATACGAGCGGAGAGCGGCCATTGGCTGTTATGGCGGACCACACCATCACCACGACCGGCGCTTGAGTTCTGGTGGCCAACCGAAGGTGCACATTTTCAGCTGACCTCTTTGGCAAGTAAACACGATCATTTTGTTTGTTTACAAACCGCTGGACAAGGAATGTTTTGCTTTCGGCTAAGCGAAGCAACTCTTTAGCTCTTTTTAGTATATTTTCTTTCTGTGCAAGTTCTGCGGTGCAAGTTCCTGCACTTTTTGGAATTTCAATGGCTTTACCCCGACCTCATTTTTTAATATTTGCCGAATGAAATATTGCAGATATGTTCAGCACACGAGCCATTTTTCGGCCACTTCGACGAGGGTTTCGATCAAGTCGCTTCTTTACTTTTCGAACCATTTCTGCTGATGTTGCTGTTTTCTTTCGTTCACTTCCTTGACGTCAGGCTACGCTACCAATATCACGGTGATGAGCGATGGTACGAAACACAAAAGATTTATTTACATTTAAATGCTGGAGTGCTCTAACGATAGTCACTTGTGATTTTCCTGCCAAATATAAAGAAATCACACTATCACGCTTGAATTCCATCACGATTAACTTTTTTTTCTGGAAAATTCTCACCAAAATGCTTTTGTACACTTGTAAACAATATAACGAGCTGTCACTGGAATAATTTTAACAGCTGTCAGATTAGTGGCTTAGTAATGACAGCAGTCTGAAGTTGGTTGCACTTTTTTATATCACCTTGTATATTTAATATATTTTGAAATTTCATTTTTAATTTCCATGCTTTTAGGATTTTGGATTTACCCCCCAGTTTGAGCTACTTTACCGCCATTTTCAAATTTTTATACCCTTTACCATAATAGAAATGTTAGATTAACTTTCCCATTCCGTTAGCAGTACCTCAAT
The DNA here is from genome assembly GCF_030504385.1 of Musca domestica. Lineage (NCBI taxonomy): Eukaryota > Metazoa > Arthropoda > Insecta > Diptera > Muscidae > Musca > Musca domestica. The sequence continues at coordinate 124,847 of NW_026712173.1, forward strand.
TTAATTTGCGATGTCAACTTTATTTTCAGTGAAACCTTTGCTATTAAATTCAATAAGATTAAGCTTTTCTACGACAAAAAAAATCTCTCAAACATTAGTGACGCTCTCCTAGCTCAGCGGTGTATGTACGAACAAACGTTCAATGATAGGCCATAATCGCTCAATGTTTATGTTTGATCATTCACATTTACCTATTCGATATTGGTTTTTGTGGTTTTTATAGTTTTGTGGTTGTCTTATCATTACGAATTTTCATTTTTCTCTATTCGTACAATAAACGTATTTTATGTAAAATGTTGTTGATGTCATTTTTGGTATATGTGAGTGTGTTTTCCCTTTTTTACGTTTCATTGAATATTTTCCGTGTAATGTATATGAGCAAACATGTAGTTAGGTCGCAGGGCTCATGGTGTAATTTATGGGAATATTTTTATTGAGGAGTTGGTTTTTTCGGCTTGTAATCGCTCAATTGTTATGGCACATTTAAATTGCGTTATTGCTAACATTTAATGGTCTTTTTTTTCTTTATCAATAAGTGAGCGAACAACGAACAAGTTAACTGCCTGCCTGCCCGCCCGCCGGATGAAAGCGATAAATAAGCCCCGTAAATTTTGTTTCTTCATTAATGAGCAACGCCTGCCTCCACCCCAATAATGATTCATTGCAATCATTGCTTTTGATTATTGTCCAAGGTCTGATTTGAAATTGAATTTTTGTATGTAAATACTGAGCAATGTCTAGGTGTATGTATGATTTGTATGAACATAATTGCTTGTGTGACATATTTGTAAGAAGGTATTCTGGGAATTTGATGGTATTTGAAGGTGTTTCATTTCCGGAAGTAATCTCTTAAAAATTGATACCGCCATTTGCTGTAATATAGATATCGGAAAAAGAATGAATAAATTATGATTTTTGGAAATTATATTTCTTGAATCTAAATAAATGTGACAAATTTGGCAATTACAACCTAACTTCCACACATCCATTTTTTATGTCAAAAATTATTTCAACAACTCCACATGTATATGCTAGACCCCAATTCATTTCAGAATTTCAGCTCTATCCCTCTCTCAATACCTAATTTAGTAACATTTAGTACACATACCGAAAACAATCGACATCTCTCCATCCAAGACAACAGCAGTGATCCAAATAAAGCACCATTTAGTACACTTCAAACAACTATAGTACAAATTTCCAAAACCACCACCAGATACCAACTTAGACTTCAATATCAATTTTCGGCTATTTCAGTACTTTTCCTTCACCCAGTACCCAATTTAATATCATTAAGTACTCTTCGAACAATTCCATATCTTAATCACCGACATCAGCAGTGAAATCTATATCAAATTTCAAGTTTTCAGCTTCATTTCTTCACCCAACACCAAATTTAGTACTTTTAGAACTATTTAGTACTTTTCTTACAATTATAGTACTCATTTTCAAAACCACCACCAGACACCAACAAAGACCTCAATATCAAAATTCGGAATTCCATCTATCCCTTCATCCAATAGCCAATTTAGTACCATTTAGTTCTCCTTGAACAATTATAGTACCATCTTCATATCCTAACTGCAGTCAGCTCTATATCAAATTTGTGACATTAGCAGGGTGAGATAAAAAATTGCAACAAAGTCAAACGCCATAGTTTTTACACTTTTTTAAATTTTATTGAATGAAAGCAAAAAATGTCGGAAATAGCATGAAATTTTGAGAATAAGTTTGGATTTGTTCGAATTGGTCACCTTTGGCACGAATTATGGCCTTCAAACGGCCAATGAAACCGTCACACGTTGCCCGAATGATGCTCTGCGGTATTTTGGCCCATTCCCGGCGAAGCACTTGCTTGAGGTGATCGACACTTTGGTATTTTTTAGTGCCAACCTTGCTTTTCAAAATACTCCAGACTCAATAGTCCAACGGATTCGTATCCGGGATTGTTGTGGCCATTGTGCGCTGGAAATGGAGCGAGGAACCTCATTTTCTAACCATTCTTGGGTGGCGCGTGCTGAGTGCGATGGTCCTGAGTCCTGTTGGAATGTCCAAGTTCTGCGTCCTACATGTTTGCGTGCCTTTAGGGCTTTAATACACCCTCCAGAATATTTTCGCCATAACATTTATTCTGAAGCCACGGTCGATTAATACGAGCGGAGAGCGACCATCGCCTGTTATGGCGGCGCATACTATCACCACCACCGGCGCTTGAGTTCTAGTGGCCAAACGAAGATTCACATTTTCAGCTGACCTCTTTGGCAAGTAAACACGATCATTTTGTTTGTTTACAAATTTCTGGACAACGAATGGCTTTTAGCAGAATGACAGTTTACCACTTTCGACCAAGCGAAGCATCTCTTTAGCACGTTTGAGTCTATTTTCTTTCTGTTGTGTGTGTAAGTCTTTGCACTTTTTGGAATTTCTATGGTTTTACCCCGAGCTCATTTTTCAATATTTACCTAATGGAATATTGCAATATGTTCAGCTCACGAGCCATTTTTCGGTCCCCTTCATTGACGTCGGGCTACGCTACCAGTATCACGGTAACGAGCGATGGTAGGAGACACAAAAGATTTATTCATATTTAAATGCAGGAGTGCTCTAACGATAGCCACTTGTGGGTTTGCAGCCAAATATAAAGAAATCACACTATCACGATTGAATTCCATCACGAATAACTTTTTTCCTGCAAAATTCTCACCAAAATGTCGAGTGGTTTAGAAATGACAGCAGTCTGACGTTGGTTGCAGTTTTTTCATCTCACTCTGTATATCAGAGTACATATTTGCTCGTTTTTACTCGAAAGCGCAAGTTGCTCGCGAGTGGGAGTTCGAGTTTCATAAGAAGTTTTCTCTCTTCTCTTTTGTTTTGTGTGGAAGCGCTCCCCAGAAGTAACTCCTGCTTGAAAAATTAGAGTTAGACTTGAGTAAAATCTTCTCGATTTCGAGTAATTTTTGCCCCCCTTGTTCGATTTTTTCCTACTCCGAGAAGTCGAATTCAAGGAGAGAGTGAATCTCCGAGGTCTAAAGTATATTTAGAGCCTGAGTGTTTATCTGTCAGAAAACCGATTGATAGTTTCAGACGACGAACTCTTCAGAATCAACCATTTGATTAAACTAACATATTTTCACAGAGAATTGACTACGTCATTTCGACTTCTAATTTCAAAGTGATCAAGAATAATGAATTACTTTCAAAATGTGTTACAAAAATTACAGAAAATGCAATATTCTATTCATTCTAAAACTAAATCCAACCCCATCCTTTACTTGAAAATCTCAGCATGAAACTAATTACATTGTATAGTATGTAGGTGTCTTGCCACGCTTAAGCTTGCTAATAATCCACAATAAAATTCTCATTTGTGTAAAAACAAATCCACTGTAAACGATTTATTTAATTAAACCCACAGCAACACCATAGGGGCGGGCAGCGGTGTTAAGTTCTAACGGAAATTGGTTTAATTGCTTGCAAAATGATGAAGAGCAAAGAAGACGAGAGAGAAACACAAATCCCTTGAGTCAATGTACGACTCGCTCTGTGTCGACCACATATGGCGGCGACTGAATTAGTTGGACGTTTTTTTTCCTACTAACATTTCAACCCACATTTTTCGTTCTATTCTAGGCCATTATTTATGCCCTTTTTGCTGGCGAACGCAGGGAAAAAAGTACTAGGAAAACCAAGTAAATTTTAATTTCTTCTCCATTGCTTGGGATTTTCCATTCTTACATATTATCCCATTGAAACGCCCATTTCAAGTATCTTCGCATAGAGAATGCGAAACAAAAGAAAATGTCATTGTAAAACGTGCAAATTTTTTCCATTGGTTTCTTTTGTACTTTCCTTTATTATGCTGCGGCAGCTACAATTTCCGTTAAATGCTATTAAATGCAACAGGTTACGGGTAATGGAATTATTATGCAGTTTGTTGTAATTTAAGTGGTTTAACTTATCACTGCACAATTAGTATTATTTTTAAGCTGCAAGAAAGGGTTCAACGCAAGGAAGACTTTGGAGATACTTTAAAGAACTTTTAAAGATTTATTGATAGTGTTACTTTTAGAAGTCTTTTTAGAAAGATAAAACATTTAGGTCCTTTATGCTTCAAAGACATTGGTGGAGTTCAATAAAATGCCTTCAACCCTGCATAAGTTCTTCCTCCTTCCTTCCATATATAGAAGGCCTTTTTAAGGTACTTTACGGGTAGAATACATTTATCAAGTGTTCCATGAAGACTTTATAATGATCTATAAATTGACGAAGTTGTACAGGTCGAAGGCGTAGCATAAAAATGTTTACTTTAAACTTCTTCTGTCTACACCAGAATTTTGCCAAAATAAAAGGTCTCCATGGACCCAATGCTTATAAAGAGGTAAAATATACAAACACCTTTTAGTGACCTTTTATAGAATAAATACTCCTACGAGGTCTCCATAAGTCAGGAAATCTTCAAGCCATCTTCTACAGAAGACGACATTTATAAAGTATCTTCTAAATAAAGATAAGATATTCTCTAAAGAAAGAAGACACCTCAGAGCTCATCCAGATAATAGACAAAGACGTCGTCTATAGACATAAAAACTTTAAAAGATCTTCCATAGACAAAAGACCTAGAAGTGATCTTCTCTACACAGACGGCTTTATAGAGGTCTTCTATGAAAATATAACCTTTTATCGGTCGGTCGGTTTTATGAAGTCGGTTATGTGTCTCTAAGGACAAAAAACTTGAAGTCTTCTGTGGACAAAAACCCTTCAAGAAGTCTTCTGTAGGCAAAAAGTGGTCGCATGTAGACGGCAGCCTTTTAAGCGGTCTTCTATATAAAGAATACCTAAGCGGTCTCTACCAAGAAAGTATTTGAGAGCTGAATAACTTATTAAAAGTAAAAACCGATATTAAGATCATCTGCGCAGAAAATCAAGTATATTTAGGGGCTATATGAAACCTGGGACTGTATCGGCCATTTTTTGAGCGGAAAATATATTTAATGTTAAGTTTCACCTCATCTGTCAATGACAACCGACTTCTTTATGTAGTGGTTGATATCTTGAATTATCGAGAGACACATTTAATAGGTTTGGCTCCAAAACATAAATGCAAAAATTCTTTTTCAATGCGAATCATCCTGCCAATTTTAAATACTTATATTGATCAGAACTCAAATGTGCGAGTTTTTTTTTTTCCAAATTTAGGACGTCTGACGTCTCCTTACCAACATATGTCAGAATTTTGTGCAAATTACTAAAGAATTTTTTCTATTGTTGTTAAGTCGTTTCTCATCTGCTTGTGTGGTTAAGCGTCGTTCTCTCTCTTTGAGATGTTTTTTTTCTGTTCTAATTCATTGTGGATAAAAATTTTTAATAGTCGAGTCGCGAAATTTTTTAAATTTGAGCCGAATTTGAAGTCGGCAAAAGAACATAATTTTGTATTACTTTGCTTAGGTGTTTCCGAAATAAGTCTGTATTCTGATGAGAAATTCGGAAATCCAAATCTAAAAATCCGCACGATATTACTTCCGAGTTCAGATTCGTATTTTAATTTCCCTAAGGTCCGACTTAGTTTCGAAAGATGGGAAAATATTTAGACTTTCATCTGACTCTTCGTTCCGAGAACACGTCAACCACTCCATATAACTTTCGGCCAAAATCTTAGGCAAATGAAGATATAGTCAACGAAAAGTTAGTTTTGTCTTTTTATCCAGGTGGCTCTCATCATGTTTTGCATAGTCAACATGCTGATTTACGCGCTCAAGCCACTCGACTTCGAAAACACATTTTATCGCTTTTCAAAAATTTCAATGGAATATTCCCATATTTTTCGATGCCATCCCGTACTTTTCACATTTATTTTATTATGAAATAATTTTCAACTGACAAATATCCTACAGTTTTTGTTATTTTTAAGTGACTTCAAAATTTTGAGTGACTTCAAAATTCCCACTCAAACCCCTGAAACGACATTGACGACATCTGCTGATCCGATTTTTTTCGAAGATGAACGGTGAGAGCTTTTCGTTGTCTATATTTTCACTTGTCTATGCCAAAATTCGGAACTTTAGGCTCGAAGTAGAATCGAACTCGGTATGGAAATGGCCAAGACTACAATATAATCGATTTTGAGCTAATTTTTCTCTTACACGAAAGAGAGCAAAGCTAGCTTACTCTCTCCCTCTTATTCGAGTGGACTAAAAAAAATATAGAATACTCGATTTCATTTTTAACTCGCAGGAGTACTCTCCCTTGTTCGAAACAGAGCATTTCTTAGCAAAGCATAAATTATGTCGAACTGATATGGATTGATAATAAATATTGATTTCCTCGGACAGATAGATGGGCATGGACATGGGGTCTCCATCATTTAATTGTGAAGATTATTATGTGCTGTTGATGGTGAATTTAAAGGTTGTTTGTTTATTTTCAGCAGTTGGAAAGATAAAGTATATGACGTGGGAAAATTTAGCATAACTTTAATGTAACTACTATTTCGCGTGACATGAGGGTTAGGCTGCTGCTTTGTAGGAAGTGGCGTCTGCCTACGATTAGTTAGTAACCCCATTTTTTGGTATTTGCATGGCAAAGATCCAAAGATATTTGGGGTTCCCTACTTTTATTTAGTTTTTTTTTTTTTTTTTTTTTTTTTTTTTTAACAAGTAAAAAAGCTGTAGGTTCGGCTGGACCGAATTTTGAATACCCTCCACCATTTGGAATGAATTTGACAAATTTGAAACAATTCCGGTGAATAATGTCATCAAAATACCGAACATCGGGAGGTACCGTTATATGAGGGCTATACCAAAACGTGGACCTACATGGCCCATTTTCAATACCAAAAGTCCTGCAGACATAATATACATTTGTGTAAAAGTTTATCAATATATTTCATTTCTTTTGGAAGAGTGAGTGATTTCAACAGACGGATAGACGGACGGACATCGCTAAGAAGAATTTTATGCTGATCAAGAATATATATACTTTGGGGGGTCTAAATGTATATTTCGAGGTGTTACGAACGGAATGACAAACTTAATATACCCTCCATACTATGGTGGAGGGTATAAAAAATTGTTATTTTTGTCTTAGTCACAAAAGGACCAGTATCTGCCATCAACATAAGTCCTCCTGAAGAGCTTTTTTTGTTGCTCTTTTCTGAAGAATAGACAATTCTAAATTAAGCTTGGGTGACATTTTTGCCAGCACGGCTGAGTGAGTGTAGAAAATCTTTTGTTTTCACACATTTAGGTAATTAACAACTTTGTATTGTGCTGCCGCTGCGTTGTTGTCATAATTTTTCAATTTTAAGATGTCATCTTGTATCTTATTCTTCTTCTTCGCCTCCCAACCACAATACACAGCTTAAAAAAGTTAATTATCGCTTATGACATCGTTTTTAGAAACTCAATGGCTTCATTAAAACCGCTAATTGGGTTGTGATTCAACATCCCTGCCCAACTCCTTTGCTAATGGATGTCTTAATGAGATGCATTTAAAGAAAATATTTTATTAATATTTTGGACACACAAAATAAATCACGAGATTTATTTCGAATCAAAAATATCTAATGAAAAGTTAATTGAATTGAAAAATTTAGAAGAAAACTGGTATTGGATTTTAAGAGGAATTTAGACTGCTCATAACATAACGTGTCGTCCAAATGCCTCTAAAGGACCAAAAGGAAGCAAAATTATCATTTAATTTTTTTTCATCAAGATAAAAATATTTACTAAAATTGATGTTTTGTTGTATTTTTTTCTGAACTTAAATTCGAATTCAATCAAAAACAAATAAATGGCAAAATAGAACAAAATTTTCCGAATTTTCTTTGTAATTTTTTATATTTAATTACCACCTTAGCATTGAAAGAAATAGTTCGAAAATTTCCTCCCAATATCATTAACCCTGATATTGCCACAATCCTTGTCGCATCGACAAGGTCCATTTCATTGTTTGTTCATTGTGTACCACTGTCAAGTTCATAATTATCTGTTTAATTAACATTTAGAGAGTGATACGAAGAAAAAAGCATTTGTGAATTTGCTGATGATTTCGATCAAGGAATTGTCAACAGCAATACGCCGCCACACCATTGCCGCCGTCATTGCGCACCGTTTTTTTTTTCCTGATATTTGTTCTGACGATGGCACAAACAAAGATTTTAACAAAGACACTAAGTGCCTGCCAAAATACCAAATGTTAAATTAATTTAAATTAAATACAAGTGTGTTCTGCCCGTACAAAAAACCGCTAAATACACTTACACGTAAATAATAGAGAAAACAAAAATATACATAATAAGCTCTTACGTTTGCCTTGAATTTTTGATGCTAATGATAATTGACAGAACATGGTGGGGGAGAATGAGAGAGAGAGCGCAAAAATGTCATAATTGCTTTTCCTGCTACTAAATGCTAATTATATTAACCATTCCGAAAAAAAAACGTAGGAATAATTTTGAAATTTTCGAATTGCCAGTTTTGCAGACAACAAGAGAACGGGAGCAACTGAACAAAGGTGTTTAGATGATGGAAATAATTTTGTAATTTCGGGGTAAATGGGGTGAGGGATCGTAGCTTACAAGGGAGGATAGCAGAGGGAAAATTCAGTGTTTGGCCAATCGGAAAGGAGGGGCACAGGATGATTTTCTCAACGTAAAATTGATTGTCGGTACACTCCTTCTGTTACCTTCTCCACAAGCCAACATTTGGAATCATAGCTATATTATTCCAAAATTTTCTTCAAATATTCTACCAACATTAGATTCTATTTGAATATGGAATATGTTGGTCCTCTTTCAGATACATCCATAACAAAGGTTTAAATTTTGAATTTTTATAAATGTTGATGCTTTATATTTGAATGAATGGGCGACACATTTCACATCCGTTTGATCCAAACTTCGAATGTCATATCTCGTGTTTTAATGCAATATCTTTCCACTTTATAAAAACATTTTTCAAGAAATGATTAGTAAAAATTGTGGATTTTCAAGGACTCGCTGTCTATAAAAATTTTTAACAACTTTCTTAATGGGAGTTCCCGATTATATAAATATTTTTTCCTATATTTCAAATTCAAAACGTATTTCAAAAAATTCAGTGGCAAGAGTTATAGATTTTAAAGGACTAATACTGATCCACGATTTTTTTCAACATTTCTTAAGAACTTTTCCATCTACACATTAATCGTAGAATTTAATACAACAAGAGATGAACATTTTTTAAAATTTTAAGAAAATTATTTCACGAAACGAATGTCCAGTAATCCTCCCTAAGAAAGAATTTTATTTTAAAAATCAAATCGTGGTGCCACTGGGACAACAATTCGCAAAATATCGAGTGTAGTTTTGGCCGTTTGTCTCGTAGCACCGTCCTGTTGAAACTACACGTTGCCAATATCCTCCTCTTCTTCTCCTCTGAGAGAAATCGTGGGATAAATCTTATTAAACCAGGTATAAGCTAAGTGTTACAAATCGCGAAATAAGCTTTAACAAGTAAAAAGCTGTAAGTACGGCCGAACCGAACTTTGAATACCGTCCACCATTTGGAACGAATTAAGCAGTTTTTAAAAAATAAAATCAGTTAAATATTTTGTAAAAAACTTAAAAATACGACGTGGTCCTGCATAGGCAACTTTTGTCATAAGCCATTACAATATTCAAATGCGAAACATTAAAAAAAAATCGGTGAAAGCCAAAATCAACAAAATACCAAATATAGGGAGGAACTATTATATTGGGGCTATACCCAAACGACGACCTGCAAACACAACTTCCTGTCATAGACTGTAGTATTCATTACGAACCTCAAATACCAAATTTGAAATAATTCCCGAGAATAATGTTGCTAAATTCATCAAATAACCAAATTTCAGGAGGTTTCGTTAATAGGGCCTATACGAAGACGTGGACCTGCACAGACATTTTTCTGTCTTAAGCTGTAGTATCCATTACGAACTTCAAATACCAAATTTGAAACAATTCCCGAGAATAATGTTGCTAAGTTCATCAAATAACCGAATATCGGGGGGTACCGTTTTATGGGGGCTATACGAAGATGTGGACCTGCACAGACAATTTTTTGTCTTAGGCTGTAGTATCCATTACGAACTTCAAATACCAAATTTGAAACAATTCCGGCGAATAATGTCGCTTAAATCACCAAAATACCGAATAACGGAAGATACCATTATATGGGGGCTATACCAAAACGTGGACCTACATGGCCCATTATTAATACCAAAAGTCCTGCAGACATAATATACAATTGAGTAAAATTTTATCAACCTACTTCATTTCGTTCGGAAGCTAGAGTGATTTCCACAGACGGATAGACGGTCAGGCGAACGGATATCGCTAAATCGACATACAATTTTATGCTGATCAAGATTATATATACTTTGTTGGGTCTAAAATGTATATTTCGAGGTGTTACAAACTGAATGGCAAACTTAATATACCCTCCATACTATGGTGGAGGGTATAAAAAGGAAATATCATATTGCGGACCCTATAATATTCCCATAAGGTATTGCTGATTACTTTTTTTGAACATATTTCAAAAATATCCAAACTAAACATCAGGGATTTGTTGGGGTATTTTTAACAAGTATTCATTGCCGTTATATGGATTTTCGGGTTACCATTTTCATATTTTCAATGACTTTCTGGCAAAAAGTCTTAAGTTGTTAGAACTTCAAAGAATGCATAATATTATTTATAACTAAAAGTATCTGGATTCAATATACGAACGTGTTTCTCCTTAATCTGCAAGTATCAGTAAGATAGGAAAACTGACCAATACGTTCTAAGACTCCCAGGACCTATCTTATTGAAATATATTTTCTCGTTTTTTTTACAATTCGCCTGCACTGCATGTCCCAGTAAGAAAACTGACCAATACGTTCTAATCTGTTTGTTAAGGTTTTTATTAAGTCTTCCAGGACCTTTCTTATTGAAATAAATTTCCTCGATTTTTTCACAATTCGCCTTTGTTTTTCAACTTGAGTTTAAGGTCATCCTTATTTAACATGGCCAGGTGTGATAAAATATTTCCATAAATAAGCACTTCGAAGCAAACTTAACATTTATCTAACGGTAAAATAATTTCGGTCAATGTTTATTTTATTTCAAAAACAAATTATGACAAGATTGATGATGTCTAACAGTCGGCAAATTTCATCCACATTTCTTTGCACAAAATTGTTCTCCATCCATACCTGACCCTTAAAATCTCACTATTTGTAGGTAGACAACAAATGGTGGCGGATGGTTACTGCTTTGCTTTGATACCATTCCTCTGTGGTCATACGTCAAACAATTCAACCTTCGGGCATAATAAAGTCTGCACGCTCAGCTGCCATTTTCTCAAATGTTGAAATGGCTCCACAACTCCCATTCCTGCCTTCCACTCATTTAAATAACACACAAAAATTTCCAAACAATTTAAAGACGTAATTTTATGGGAAATTATTTGAAATGTGAAATTCTTAAGATGTTTCTTTGCGTTCACCAAAGAATGAAATTCCTATGCCCTAAAAATCAAATTCAGAAATATCTTTTGAGATTAGTTTTAATCTGTTTGTTATAATTACCTTAAGCATTCTTTTTTTTTCGGTTTTTGTTTTCCTGCATTTGCCTTCATTTTCATTCGTTTTTTAATGGCCATCATAACTTTTCTTGCTGGTCAAAATCTCTTTTTCATACGAAAATCTCAAGTGTTGGTCCAAAATTGTTTTCATTTCATTTGATTTTATTCAATTTTTTTTCGTCCTGCCTCTGGCGCTTGGTGGTCAATCAAGGTAAATTTGCTTTGCTTTGAGAGTTTTTCTGCCAAAATGCAATTTCTTTGATAGTTGCTCCGAGTTATACCGGGTGCCTTTGTGGTGGATCTCAACGGAAGTTTATTTTCGTTTTGAGGGCATGGGTGGTTGGTTGGTCCTCTATTATTATTATTTTTATTTTTTCCCTTTTCCACCTTATTTTCTCATTTGATGACCACAACAATCTGATTTTTATCATTTTTAATATGTTTTTCATTTTTCTGCTAGATATTGTTTTTGTATATTTTTTTATGTTATCAGCTTTGTATTCAATTTACTAAATTGCTTTCTTTCTCCATTTTTTTGTTTTGTCTTTTCAGGTAAGTTTTTATTTTTGGCACAAAATCCTGTGAAAATCTTCTGGTCACATTGTCTCATGGTATGTTGAGTGGTGATATCGTAGCTCGAGAGATGGTTTGATGAATGGAAAGAGCCAATCTGAAGGTAACGTGATGTGAATGTCAATTTCGGGACACAGGACAGACAACACTATAATTTTATTTTATTTTATTTTTTGTAAAAATAATCAACATATATATTGAATTTATACTTTAAAATATTAAAGGAGCCGGGATAATTCTCTGCTTCCACCATGGAACTAACGGAACCAGTTATGTGGGACTTAAAATATAATAAAATCGGGTAGTACCGTAATATGAATGAATATACAGGATGGGAGCCCCAATTTTTTTTCTTTTTTCTTGTCTATGTTATATGGAAAAGTCAATTTTTTTGTTGTTGGACCCCGAAATGTTTTCTTTGTACGTCAATGATGGATGCATCTATTAGCATTGTTCCTCTACTTTTTTTATGGTAAAACTATTTAAAGAGCCAAATGCGAAACTCATTCTCAGAGAACTACTTTACCCAGAAACTGGAGGAACGGAAAACTTGTAAAGATGTCCAGATTTGAAGGCTATTCCTTAAAGTTAACATACTAGACAGTTAAAAGTAGTAAAAATGCCGTACTTGTTTGTGTTCTTTAAAATTTGGCTACAAGTTTCAATACCCTTTTTGAATAATGGGGTGCGTTTCTAGTACAAAGTTCCAAACACTTAAGATTGTTGCACGTAAATGAGGAAAGCTATTTGAACCCCAAAACCCAAATTACAGCAAATTTTATTGGAACATGTGATGAGAACCTTTAAAATACAGATTGAGATAAAAAAACTGCAACAAAATCAAACATCATAATTTTTAAATTTTTTTTCTAAATTTTATTGATTGAAAGCAAAAAATGTCGGAAATAGCATCAATTTTTAAAATAAGTTTATATTTGTTCGAATTGGTTACCTTTGGCACGAATTATGGCCTTCAAACGGCCAATGAAACTTCCGTGTGGTGGTGGCTGCCCGAAAGTTGCTCTGCAGTATTTTGGACCATTCCCGGGGAAGCACTTGCTTGAGGTGATCGACACTTTTGAATTTTTTCGTACCTACCTTGCTTTCCAAAATACTCCAGACACAATAGTCCAAGGGATTGGTATCCGCAGATTTTGGTGACCATTGGCCGCTGGAAATGAAGCGAGGAACCTCATTCTGTAACCATTCTTGGGTGGCGCGTGCTGAGTCTTGTTGGAATGTCCAATGTCTGCGGCCAAAATGTTTGCGTACCCAAGGCTTAATACACCCTCCAGAATATTTTCGCGATAATATTCGGCATTTATTCTGATCCACTTCCTTGACGACAAGTATCTCGGTAATGAGCGATGGGACAAGAGGACAAAAGATTTATTTACATTTAAATGCTGGAGTGCTCTAACGATAGCCACTTGTGGTTTTCCAGCCAAATATAAAGAAATTACACTATCACGCTTGAATTCCATCGCGAATAACTTTTTTTCTGGAAAATTCTCATCACGCTTGTAAACAATGTAACGAACTGTCACTGGAATAATTTTAACAGCTGTCGGACGAGTGGCTTAGAAATGACAGCAGTCTAAAGTTGGTTGCAGTTTTTTCATCTCACCCTGTATACATTATTATGACATACATTTTCGCTGATATTAAAATATTGAAGATACGATATACTTGGAGATTATATCATGTATCTACACCCACGCTACCCGTGCTAGGAAAGTATGGATACCCTATAAGAGGTACACTTTTAAGGAAATACAATGCTTGGTCGTCAATTTTACCCATTTTTTTAATACAAATTTCCCTCAAATATCACAGTCATTTTTGTCAAGATGTCCCTGAAAAAATATCACGTTTTTTACATACATTATACCTGAGCCCTGAGTCCTTGAAGATACATTTTACATAAAAAATAAAAAAAAATGTACCTCTGAAGAGACATTGACATAAAGTGGATATATATTCCACATACGCACATTTGCAATTACTAGATGGATCTTCAGCCAAAATGTTACCATGAATTCATCCTCCTTTCAATTTTTTCTCAGTGTATGAAAATACTGTTAATCTCTTAAGCGAAAAACCCGCCAAGGAAATTTCTCACTTAATTATGCATATAAAATTTAAATAAAACTACAATTTTCCATAGTTTTGTTATCTTCATAGTTTTCACTATTGGCGCGTTGATGATGTTAGCAACCAGTTGTTTTACTGTTGGCCATATAATAGTTTTGTGGCAAGCCTTCACATTAAACTACTACTCCAATGACGACGGCGGCAAAACAACCGAATCGATTTCACACCTCCTTTCCCCTCTTCTGGCACAGGGATATTATTTTAGCTGCTGGAAGGCATGTTTCCAGCAGAAACGATAGCTTAACTGAAACTTTTTGTTTTGTTACTAAACTCTAACTCAATGAAAACAAAACAAAAACTATTCACATTTGACCGAGTGCGAGTGGATAACAACAGATCCAGCGAGAACTACGATAAAATGTCCAATGTAGAAAACTATTCTAAGAAGAAACAATTTAAACTGAGGGATAGACCGATAGATAACTGCAGTAAAATGGAGTAGTAAAAATTTAGTTTTTTTTTTAATTTTTATTTCTACTATTTTAGTAACTATGAGCTTGGGGTCTTTTATTTTCATGGCGTGAATTAACGCCGCCACCGGTAATAGTTACTGTTGTTGGCTATTAGAGTTTGCTCTGCTGGAAAGACTCGCTCGTTTAATAAGAAAGATACCCACATAATTGCAGCAAAACAATTTGTAATAGCAATATTACATTCTATCCCAACGATCCATGGCCAGAAACGATAAAGGCAAAGATAAACTAAGAGCGAAGGGATAAGGGAATAACATAGGAAGGGATGTCTATAAAACTTACATTTCATGTTATGACTTCATTAAAACAATTTTCGTTTAATTCCTGGAAACTACACACACACAAAGAATGCAACCATAAATGATGCAGGCAATTATAATGGTAGAATTATCCAAGTAATTGAACATAGTTAGTATATGGGAGTGGGCAACGAAGGAAGGGATCAAAAGAAAGGGCTATGAAGGATAGAATGACGTTTAATAAATAAGAAAAACATTCCGGGGGGATATATAAACAAAGACAAGAAATTTGATAAAACAAACTGAGGATTAACTTTTTCTAATAAATATTTTTTGTCTATATAATACCCAGTTTGTTTTTCCCTATAGAAAAAAGTCAGCATTAAAAAATAACAGAGCATTTGTTCGAAAGCCACCCTCGGTTGCTGATGGATTCTTTTCTATAGTAAAAATCTAACCTCGGATTTTGAACAGTTTTTCGAAAGCAAAAAATTGTATCCTCTGTTGCTGGGATTTTTATACCCTCCACCATTCTTTGTAGGGTATATAAGCTTTGTCATTCCGTTTGTAACCCCTAGAAACATGGTAGACCCCACAAAGTATATATATTCGGGATAAGAGTTCTAAGATTCTTATACGATTTAACCAAGTCCGTCTATCTTTCTGTGTCTGTTAGACAAGATTAGTTCGTAGTCGGTATACGTTATCGTATAGCCCCCATATAACGGTACTTCCCAAAATTACTTATTTCAATGGTTTTGGAGACATTATTTTTCCGAATCCCGAATACAATTTCGTATTCGATGTACGAATACGAATAATGGTTTTCCCAAATCCCGAATACAATTTCGTATTCGATATACGTAATGCGTACTACAGCCTTTCAAAAAACTTTGTGTAAATGTCCACGTATTCATATAGCCAAAAACTGGGTCACACGAATTTTTCAACGCAAAAACACATTAAAAATTAAAATTTAGCAACAAAGAAAAGAAATATTCGCCAAGCCCTCTAAAGCACGCCAAAAGAAAATGCAATAACTACCAATTCATTTCCATTTCAGTGCATTTGAAGTTGTCTCTTCCTATGTTTTCAGCCTTTGTCAATTTTTAATAAAAAAAGAAGGAGTCACAAAAACTCTACCGTGCGTGATTTGAAAATATTATTTGGTGGCTTCTGTCATTCTTGTATCTCAGAGTTTTATCTTCTACAAACTAAACAAAAAACTCCAAAGCAAACTGAATAAAGTTTAAATGGTTTCCTTGAAGCAGCAAAGCAAAAGAGTGAGACTATAAACTTTTCTTTTGGTAATTTAAATGCAAAACTTCTTGGTGTATGTACATTTGCTGGTGGTGGTGGTCGACAAACTGGGTAATGATATTTTTTTTGGGAATGTTCAAGGTTTTCTATATTTAATTTAAACAAAGTTTGTTATAGTTTAACAAGTCTTTTTTCGGATAGATTGCTATTTTCTTATCAGTATTGAGGTCAAAATGAAAATATGAATTGTTTTAAAGGAATAATGGACTGATTTAAAATAGTTGCAAGGATTCGTTTTGTTTTTTTTTAACCAAATAAGTGGAAATTGGTTTTTAGAAAAAAATTGATTGATCCTCATTTTCTTATTTGGTAGAGAAAAATTCTCTGTAACTGCGAGCACTTTTTTGTATACAAAACAATGTTCTGTTGAGTATCATTTATTTCTAAGAAAAACATTTTTAGCCACAGAGAAAAAAAAATCCCCTACCACGGAGGAACATTTTTTTTCTACAAAAAGAAAAAACCTTAACTACGGAGGATCGATTTTTTCTAAAGAAAAAATCCTCATTAACGGAGCATCGATTTTCCCATAAAAAACACATTAACTGAGTATAAAATCTTCAGCATACTGAGGATTGATTTCTTTTTCTATAGAAAACCATCTTCAGTATACCGAGGACCGATTTTTTTTTATAGAAAAAAAATCCTCTTCATTGAGGAGAATTTTTTTTTCTGTAGAAAAAAATCCTTAGCATTTGAGGAGAAATATTTTTCTATAGAAAAAAATGTTCAGCAATTGAAGTGCAATTTTTTCTATAGAAACAATTTCTCAGCTAAAGAGGAGCATTTTTTTCTGTAGAAAAAAAAAACCTCTGCAATTGAGGAGCAATTTTTGTCTATAGAAAAAAATCCTTAGCAATTTTTTTATAGAAAACAAAATTATTAAATGAAGTCCTATTTTTTTTTATAGAAAAAATTTTTCAATAATTGAAGTGCAATTTTTTTTCTATAGAAAAAAATTTTTAGTAATTGATTTTTTTTAATAAAAATCTTCAGCAATTGTGGTGCAATTTTTTCTATAGAAAAAAATCCTCAGCAATTGAGCTGCAATTCTCAGCAATTGAGGATCGATTTATTTCTATTTGAAAAAAATTCTCAACAACTGAGGATGGATTTTTTATAGAAAAAAATCCTCAGCAACTAATGATCAATTTTTTTGTATAGAAAAAAATTCTCAGCAAAGATTGAGGATCGAAAAATCCTTAGTAACAGAGGATCGATTTTCTATAGAAAAAATCTTCAACTAATGAGATCAATTTTTTATAGAAAAAAATCCTCAGCAACACAGGATAGATTTTTTCCTATAGAAAAAGAAAACCCTCAGCAACTGGGTCGATTTTTTCAATAGAAAAAAAAACAAGTAAAAAATTAGGTCAGTTCGGCCGGACCGAACTTTTAATACTTGGAAGAAACTTGAAGATTTTCAAAAAACACCGTTTAGAGGATGACCCTTATACGAAGACCATGTTTTTCATAGGCTGGAGAACCCATTATGATCTTCAAATACGATGTTTGAAACAATTTCTGCGAATTGGTCCCATTGCGAATTGGTCCCGAATGCGAACACGTGGTTTTGGCATTATCATCTTTTGTTGGGAAGTAATGTCATTATCTACGAAATTAATTCATGAAGTGTGTTCTGTGCCGAATAAGAATGTGTGAATTAAGAAACCTAGAAGGGCCATTAAAGAAATTGAACTATTGTGCCAAGATCGCTGTGCATTTGAAGATAAATAAAATAATTGCAGTGAATCATGAGGAAGCACAACTCACCCTCCTTTATTAGGAGTTTATGAACAAGGCTTTTCTTACGCATCGTAGATGGGGTCTCATATGTCAAATGAAACCATTAATTTCTACACAGTGACCGTCAACATTGGACGAGTGTGTCATTCAGCATTAATCTTACATCTGCTGCTGTATCGTTGCATCTTCTGGTTTCTTTTTTTTACGAAAATACTGCAACATGTTTTACAATTCCTCTAAATAAATTATTTTATTTTTTGCAAAGTCACTGCATTTAATAGCTTGCAAGGTGTATTTTTCAGAGATCCAGGAATGTGCAATTTAAAAATATTGAGAACATTTTAAATTAACAGTTGCCATCTTGGCGACTTTCTCCAATTTCAAGAAGAGGAAACACCGACTGAATTTGAAATGGAGATCGTTGTAAGGAGAGTTCTGCTTTAATATTCTGCTCTACTTTCCTTAATTTTTTACCAATCCTTTTTTTTTTTTTGAGTGATATTAATGTTTCTAATTTTTGCGTATCAATTAGTATATCAGTCGAGGGTATACTAAATTTGTCATTCCCTTTGCAACACCCCAAATATTTGTCTGAGACAGCAAAAAGAACATATTCCTGTTAAAAATAAAATTTTAAGGCGACTTAGCGATGTTGGTGTGTCTCTCTGTCTGTTGAGTCCCCTATAGAGTCCACATTATTTAATCTAGAGCTTTTTTGGCACAAAGGTTTATATAATATGCAGACCAATTGGAATTCTAAATGAACTATATTGGTCCACGTTAAGGAAGGGGTTACGGTCAGAATAGAAGCCTATTGCTTTTGGAGATGATCGCACAATATTTAAGGTTTGAAATGGACTAAAAAGTGAAAAATGTCCTGATTTTGCACTTGCTCTACAGGTGGCAATTACAAACCAGTCGACGCGGAAGTTAGCATTGGGTTAGAGCTTAAGGCTGGGCAGAAACCTTCCAATTTTAGTTGGTGAAATAGACCATAACATTTGTGTTAAATAAAAGTCAAATTTTCCTTTAATCCGACAATATTTTTTAGTCCCGGCGAAATCACAATTGGACGAAAAGTTACATTCTGACCGTTACGTTGATGCCGATAGTTAATACAAAAAAGTTTGGAATTAAATTTAGATTTGTTCGAATTGGTCACCTTTGGCACGAATTATGACCTTCAAATGGCGTATGAAACCGTCACACGCTGCCCGAATGTTGATCTGCGGTATTTTGGCCCATTCCCGGCGAAGCGCTTTCTCGACGTGATCGACAATTTGGCATTTTTTAGTGCCAACCTTGCTTTCCAAAATGCTCCATACACAATAGTCCAACGGATTGGTATCCGGAGATTTTGGTGGCCATTTTGAAATGAGGATCCTCATTTTGTAACCATTCTTGGGTGGCGCTTGCTGAGTGTGATGATGCTGAGTCCTGTTGGAGTGTCCAAGGTCTGCGGCGAAAATGTTTGCCTGGCTTTAATAAACCCTCCAGAATATTTTCGTGATAATATTCGTCATTTATTCTGATGCCACGGTCGATTAATACGAGTGGAGAGCGTCCATCGGCTGTTATGGCCGCCCACGCCGTCACCATGGCTGTCGCTTGAGTTTTGGTGGCCAACCGAAGGTGCACATTTTCAGCTGACCTCTTTGGCAAGTAAACACGATAATTTTGTTTGTTTACAAACTGCTGGACAACGAATGTTTTCTAGCTAGAGAAAACTAAATTCACCACTTTCGGCCAAGCGAAGCAATTCTTTAGCACTTTTAAGTATATATTCAATTGCGGTGTAAGTTCTTGCACTTTTTGGAATTTCAATGGCTATTGGAATATTGCGATATGTTCAACTCAGAGCCATTTTTCGGCCACTGCGACGCGGGTTTCGATGAAGTCGCTTCTTTACTTTTCGAACCATTTCGGCTGATGTTGCTGTTTTCTTCCGTCCACTGTAACGAGCGATGATACCAGACACAAAAGATTTATTCCAATTTAAATGCTGGAGTGCTCTAATGATAGCCACTTGTGGTTTTTCCAGACAAATATAATGCTTTTGTACGCTAACAATATAATGAGCTATCACTGGAATAATTTCAACAGCTGTCTGACGAGTGGCTTATAAATAACAGCAGTCGGAAGGTGGTTGCAGTTTTTTTCATCTCACCCTGTATGTCGATTTTACTCTACTTTTACTTTGACTTTCACTTTTATTTTTTTTTTAAACAGGAGCGGTCCTATATAAAACAAACGGGTGCAGTTGTAAAACTCGTTCTTTTCCAGTAGACCCACTTGAGAGTATTTTTTACTCGCCAGTAAAATCAAGCAAATCGGACCTGTATTGGAATTTTTGAGTTTGTATAATCGGGAAAATAGAATCATCAAACTTGGTGCCTTTTCATTAGTACCTAGAATTTTAAATTTTAGTTGATTCGGTTGTAGTTTGTGGCTGAAAACTTCAACATATAGAATATGAGATTGCAGAAATATTTGGAGGTGATACGAAAACATGGGCTGATATAGTTCATTTTGTAATCGCAACAACGATTATAGGTACTGTGTTAGAAATCCGTTTCGGGCCAATAGAAGTCGATTTAGCGATGCTTGTCCGCCTGTCTGGTTGGACAGGAATTAATCATATTTAAAACTCTATCATAAATTTTGCAAAAATATAAAGCAAAATATTTGAGGACCTTTTTGTATGGTTAAGGTTATATAATGGGCCCTAAAAAAGTTTTGCTTGGAAATCTAAAACCATTTTGGGATTTTGACCTACAAATCAAATACTTGAAATCTTCCACCCCCACATTGGATATTACAGAGTGTTACAAGTAAACTCCAATCAAATGGAAATGTGATTTAGGCCTTTACGTAAATATTTCATTTCATATTCAATCCAAAAAGTAAAACCAACAACAAACTTCAAGTGTCATATTTTATCTACTATCCCACACACATACGTCATTTAGTACGCCTGAGAAACATTTATCTGCCGTCACACTCGCTTGAATGAGAATTTCGCAATAACTTCCATCAATAAGAATGTTCATGATTTTTATCTCATGTTGACCATGAGAAGATATTCTCTGTTAACAAGTTATTGTGTCATTGTTGTTGTTGCTGGTGACGTTGTTGCTCCCATATGAGAATTACATTGGTAATTTTATCTACGATTGAGGTTGGCCGTCACAGTTGACAGACCTTAACTGTAAAGCACCACAGCAACAACAAATATATCATCGCCGCTTGATCGCCGTACACTAAAATCACGGTGACTATTCAAAACACCTGATGCTAGTTTTAAAGTGAGTCTTTCTCTCTTCCCCGTCCACCTCCAGAGCTTAGCTGATAAGACTTATTCAACCAACGACCACCATTTGGTCGATGGTAGCCAAATGCTTTTCAAAAATATTGACTACTGACAAAGCTATGTGTTTGTGGTTTCAGTTTGAGCGAACGAATAGCAGATGTTCAGACCTACCTAATGCAAGCATTATTATAAAGTGCATTGTTGTAATTCGAAACGTCCATACGTCATATGATTTTACATTACGTTGCAATAAAATGATTTATAGAGAAATTGCAAAAAAAAACGCCAAGTGACAATGAAGAAATATTGAGAGGAGATATTCATTTCATTGTTTTCACATTTATTAATGAAAATCGTGCGGCAGAACGGGTTTAATTGTTCGTCATTGTTGCTGGCGAACAAGTTGTGTAGCATCATCTTGGACAACTCAGGTGTCAACTACTGTTAATTTGTGTCTCTCCAAAAATGGTCTAAATGGGAGAAATTAAATCTGGAGATATGTTATTAATCAATCTCACTCCTTATTTGGGTGGGAGTAAAATTGAATAAAAAACTGGATGTTTTCGATATTTAATTGGGTAGGAAGTGATGGTGTGGTGTGTTATAGTTTTCTTTATTTTTCAACTTCCTTGCCAATGCGTATGCACTCGGAGAAAAAAGTTGGTATTAATAAATATCGAATTGTGAGAGATGAGTGATTGATTACCTAGACTTAAAGTCTGTCGACGGAATCATGAAATATGCCATAAGGATCACTTTTGGTTTGGAGAGGTGGAATAGGATCACATTTTTGGAAAGTCGTATTAATAGTTTTCAAAAAGGTACAAAATCGATTGATAAGAGCATGAGATTCACTGATTTTGTTGAATTTGGAATTTTGCAAGTTAAGTTATCGAAAAGTACTAAGAGGTACAAAAGTGTTGAAGTGTACCAAAAGTTGCAAAATCAATCGGCAAGTCCTAGAAAATTGGAATTTAACTCACTCTCTCTATCTCTCTCTATGTAGAACTTGGAAAATAGCAATATAAATTCAGGAAAAGTACTAAAAGGTATAATGTGGTCAAAGTGTATGAAAAGGGCTAAATCGATGGATAAGATATAGAATATTAAAATTTCACTCTTTGTGGAAATTTACAAAAGGTACTTGGAGGAACAAAACTTTTATTATCCATTCTAAATTTTTTGTGGGATTGTCGGTGAGATAAGAAAAGGTTTTAGGAAATTCGTATTTTAGATAAAGAATGGAGCTAAATGGTATGGAATAATGCAACATTATTATTGAGCGAGTTACAAGCCCCAGAACATTGAAATTTTGCATATCGGTCACATTTGAAAAGGATTTTTGGAAATGGGTTCATAAAATATTTAAACGTACAAAATGATACAACATTGTTTTAGTCCGAATTGGTAAGAGTTAGAACTTTGACATCGTTTTTGGGTAGATCTGTACAGGGTGAGATGAAAAAAACTGCAACCAACTTCAGACTGCTGTCATTACCAAGCCACTCGTCCGACAGCTGTTAAAATTATTCCAGTGTCAGCTCATTACATTGTTTACAAGCGTACAAAAGCATTTTGAGAGAATGAGAATTTTTCGGAAAAAAAAACGTATTCGTTATGGAATTTAAGCGTGATGGTGTGATTTCTTTATATGTGGCTGTAAAACCACAAGTGGCTATCGTTCTTTTGTGTCTCGTACCACCGTTCGTTACCGTGATATAGGCAGTGTTGCCTGAAGTCAAGGAAGTGGACGGAAGAAAACAGCAATATCAGCAGAAATGGTTCGAAAATTGATCGAAACCCGCGTCGCAGTGGCCGAAAAATAGCTTGTGAGCTGAACATATCGTAATATTCCATTCGGCAAATATTGACAAATGAGCTCGGGGTAAAGCCACTGAAATTCCAAACAGTTTAAGAACTTACACCGCAACAGAAAGAAAATAGACTCAAAAGAGCTAAAGAGTTGATTCGCTTGGCCGAAAGTAGTGAACTGCCGAATTCGGGTTTCTCCGATGAGAAAACATTCGTAGTCCAGCAGTTTGTAAACAAACAAAATTATTGTGTTTACGTGCCAAAGAGGTCAGCTAAAAATGTGCACTTTCGGTTGGCCACCAAAACTCAAGCGCCAGCCATGGTGATAGTGTGGACGGCCATAACAGCCGATGGACGCTCTCCGCTCGTATTGATCGACCGTGACATCAGAATAAATGCCGAATATTATCGCGAAAATATTCTGGAGGGTTTATAAAAGCCTTGGGCACGCAAACATTTTGGCCGCAGACCTTGGACATTCTAACAGTACTCAGCACCATCGCACTCAGTACGCGCCACACAAGAATGGTTATAAAATGAGGTTCCTCGCTTCATTTCCAGCGCACAATGGCCACCAAAATCTCAGGATACCAATCCGTTGGACTATTGTGTCTGGAGTATTTTGAAAAGCTAGGTTGGCACTAAAAAATACCAAAGTGTCGAACACCTCAAGCAAGCGCTTCGCCGGGAATAGGCCGAAATACCGCAGAGCAACATTTGGGCAAAGTTTGACGGTTTCATTGGCCGTTTAAAGGGCTTAATTCGTGCCAAAGGCGACCAAATCGAACAAACCTAAACTTATTCTAAAATTTGATGCTCTTTCCGACATTTTTTGCTTATATTCAATAAAATTTAAAAAAATGTAAAAATTATGGCGTTTGAATTTATTGCAGTTTATTTTATCTCATCCTGTAGAAAATTGTCTACATCAACAGTCGGATGCGCAAACTATGTACCGACCTTACTTATTCCTTGGTAATGAGAGAAATAATCTCTATTGTTTTTTTTTTTATTTTTTTAAGTAATAACCCATTCTTTTCATCGAACTTTTAAAGCGGTGCACATTATGTTTTAATGGGTTATTCGGTTCATACAGTTCCTATTAGGAACCTCTAGAAAAAAATTATATAGGGTAAGTGTACCAGTAGTCGGCACTTTTAGGATTTTCGCGTTTTTTATCTCTCACCATTCTGAGTGGAATTTTTCAATTATTACAAAGTTAATTTATTCAGATTCGAAATTTTTTATAGTTTTTGCAATAATAAATAAAGTTTTTATATATTTTTATTAAATTTCATAAATTTGTCGTTTTTTAAAACAATGCTTTTTTGCCAGTAGTCGGCACCACTTGCTAATTGTCGGTATGGCATGTTCCAACAGTCAGCATATCAATTTTTTTGTAAAAGTAATTAATAATAATAATAAATTAATTCATTAAAATATAATATTTTTTGTTTAGTTAAACTGATTCGACGTCTTTATTGTACTTTTCTTAAGAATATGGATTGTTGAGGACCTTCACAGACAAAAATTTAATTTTTATTAGAATAAATCAGCTGATAATATATTTGAAGTAAACAAAATATATTTAGTTATAATAGTTTCATTTATTTGGACTTAAAAATAAAAAGTGCCGACTACTGGGACATGCCGAACTTAGGCACACTTACTAGGGTACAACTACAGAAATTATGATTTTTCAATTGTTATCAAATATTAAAATATTAAAAACAAAAATTGGAAAATAAATATATTTTCATACTATGCGAAAATATCTCCTAAAAATATATATATATTTTTGCCATTTGAAAATATATATTTTTTTTTTCAAAATAATGAAAATTATTCCCCAGTTATTAAAAAATAATTAAATATCTGTCAAAACAAATAAATAAACAAAATTTATTTATTTTTCTGATAAATTAGTTTTCAACATTGTGAAGAATTGTCATTAATCTACGGTTATGGCAAATGGTTGAAAATTAAACACAAAAATACTTTCTGCCAAAAACTAAAAATATTTTCCACAAACAAATATATTTCATTGTTGCTTTTTGTCATTTGCCAAAAATCCAAACGCCGTTGTTTTCTTTCAAAAAATGAAAAATTTCAATGTCATGAATTTGAAAGAATTTCCACATTCGCACTCAACTTTTGCGAAAATTAATTATAATTTATCTGAAAAAAAGTCAAATATAAAATTGCACGAAAAAAAAGTGTTTTCAACGTTAGTAAATATTTGAATTGTCACACACACACCGAGTATTTCTAATGCAAATATTATGTACATATTTGAATAATTCTTAAAGACGAAAAATACAACAAACGTTCTATGCAAAATTTAGAATAAATTATACATGTGATGAAAAATTTGTGTGAAAAAATAACGCACACCAAACATACCTACATGCATACATACGTACACACGTACATACACATCAAATTGAGCATGACCTTTGTTGTTACGAATGTTTTGCAAACATTTTTCTATGACTTTGACCAACATAAGTTCATCAAGTTTTTTAGTTGGATTTTTGTGTGCGCGTGTGGGTGGTATGAGTGAAGCATTTGGTTAAGTGGTACATATTTGGAAAGATAAATGTGTACCCTGAACTGTTTTAAACATATGTTGCTGATGCTAACATGAATAATTACTCTGGAGTGTGTGTTTATGTGTTGCAAGGAAAAGGCCGTTATTGGTCGGAGGAAGGTTATAATGGTTTTTTTTTTTATTACATTGTTAAATTTTTTGTATATCTAAAGTATGTAAAATCTACCGAGAGTATTTGTTTCTATACCATATATTTTTAAGGTGATTAGCAAATTTGTGAAAGGCCTTCTAGGCACATAACGCCTTTAAAGTTGTCATATTATTGGAAGTTCGACTGGTCTCAAATTCCCCATCTACTAGTTTCAACCGAAACGTTCATTCTAAACAAGCTAAAATTCACTTTTACTTTTTCTATACCCTCTAAAAATTCGTTAAAATTGAATAAAATTAAAAAAAAAAATGTTAAAACTATGGCGTTTGACGTTGTTGCAGTTTTTACATTTTTTAATTTTATTCAATAAAGGCAAATAATATCGGAAATAGCATCAAATTTTAGAATAAGTTTAGATTTATTCGAATTGGTCAACTTTGGCACGAATTATGGCCCTCAAACAGCCAATGAAACCGTCAAACCTCTGTCCGAATCTCGCTCTGCGGTATTTTGACCCATTCCCGGCGAAGGGCATGCTTGATTTGATCGCCACTTTGGTATTTTTTAGTGCCAATTTTTCTTTCCAAAATACTCTAGACACAATAATCCAACGGATTGGTATTCGGTGATTTTGGTGGTCATTGTGCGCTGGAAATGAAGCGAGGAACCTGATTTTGTAACCATTATTGGGTGGCGCGTGCTGAGTCCAGTTGGAATGTCCAAGGTCTGCGACCAAAATGTTTGCGTACCCAAGGCTTTAATACACCCTCCAGAATATTTTCACGATAATATTTAGCATTTATTCTGATGCCACGGTCTATTAATACGAGCGGAGAGCGACCATCGGCTGTTATGGCGGCCCACACCATCACCATGGCTAGCGCTTGAGTTCTGATGGCCAACCGAAGGTACACATTTTCAGCTGACCTCTTTGGCCAGTAAACACGATAATTTTCTTTGTTTACAAACAATGAATGTTTTCTCATCGGAGAAATCCATATTCGGCAGTCCACTACTTTCGGTCAAGCGAAGCAACTCATTAGCTCTTTTGGGTCTATTTTCTTCCTGTAGCGGTGTAAGTTCTTGCATTTTTTGGAATGTCAATGGCTTTACTCCGAACTCATTTTTCCGAATGGAATATTGCGATATGTTCAGCTCACGAGCCATTTTTCGGCCACTGCGACTGCGACGGTTTCGATCAAGTTGCTTCTTTACTTTTCGTACCATTTCTGCTGATGTCGCTGTTTTCTTCCGTCCACTTCCTTGACGTCGGGCTACGCTACCAGTACCACGGTAACGAGCGATGGTACGAGACTCAAAAGGTTTATTCACATTTAAATGCTGGAGTGCTCTAATGTTAGCCACTTGTGGGTTTCCAGCCAAATATAAAGAAATCACACTATCACGCTTGAATTCCGTCGCGAAGAACTTTTTTCTGGAAAAT
Source organism: Musca domestica (assembly GCF_030504385.1). NCBI lineage: Eukaryota > Metazoa > Arthropoda > Insecta > Diptera > Muscidae > Musca > Musca domestica. Next base: position 152,205 of record NW_026712173.1, read on the forward strand.
TCTCATCAGAATGCTTTTATACGCTTGTAAACAATATTATGAGCTGTCACTGGAATAATGTTAACAGCTGTCTGAAGTTGGTTGCAGTTTTTTCATCTCACCCTCTATTCATGACCAACATACAATTCAAAGTCGATTTAATGATGTACGTCTGTCTGTCTGTTGAAACTCACGGTACAGCTCACATTATTTGACGTTCAGCTTCAAATTTTTACACAGTAGTTTGCATGGTGTCTAGAATGGTTGAAAATGAGATATATCGGTCCGCCATATAACGGTACCTCTCTATATTTGGTGTTTTAATAGTTTTAGGCACATATTTATAGTTCGTTATTTTCTCTAGCTCCGGTGACGGAACATTATTTTCGTATAGCCCCCATATAAGAGTACCTCCAGATATCCTGTATTTTGATGATTTTTTCAACATTTTTCAACGGATTATAATCGTTGTAGTATAAAATCGCCTATATAAGCCCCGATTTTAGTATGACCCCACACTACGATCTTACTAGAGTTTGTAGTTTAACGTGAAAGAGACTTGAATTCAGATACTTTTGCATAAAAATGTGTTCTTTACCCAATGCTGGAGGGTATTAGAAGTTCGGCCTGGCCGAACTTAATGTCTTTTTACTTGTTTTTCTAAAGTTTTTTTTTTAGATTTATTCGACCTTTTTGTTTCTAATATTGAATAATTTTTGTTCTGATATTTCTTTTTTCTCATATTCAGTAATAATGTCGGATTTACTTGAAATTCCCCCAAACTGTATCACTTTTATATACCCCTAAGATATCTTTCTTCTTTTTCTAAACTAAAATAATATCTGTCGCCTTGTTAAAATATTTGCTTTAATTTTTCAATGTCTTTCATCCATCCGCCCATTCATTCAATTATTCTTCCCTGGCATTAGGCAATAAATCTTGCAACAATTTTCAATTTCATTTCTCGTTTTCCTGGAATTTTTAAATCCAAATATTTAACTTGTATTTATGTCCGATGTGAATTTGTTGTCCCCAAATAGCCATGTTTGATCTGTAATTCCTGTAGTTTATTTTACCAAGGCGGCGGTCCTCCAAATTGTTGGCAATAAAAAATAATTTGTTTGCAATTTGACCTTCTGCTATTGCTGTCAGCCAAACACGGAGATGTGAGAGTTGACAATTTTACCAAGAATTGATAATTTATCTTTCTCGTTCCTCACTGTTTTTTTCATCACTAACTTCTTACATTAATAATTTGTTTTTGGACTGTGTTGTTGTGTTGGCCTTCTTCTTAGCAGCTCACAAAATAAATAGAAGCCGATGATAGTAGCACATCAAAAGACGTGACATTATTTCATCATTTATATAAAAAAGGAAAACACACATAAATATTTCGTGGAAAATTAAAATATTTTTTTTTGGGAATAGCAGACAACACTCGAAGCTGAAATACGAGTCGCATTGTATACAGTGGAATAGAGTTATAACGGACCCGATTAAGTGGTTTTAGTATATAAATAAAGGTTTAATATAGTATATAATAAAAGTATAAATTCTTATAGTAATAGTATAAATAGTTTTATCTAAATTTACATACATTTTGGCTTTGCCGATAACGCTCTCAATTTTAGCCTCATTTCTATTTCACCCCTAAACCACATATTTCTTTATTCTTTATTACATTTGATGATGATGACATTTGTTACACTTCATTAAACATACATTTGTTAAGGCATATAAATTAAGCTTGTTGCTTGCTTTCGTATTTTTTTTGGGCCTTATTATTTTGCTTTGCTATTGACTTTCTTTTATAAGCGTAGCCAAAACATTGCCATGATAAATTATAAATAGCAGCTTTGTCGAATCGTATCGTTTGCCTGCCTGTCTCCTCTGCCTTGCTCTCTGGTGTCTTGTCGGCCTAAACAAACTAGTATGCCGAGCACGTAAAGCAATTTAAACCAATAATTTAAATTGTCCCAATGGAACACAAAAAGAAAACGCAGAAAAAACATGAACATATTTTTGGCTGGCTTTCAGTGTAGCATGGAGAAAAGGTTTTGACGCCAGCGACAAATGCGTGGGTAGTTGAACTCAAAACACCGTTTCCAAATTAAAAATAAAAACATCGTCAAACAAGTAAAAAACCTGTAAGCGGGCCGAACTTTGAATACCCTCCACCATTTGGAACGAATTTGCAAGGGTCTATACGTCGAATATTCAAATCCGAAACTTGAAAAAAATTAGGATGATAATGTAGCTTAAATCATCAAAATACCAAATATAGGAAGGTACTATGGGCGATATACCAAAACGTGGTCTGTGCAGGTCCACGGGCTATACGAAGACGTGGACATGCGCCGACATTTTTCTGTCATAGCCAAATTTGAAGCAATTCCGGTGAACAATATCGCTAAAATTATCAAAATATCGAGTATCGGTAGGTACCGTTATATGGGGACTATACGAAGACGTGGAACTTCACAGACATTTTTCTGCCCTAGGCTGTAGTATCTTTTTACGAACTTCAAATACCAAATTTGAAACATTTCCGGGGAATAATGTCGCTTAAATCACCAAATTACTAGGGTGGTACCATTATATGGGGGCTATACCAAAACGAGGACCTATATGGCCCATTTTCAATACCAAAAGTCCTGCCGACATATTATACATTCGAGTAAAATATTATCAACCTACATCATTTAGTTCGGAAGCTAGAGTGATTTCCACAGACGTTCGGACATCGCTAAATCGACATAAATATTTATGCTGATCAAGAATAAACAGGGTGAGATGAAAAAAACTGCAACCAACTTCAGACTCCAGTCATTCCTAAGCCACGTCGTCCGACATCTGTTAAAATTATTTCAGTGACAGCTCATTATATTTTTTTACAAGCGTACAGAAGAATTTTGGTGAAAATTTTCCAAAAAAAAAAAAAGTTATTCATGATGGAATTCAAGCGTGATAGTGTGATTTCTTTATATTTGGCTGGAAAACCACAAATGGCTATCGTTAGAGCAGTCCAACATTTAAATATGAATAAATCTTTTGTGTCTTGTACCATCGCTCGTTACCGTCATAATGGTAGCGTAACCCGACGTCAAGGAAGTGTACGTAAGAACAACATCAGCAGAAACGGTTCAAAAAGTAAAGAAGCGACTTGATCAAAACTAGCGTCGCAGAGGCCGAAAAATGGCTCGTGAGCTGAGCATACCGAAATATTCCATTGAAATTCCAAAGAGTGCAAGAACTTATACCGCCACAGAAAGAAAATAGACTCAAAAGAGCTAAAGAGTTGCTTCGCTTGGCCGAAAGTGGTGAACTGCCGAATTTGGTTTTCTCCGATGAGAAACCATTCACTGACCAGCAGTTTGTAAACAAACAAAATGATCGTGTTTATTTGCAAAAAGAGATCAGCTGAAAATATGCACATTCGATTGGCCACCAGAACTCAAGCGCCGGCCATGGTGATGGGTGTGGGCCGCCATAACAGCCGATGGTCGCTCTCCGCTCGTATTAATAGACCGTGGCATCAGAATAAATGCCGAATATTATCGCGAAAATATTCTGGAGGGTGTATTGAAGCCTTGGGCACGCATACATTTTGTCCGCAGACCTTGGACATTCCAACAGGACTCAGCACAATCGCACTCAGCACGCGCCACCCAAGAATGGTTACAAAATGGGGTTCCTCGCATCATTTCCAACGCACAATAGCCACCCAAATCTCCGGATACCAATCCGCTGGACTATTATATCTATTTTGAAAAGCAAAGTTGGCACTAAAAAACACCAAAGTGACGATGACCTCAAGCAAGCGCTTCGGCGGAAATGGGCCAAAATATCACAGAGCAACATTCGGGCAGCGTGTGACTCTGTCATTGGCCGTTTGAGGGCCATAATTCGTGCCAAAGGTGACTAATTTGAACAAATCTAAACTTATTGTAAAATTTAATACTAGTTCCGGCATATTTTGCTTTCATTCAATAAAATTGAAAAAAAAATATAAAAATTATGACACTTGACTTTGATGCAGTTTTTTTTATCTCACCCTGTATATGTTTTCCAGAGACTGGCCTTCTACAAATCGAAAGCCGTTAACAGGTCTTCTTTTGCAGAAAAATTTTTAACACTTTTGAACGGTCCTCAATAGATAGAATATCTACAACAGGTCTTCCAATAGTCCTTCTCTATAGAAGAACTTCGTCAAGTCTCTATATAGAAGACATTCGTGGGTACTCTAATGTTGAAGAGCCTTCTTCAAGACTAATCTATACAATCTTTACAAACAAACTGTCTTTTAAAGAAGTTCTTCAATAGATAAATGATATTCAATACAATTTCTATAACCTTAACATATTCTAACCATAAACAATTTAGAAATGAATATAAATATATTTTTCTTAAAAAAATAGACATTTTTATGTTGGAATCTAGTGAAGATATGCCTAAACTATCAATATATTTGAACAAATTTGGAAATGGTGTACAATTTCACATCAATATTGAAATTGGGGGCCCTTTCCCATCAAAATGTTAAATGACATTCATAACCTGCACGTCTTTCTCTCGCCATCAGTTCTGGCCAATTTTGTGTTGGCGTTAGCAAATTGTTTTCCACATAAATTGCCAATACATATACATTATTTCTAGCATCTTTGGAATATCAAATACTAAATGAAAGTAGTTGCCCATGTACATAAAGAAATTAAAATTCGCTCTGGCTTGCAGTTAGCGGACAGCTCTTTAGTTATTCTTTTAATAATTGAAAAAAAAATGAGAAATTAAGATTGCCTATATATTTGAATGCAATAATTTATGTTTTATTCACATTAAAGGATTCATATCTGAAAGCAATTAATTAATTTTCCAATTAAATTAAATACCAAATAATTATTAATATATCTACATTGGATGTTACCAAGCTATTGCAAAAATTATTGTTATCAATTCAAGGCCATTATATAATAATGAAAAAAAGTTGTATTATTAACGATAACGAGTGCTGACTAATTTCATTTATAATGCAGTTTTTTTATTATTGTCAATAAATCAGACATTTGCGGGATTTATTTTTAACACATAGCTGTTAAAATGTGTACGCATTTCATTTAACTGATAATATTTGTAAACATATACAATGTAAACGTTTCTAGCCTGTATGTTTACAAATGATAATAAAACTAATTTACACCGGAAGAAAATGTATATGGTACAAGATTTGGAGTTTTTGTTGTATTCTGAGACTTATATTTTGACTTTTTACGATTCCGTTAAAACGCAGTTTTTATCTCTTTTTGAAAAAATGGACCAAGGAGACTACTTCGGTGATTCCCTTGACGGATAAAATAATTCTCGCATTGTTATCAATAATTTTACTTATTTATTTAATTCATCATATAACGACTCTAAGTGTAGATGGCGCTTTAGAATTTATTTCTGAGCAAGACGGTCTATTACAAACATAAAACCTTTTACAATTCACACAACAGAAATTATAATATATAATATAAAAATGTAATAAAATTGAGGCAAGCCAAATTCTCGCATTCCATATAGAAAAAAATTGCTTTGATGATGGGATGGCCAGATAATCGAAAGAGGAGCTATTAAAAACTTAGCTTAGCGCTACGCGTATCATACAGTTCGTTTTCTAAATGTCTTTACCTGTAGAATTAATCTCCCTAACTAATGCTGAGCCTTTTAAGATGTCTACGCGTATCATACAGTTCGTTTTCTAAATGTCTTTACCTGTAGAATTAATCTCCCTAACTAATGCTGAGCCTTTTAAGATGTCTACTTAGTTTAATGCTTAAATGTCTGAAAAATAAAAATAAAAATTGAGATATAGATGGCGCTGAATACAACAGGAAATTCCTGCATTCCATATTAAATAAATTGTTTTGACCAAAATGATTCGCGGATTTTTAGACCCTCCACCATAATATGGAGGGTATATTAAGTTTGTCATTCCGATTGTAACACCTCGAAAAATACATTTTAGACACCACAAAGTATATATATTCTTTATCAGCATAAAAGTCTATGTCGATTTAGCGATGTCCGTCCGTCGGTGGATATCACTCTAACTTGCGAACGAAATGAATTAGGTTGATCAAAGTTTACTCAAATGTGTTTTATGCCTGCAGGTATTGAAAATGGGTCATGTAGGTCCACATTTTGGTATAGCCCCCATATAATGGTACCTCCCTTTATTCACCGGAAATGTTTCAAAGTTGGTATTTGAAGTTCGTAATGGGTGCTACAGAATATGACAGAAAATGTCTGTGCAGGTTCACGTCTTCATATAGCCCCCATATAACGGTACCTTCCGATATTTGGCACTTTGATGATTTTAGCGACAATATTTACTGGAATGGTTTTAAATTCGGTATTTGAAGTTCGTAATAGGTACTACAGCCTATGACAGAAAATTATCTGTGCAGGTCCGATATTCCGTATTTTGATGATTTTAACGACATTTTTCGCTGGAATTGTTTCAAATTTGGTGTTTGAAGTTCGTAATGACTAATACAGCCTATGACAGAAAATTGTCTGTGCAGGTCTACCTCTTCGTATATCCCCCATATAACGGTATCTCCTGATATTCGAAATTTTGATGATTTTAGCGACATTATTCATTGTGTGTGCAGGTCCACGTCTTTGTATAGCCCTAATATAAGGGTATCTCCCTATATTCGGTATTTTGATGATTTTAGTGGATACTACAGCCTATGACAGGAAATTGTATATGCAGGTCCATGGCTTCGTATAGCCCCAATATAGCGGTATTTTGATGATTTTAGCTACATTATTCACCGATTTTTTTTATTCAAGTTTCGCATTTGAAAATTATAAACCATACACATTACATTATGACAATAGTTGCCTATGAAGGTCCACGTCGTCGTATAAACCCTAATATAACGGCTACATTCTGTATTTTTAATTTTTTAACGGATTTTATTTATTTATTTTATTTATTTTTTTTTTGAAAATTGCCAAATTCATTCCTAATGGTGGAGGGTATTCAAAGTTCGGCCCGGTCGAACTTACAGTTTGTTTACTTGTTCTTAATAATATTGCTAAACCATTATAAACGTAAAATGCAAGGATTTAAAGAAAATTTTAAAAAGTCTTGCGAACTTTCAAAACGCCGATAGTTTTTAGCTGTACTTTAATAATCCGCTTACTAGTTTTTTTTTATAAATTCCCAATGTTTCATATAGATTGATAGACATATATTTGAATTTGTTTTTGGTATATTTATTTCCAATGAACAGCCAATTTACCAGATAGATCATTGACATTTGTTAATTACGTTTATTTGTGTAACATTTCCCAGGAAATTGCCATCTTATTTATGGCCACCTTGAATACCCAATGCAATTTCTCCTACTCCTTGCTAAGGAATGTTTTCGGATGATGATCCAATTAAATGTTCCACATTTAGCCAGCAATACAACTTGTTATCTCTACAAATATCCTTTATGACAGATATGATGTGGGTATTTTGTCTCTTTGCAATAATCATTGCTAAAATATGGTTTCATTATCGCCATCTATGCCATACGGTACGATAAGAAATGGTTAAATGAATTCGAGTGCACCGAGGGGACAACATACAAATCATCAAATTAGACTAACAGAAAATACCTCTTCTTCAATATGCAGACATTGGAGATTTTTTTGGTTGGCCAAGTCTACTTATTATTTCACACTCCTTGCCCCATTGGACACTTCAAAATCCACTTGTTGTCATTAACATTGACACTCGTTACGATAAGACAGACTTGGCTGGTTGCTTGGTTAGTCTCTTTTTTGCACAATTAAAACTGAAAAAAAGCAAATAATGGTTTAAATGGGTTGGTTTGACGACTCCAGCTACATGCAGTTTCTCCTCTGACAACTTTTCAGATGCAGAACCCATTTATAATCTTCAAAAAAGTCATGCCGTTTGCCAGGTTATGCCACCTTTCCCCCTCCTCTCTTGTCAAGTGGATAAATTGAAACGATTGGCCTGCAATTGAAAGATTCTAGTTTGCCTACATAAATGTAGATTTGGCACAAACAAAAAAGCTTAAAGAGGCAGAAGGTTATTATTTTTTGCGAGTTCTTGTGCTTATGAAAGTAAGTTCGCTTCTTTGCGGTAAAAACCAACACTTAAGTCAATCCTTTTTTTCCGTTTACCTTTTTGGCCAAACAACAATTACAATTGGGCTTTTATTCTTTGTGGTTAAAACCAATTTGCAAGTTCCTCTCATCACTCTTATTAACCAAACGGGTTTTGTGTCTAATATCGAAATGTGTTCTGTTGTTGTGTTATATGCTTGCCAAAAATTCGATACTAAATACCACGTTTCGTTAACATAGGGTGGGTAGATATATCAAAAGCAGAATGATCGAAACCATATGTTAATATTATTTTATTCACCCTTCAAAGTTTTTAAGTGTAGATGGCGCTCTGGAAAGTATTTCTGAGCCTTTCCAAGAACAAATCGACTAAGGTAGATGTTAAAGTGTCAGATTACTGTCTATTACAGACATACCAACTTCATAATCTCACTCAAGAAAAAAATAAAATTGAGATATAGATGGCGTTGAATACAACAACTAAACCAGAGAAACATTTTTCACCTTTCAGTTTAATTTAATTGAAAAATTTCATAGAAACGATGAGTCCTGTAGATAATAGAAGTCCTCTAGGTCTTCTCTGGACATTAGAAGACCTTCAGTCTTCAGTAAATTATGGACAAATAATTGGCTCTATGTATGGTTTATAAAGTGTAGAGGATACCCAGATCTTCCATCGACAATAAATAGAATACATGTAAATACCAAATTGAGATACAGATGGCGTTCAACACTTATTTAGTAACTTCTCCCTACCTATGCCTATTGTAAAGACAATACAATATCACTATGTTGTCTCTGAAATGTTGAGGATACCTAGGTCTCCTATAGACAATAATGGCGCTCTTTATAGAGGACTTCTGTAAATGTTGGGGGTCTCTCATTGAATGAAAATTTTGTTAACAGAACTCGAGTTTATAAAATTCCGGCACTTCCATAGATATAGTAACTTTTTTCTTATTTCCTTAGTATAGAGGACCTTTTATAGATCCTCAATAGATAGAAGTTAGTTATAGGAGCCTGTAACCTTCTGTACATCCAAGACCTTTTACATATTTTGATAGGAAGAAATCCTTTCATAGGTATTCTATAGACAAAAGACCATTTGCATGTCTTTTACAGAAAGAAGTAATTTTCAGATCTTCTATAGCTATATAGGTATTTACAGGTCTATTCCGCATGAAAGATCTTTAACATGTGCCCTCCATATCGAAAACCTTTTACATGTTCTCCTCTAAATAAAAATACTTTAGATGTATTTTATAAATAAAAAGTTTTTTTTTTCGAATCTCATATGGAAAGAACATATTTTGCAGGTCTCCTCTAGATAGAAAAACCTTTAAGGGTATCCTATAGTTAAAATAGATTTTGTGTGGCATTTGTCTGACCTTCTCAATACAAAGTAACTTTTTCTGACTTCCTGCATATATCATAACTTTTTCGGTATTACTTTTTGTGAACGTTCTCTAGAGATAGAAGACTTTTCCGAGTTTTCCTCTCGACATTAGATATTTTCCTGGTCTCCTATAGAAAGCACACCTCTTACAGCACTACAACTGAAAACTAGGATTTATTAAAATTTAACATTCTTATTCTCATTTTGATTCCTAGTAACCCAATTCCTTTTGTGCAACACCCTTTTTGTGGTTCAATGGAATAATGCTCTCAAGTAAAACTGAACAAAAAATAAACTAAAGTGGTGGTACACATTGTTACAATATGCTTGTCATGCAACGATATATATGTATGAATATCTAGGCATATATATATATGTACACAAAAGAACTACAACAACAAAAATTATGTCAAACCACAGTTTGTCACAGATTTGTCTGTTCGTAATGTACGTATGAATTGGAAAATATATTTTCAGTTTTTTTTTCTTCTTCATCATTCACTTTGTAGACCAACGACACCAAAACCGCGTTTGCCTCTTGTTGCTTGTTGGCTGACTGACTGATTGCCAGCCTGCATGCCTGCCTGCCAGTTTTACTTGGCCTAAATGAAGTAGTAAAAGGCAAGCCGCCGACTCAGCAATCATGTAATAATACTTATGCTCCAAATCAGAAAAAAGTTAAACCACCAAATACTGTTACCACAAATTCAGACGGGCAACAAAAATGTATTCCTGTTATTTCGAAAAAAGAGGGTATTATTTGTAGTTGTCGTTGTTGTTATTGTAGTAATTACGCAAAATATGATATGATGCTGAATTATTGTCACAATTCTTCCTCATTGCGCGAATATCTATCTGTACTTGGTGGAAAATTACATTTACAGTTTGTTTCTAATTACCAGATGGGGAAGTACTGGAGTGACATGGATGGGAAACCATCAACTGAAATTAATGTTATGAAAAAAGTTACTGAGAAAAAAAAATATGAAAATGCAATGGTACGTAAAATGGTAGGCACAAAAGGAGTTTTAAAAATTCATAAATAAAACTATTGTGAAAATAGCATGCCGATAATACGAAATAATTAAAATTAAGGAAATATGAAATTATTATTTAAAAAAGGGGTCAAACTGAAAGTCGATTTTAGAATTCTACTTATGCAATATAATCGACTCCGCTGGGCACGTCATTAATATCCTAAAAGTAAAGAAATAAATTAATAGACTTCAGTTTTTTTTTTACAAAAATAAATTATAGACATTAAATATAGTAATTAAGCCATTAGGGGCCAATAGTTAAATTTAAACCTTCTTTTGATAGCAGGTTTACTTTTGTGCCACCTTGTACATAAAAGAATAAACAATGAATGACTGACAGATTCATCAAGGCCCAAACGTTGTGGGTCAAAGTTGGTGGGTAGGACTGAGATAAGGCGGGGGTTTGGAAATTCGAATGAGAAGCGTTCTAAAATTACTAAAAAGCACTACATTTCGTACCTTTTTGACATTTTGTGACAGGATACAGCTAAAATCTTGACATTTGGTATAAAAGTTAAGTTTGGAAGGTAGTTTTGATATAAGTAGGTGTTCTTGGAAATGTGTACTAAGTGAAACAACTGCAGGGTGAGATAAAAAAAACTGCAACAAAGTCAACAGCCATAAATTTTAACATTTTTTTAATTTTTTATTCAATGAGAGCAAAAAATGTCGGAAATAGCATCAAATTTTCGAATAAATTTAGATTTGTTCGAATTGGTCACCTTTGTCACGAATTATGGCCTTCAAACGGCCAATGAAACCGTCACACGCTGCCCGAAAGTTGCTCTGCTGTATTTTGGCGCATTCCCGGGGAAGCGCTTGCTTGAGGTGATCGACATTTTGATATTTTTTAGTGCCAACCTTGGTTTACAAAATACTCCAGACACAATAGTCCAACGAATTAATATCCGGAGATTTTGGTGGCCTTTGTGAGGTGGAAATGAAGCGAGGAACCTCAGTTTGTAACAATTCTTGGGTGGCGCATGCTGAGTCCTGTTCGAATGCCCAAGGTCTGCGGCCAAAATGTTTGCGTGCCCAAGGCTTTAATACACCCTCCAGAATATTTTCGCGATAATATTCGGCATTTATTTCGATGCCACGGTCGATTAATACAAGAGAAGAGCGACCATCGGCTATTATGGCGGCCCACACCATCACCATGGCCGGCGCTTGAGTTCTTGTGACCAAACGAAGGTGCACACTTTCAGCTGACCTCTTTGGCAAGTAAACACGATAATTTTTTTTGTTTACAAACTGCTGGACAACGAATGTTTTCTCATCGGAGAAAACCAAATTCGACAGTTCTCCAAGTGAAGCAACTCTTTAGCTCTTTTGAGTCTATTTTCTTTCTGTTGAGCTGTAAGTTCTTGCAATTTTTGGAATTTCAATGGCTTTACGCCGAGCCGTCGTGAGTCATTACTTGGTAATGACAAAGTAAGTTACGTTGCCTTGTATTTTTTAGGAAACAACCCATTATAAATGCAGAATATAGTTTGTATTTATTAATTAATATAATATGATGGGCTGATAAATTAGTATGAAAACTTACACATATATGGAGGAAAATCAAATGAGTGTGAGTGGGACTTTTAATCTTGAAAGTAATTCTGAGGATTTAGGATTCTGAGACAACTTTTGAACTATATATAGACACCATTATGAATCCATACCTCTTGATTAGCCGAAACTGACAGTTATTTTCAATCAGACTTTATTCGTTTCAAACTAATGTTTTTTTTCTAAAGACTTTTCATATTTTTCTTCGTTATTAAATTTTTGTGGTTTCAATTTGCTCTGGCTTTAAATGAAATCAACATATTTTCCTATTTAAATAGTTATTGTTATCAAAATTTAATTATTTAAATTAGAAGACAGCTGTTGCTACTGCAATTATCGCACGTTACAGCGACAATCCAACACTCGCCATCGTCGTCATCATTAAAAGACAAAAGAAAAATAAAATAAATAATATTAGACAACATAGATTTTTTTGTCATCGTTTTCTTTGACAAATAAAGTGTAATAATCATTTTTGCAAAATTCGTCAGATTTGTTGAAAAAAAATATTTAAATATTGGGCCTACAATTTTGTGTAATTATGAGAGTTAACAGTAGTTCACGGTATCGAAACCTATTTTTTTTAAGACTTCGGTACTATGTCTCTTAAAAGAATAAACAATAAAAAAATAATAAATAAACAATAAAAAATATTTCAAGTTTGAGTGTGTCCGAATTTCCTTTACCACCAACCTTTGTTAATTTCCTTTACCTATTTTCTTATATTTTTTTCTCCATTTATTTTCCAATTTCCAATTGGTAAAGGTCATAATAGTCATAAAGTAATACGTGTTTTCGTTTCTGGTATCTATCATCAATATTATATTTTGCTTAGCCAAATTTTTTAAGATCAATTTCATCACGCAGCCTGTGGGGTTTGACCCCCAACCGATGCCATCTTTCGTGGACGAAAACGTGTTGGTATACCATAAGCAAAAAAAGTATTAATAAAAAGAAAAAAACTAACAAATTCAAATAGTTTTTATTTGCGAGTGTATTGTCCGACCGACAGTCCATGTATGTGTTTGTCAATATCAAATGCCCGTTGTGATGATGCCAGCAATATATCTACATCTACATAACCATGAACTCAATTGGTATTCATACCCATACAGCACTCAATTACAATCAATGTGAAATTCAATTGTTAAAACATACACTATATTTTTATGAAGAAAACAAAAAGAAAAAAAAACATCTTAAGGAATAATAAAAAAAATTATACTTTGTCGAGATTTTAGAGGTGCGTTTTGGGGGCATTCGAAAACATGAATTTAAAAACAGGCTAGGTCGGGAATGCTATGTTTTCAAATTTTTCAAGAGCGAAATAATTTCCACGAGCGAATAATTTCATTGCCCGCAGGCCAAAAGATAATGAGTTATTCTTATAAAGTTTGCAAAGCAAAGTAATTAATTCTGCTTATCCAACTACATACAAAACCGAATGTTGTGAGTTCGATACCAACAGCTTTCAAAACAATTTTTTTCCAATGAAAATGCTATACAGGGTGACATGAAAAAACTGAAACCAACTTTAGACTGCTGTCATTCCTAAGCCACTCGTCCGACAGCTGCTAAAATTATGCCAGTGACAGCTCATTATATTGTTTACAAGCTACAAAAGCATTTTGGTGAGAATTTTAATGTATGTATGTAATGTATGTCATTTAAATGTATGTAAATCTTTTGTGTCTCTTACCATCGCTCGTTACCGTGATACTGGTAGCGTAGCCTGACGTCAAGAAAGTAGATGAAATAAAACAGCCACATCAGCAGAAATTGTTCCAAAAGTAATGAATCGACTTGATCGAAACCAGTGTCGCAGTGGCCGAAAAATGGCTCGTGAGCTTAACATATCGCAACATTCCATTCGGCAAATATTGAAAAATGAGCTCGGGGTAAAGCCATTGAAATTCCAAAAAGTGCAGGAACTTACACCGCAACAGAAAGAAAATAGACTCAAAGGAGCTAAAGAGTTGCTTCGCTTGGCCGAAAGTGGTTAACGGCCGAATTGGGTTTTCTCCGAAGAGAAAACATTAGTTGTCCAGCAGTACGTTTACTTGCCAAAGAGATCAGCTGAAAATGTGCACCTTGGCCACCAGAACTCAAGCGCCGGCCATGGTGATGGTGTGGGCCGCCATAACAGCCGATGGTCGCTGTACGCTCGTACTAATCAACCATGGCATCAGAATAAATGCCGAATATTATCGCGAAAATATTCTGGAGGGTGTATTAAAGCCTTGCGCACACAAACATTTTGTCCGCAGACCTTTGACATTACAACAGGATTCAGCACCATCGCACTCAGCACGCGTCACCCAATAATGGTTACAAAATGAGGTTCCTCGCTTCATTTCCAGCACACAATGGCCACCAAAATCTCCGGATACCAATCCGTTGGACTATTGTCCGGATACCAATCCGTTGGACTATTGTCTGGAGTATTTTGGAAAGCAAGGTTGGCACTAAAAAATACCAAAGTGTAGATCACCTGAAGCAAGCGCTTCGCCGGCAATGGACCAAAATACCGCAAAGCAACATTCAGGCAGCGTGTGACTGTGTCATTGGCCGTTTGAAGGCCATAATTCGTGCCAAAGGTGACCAATTCGAGCAAATCTAAGCTTATTCTAAAATTTGATGCTATTTCCGATATTTTTTGCTTTCATTCAATAAAATTTAAAAAAAAATGTAAAAATTATGGCGGTTGACTTTGTTTTTTACCTCACCCTGTATTCGCTTAGCGGAAGGATAAATCTAGTTATCTTTCAAATCAGGCATGAGCTAAATGTTAACATTCACGAAATAAGCACTGGTTTAAAAATCAAATGATAAATAGCTGATCCTATAATTGTTTCTACCTCCCTTTTTAAATAACGTGTTTTAGTAGGTTGATTTTTGCTCAGTAATAAAAACAACAACATCAACAATAATAATAATTTATTATTATTGTTAGTATTATTATTTAAATGTTAGTAGCTTGAAAATATTAAAAATAAATTCATTTATACATCCTCACCTTTATTTCCCCATCCTTGGTCGTCTCACCCACATGCAGGTGTTCCCATTTTAGACTGTACCCCATTTGGTTTTTTTATGAAACACAGTAAAAAACACCATATTCGTGTTCAAGCCATAAAATAAAGAACCATTTAATGGTGCCCCTATACCTCTAGTGGTACTATAACCCAACTTCAACACCACGTACTTTTGTACAAGCAAAAAAACCAAAAGAATAATTCATTACTTCATGCCTGGTTGACTTATGTACAGGCTAAGCTGTCACTATATGGTAACTTAAATCTTAAAAGCCCTTCCAACACAAATTGTTTTTTTTTTTTCAAATTAAAAACACGTTTGAAAGTCAAAACTATACAGAAACGTGATTACCTCCCTCCGTCCTGTAGAGGAAGGAAACAATAAAGACCATTACTAAGGTGGGTACCAAAGAAAAAGGGAAACCTTTTTTCCGAAATCACTAAATTATAGAGTTGAGATTTAAATTACCGCATAATTACATTTATTTCCTTCTTTGTGGACAGACAGGCAAAGCATTTGGTGTTCAGGATTGAAATACAAAATGAAATGTTTTGGTCAACCAGTTGGGGCCATCAAGTAAAAACAAAAAAAGGTAAATTTCAATAAAAAACAACACACTGAAAACGAAAAACATGTTTAGGTGAGCGACATATGTCAAGATTTTACCTTTTTTTCGTCAACCATGGTAGTTTCATCCTCAAATGACCGGTAACCAAAAAAAAACTTTCAGTTTTCCCTCAACTTACTTTGTTTTATTAATATTTGATTTTGGAATGATTACGACGACGACGACGACAACAATCACGTTTCATTTCGTGGAAGCCGAAAAAAAAAACCAAACAAAATTTCACCAACCACAAACCAAAATGAATAAATGACGCCGCGCCGAGGGTTTAGGGTTTTGTTTTGTTTTGTTTATGTTTTAACTTTAACTTTGTGATGAATGATGAAAATTGCACCTCTCCCTCTTTTCAGTCGCCTTTACCACCATATGGTAATCCATCATGCTTGTAGACAGGCAGCAGAGCACCACCTTGTAAACAATATCCCCGATTCATTGGTTGCAGACACTTTAAGAACTTGTTTTCTTTAGTTACCTGTTATTGTTTTCGCTCTTTCTGGCTTCTATAGCTGTTTTTTTTTCTTCTGCAACGAAAAGGGAAAATTTTTGTGGTAATTAATTACATATCACAAAAGGGGCAAAGCTCTATTGTATTTAACATCGGTGTGTTGAAGGGAAGTATAAAGTTTTCTTTTAGGCGTGTGATAATGCTGGGTTTTAGTACAAATTACTAAAATGTACTTAAAATTGAATAAAATTCTGGAAATTCGCACTTTAAGCTTACAAAAAGTTCCAAAATGATACTAAACGTCTAAAATGGTACCATTTGGAATTCTAATAGAGCTAAAAACTTGAAATTTGGAATGAGGTTGAAAAGTAAGTTTGATATATCTGTGGTCACAAGCAATAACAGCCTAAGTCGAAAATCATGCTTTGGAGAAAAATCACTTTTTATATACAAAGGAGTTTCTGAAAAACTTAGGAAAGAGAATGAGGAAAAATGTTATGCTAAATCAAAGATTATTAAACAGGCAATGCTAAGAATAAAAACGGTAGTGGAAATCTCATGTACTTAGAAGATATTTAAAAAACAAAAACATATATGGTTATTGTAAATGGAAAAGGGGAATTTGCAAAGAGTATCTCGACTTATGTCTTTATTGTAAAGTACTATTGCGTTTGTTGCCTGACATATATCGAATTAGGCGGGTACTGCATATTGAAAATTTCCTCGTACTGAACTTAGGCCTTTTGATTATTTATAGTTCATGTTGAAAAAAATAAAACGAACTACTCATACATAACAAGTGCATTATTTTTCCATAAATTTTATTTTAAGAAAACTTAACCTAATTACAGATGTACATACTTACCACTAAAACCGTTGGAAGGTTAAAAGAATATATAAAAAAAGAATATATAAAATCTATGTCTGGCTCATCTTCGACTAAGTCTGGATGTACATAAATACAGTCCTGTGTTTGTAAAATTTTATAAAAAGGATGAAAACATGTGTTTATAAATGGAAGTAAAGCAAGCAGATCTTTTTTCTTTTTTTCGCTGATTTTGACACACTCGTTTAGTAAATATAAGTCGTCTCTCTTCATTGAATTAATTCCGCGTTTTACCAAATTTAAAATTTGGAAGGGAGCATTTATATCTAATGTGGTTTTATATTCAATTCTTCCAAAATTAGTTTTTCTATATCTTAGCCATCTAATATTTTTCCAAACAAATCTCTCACCATTTTGATTAGTGTTTCTCCACATTAACTTTGTTTTTAATAATAGCGAAAAATTATAAAAATCTTCTGAATTCATTTCAACGACTTTAAATTTATGTTTAGTACCTACACATCTAACAAAATTGTACCAGTCGTGAGGATGTTGTGTTTGAGTGTCTGTCCTTTTCTTTTTCCTTTCTATTACAGTTTCTAAAAATTTATGATCTATTGTTTCTAAATTTTGATTGATTTGAAGAGCCAATATGAACATTGCGCATACGAATGAGTTCTTATTTTGTCCCACACAGGAATCGCTATAAAAAATAGTGTGATTAACTTATTCAAGATTGATTAAAAACTTGAACAAGCACGATGCAATTTGGTTGCCACCACGAGCAGATAACGCTTCATGCCACATAAAGCAATGTGGGGTACCAGTTATGCAGTCATGAATGGTTAAATTATACCTCCAAAGTTGCCTTTTTAAAAACTTATTGAGTTTCTTAAGAATGTTGTAGTCAAACACTGCTGTAAATCAAAAGTAAAGATTTTGATTGTTGAGTCATTGGCGGCTAAAACTTTGTGATTCCTTTTCGATTCGTACGCTAAATCTGCTTAACTTTGATGAGTTGTGAGATCATTTTCTAAATCGCCTAACAGAATAGCATCTGCTTCCTGTTTGCAAATACTAATATTAGCTTTAAGTTGATCGCAGTAAGAACAAGTGTCAAGTTGAGGTTTCTTGAATTTTATGTTCATGCCTGCAAAACATTCATCATGATTAGTTGACTTATCTTCTTCAGCTTTAGTATGTAGTTGGGTAGAAAAAAAATTGATTGGCAATTCAGCATTACTGCTTTCTGAAAAAGACATGCGACTTTCATCGTTGTCTTGCAAAGAATTTTTTTTCCAAAAAACTCATGCGACTGCCTTCATCACGATCTTTTTATGTAAAAAATTCAAACAACTAAGTAATACAGTTTTTTTTTATTTTGTTCACCATTCTCTTACCTGTTACATAATCTATTTTCTGCTTCTTTTCACTGTTCTCCATATTATATTTGTTTATTTTTCGCCGAATTATATTTTAATATTTTTTTTATAAACACTCTTATTCTCTTCTGTACGTTTAGACCAAATGGCTTAACTGAAATCAATTTGACACAATGCTTTTATTATAAAAGCCTAACTGCAATTTGTACAAAATCTGAGAGCATACGCCATGTGCAATTTTCGCTTATGTAGATATTGCTCTCTTTCTAGCATACAAAGCTATATGCAATAATATTTTATGTAGAGATAGAAGGTGTTCTTAATCATTCTCAATTTGCAATATCCATTTATCTCTACATAAGCTCTTATGCAAACTCTCTTGTTTATTGCAATACGATTTACAAAAAATATGCAAAAACAGCTTAACCCATTATAGGCTATTTATTAAAATTAATATATTATAGAAACATGGTCGGAAGTATATTTAGGCGGTTATTGTATATGTAATGGGGTTTCTTTACGACTTATGTCAATATGTTTTTACTTATATCTTTTTAAATAATTTTGCTAGAGAAATGGGGATTTCACGCACATGTTTAGTTTTGTTAGTTCAATAAGATAGCATACATATCTCAGATCTTTCTTAAGTCGACTTAGGCGGTTATTGCTTGTGACCACAGATATATAAAGGTACTAAGTGTGCGAACTATATTGATACTAAATTTGGAACATTTTGATTCAGGTTGAACGGATGAAGCTGAAAGTTTGTATTTAGATCCCTGTTGTGTGATAGAGATGTTGTTTTGGAAATGTGTACCAAAAATGCACGAAAAGTACTAAATAGTACTATATTTAGTAAAATTTGATATCAGGTAAACAGGCAGTGCTTAAAATCCGAAATTTGGTATTAGGTTCGCATGTGTAGTTTGAACATATGGAGGTGGTTTCGGAAATGTGTATTATAACTGTACGAAAAGTACCGAATAGTACTACACCTTGTATTGAGTGAAGGGATAGAGATGGGATACACAAATTTTATATTAAGGTCTCTGCTGGTAGATATGAAGTTGGCCTGGGAAATGCAAACTATAATTGTACGAAAAGTACTACAAGGTACTAAATTTGGTACTGGGTGAAGGGATAGGGCTTGAATTCTACAATTTGATATTGAGGTCTCTGTTTGTTTGGGAAATGTGTACTATTTTGACCCATTCCCGGCGAAGCGCTTGCTTGAGGTGATCGACACGTTGGTATTTTTTAGTGCCAAAATACTCCAGACACAATAGTCCAACGGATTGGTATCCGGAGATTTTGGTGGCCATTGTGCGCTTGAAATGAAGCGAAGGACCTCATTTTGTAACCATTCTTGGGTGGCGGGTGCTAAGTGCGATGGTGCCGAGTCCTGTTGGAATGTCCAAGGTCTGCGGCCAAATTGTTTGCGTGCCCAAGCCTTTAATACACCCTCCAAAATATTTTCGCGATAATATTCGGCATTTATTCTGAAGCCACGGTCGATTAATATGAGCGGAAAGCGACCATCGGCTGTTATGGCGGCCCACACCATCACCATGGCCGGCGCTTGAGTTCTGGTGGCCAACCGAAGGTGCACATTTCAACTGACTTCTTGGCAAGTAAACACGATCATTTTGTTTGTTTACAAACTGCTGGACAACGAATGTTTTCTTATTGGAGACGACCAAATTCGGCAGTGCACCACTTTCGGCCAAGCGTAGCAACTCTTTAGCTCATTTGAGTCTATTTTCTTCCTGTTGCGATGTAAGTTCGTGTGCTGTTTGGAATTGCAACCATTTCTGCTGATGTTGCTGTTTTCTTCCGTCCACTTCCTTGACGTCGGGCTACGCTACCAATATCATGGTAACGAGCGTTGGTACGAGACACAAAAGATTTATTTACATTTAAATGCTGGAGTGCTCTAACGATATTTACCTGTGGTTTCCCAGCCAAATATAAAGAAGTCACACTATCACGTTTGAATTCCGTCACAAAAAACTTTTTTTCTGGAAAATTCTCAGCAAATGCTTTTGTGCGCTTGCAAACAAAGCTGTCAGTGGAATAATGTTAACAGCTGTCGGACGAGCAGTCTGAAGTTGGATGCTGTATATCTTCTATGAGATAACTCACAGATATGAGGGAACCAATTGATGTTCTATGAGATAAAACTATTGATTTTTTGAGAGAAGACCCTTAGATCTTCAATGATAGATTTTTTTATGAAAAGATCCACAGACTTTTGGAAAGAGAAGAGATCTATTTAAAAAAAAAGGTTCATAGATCTTCTATAAGAAACTCCTTCTTCTATCGTCTATGAAATGATTTATGAATTTGAAAGATGCACGTGCTGTTTATGAGAAGATACAATTACCCCCAATGGAAAAATCATAGAACTACTAAAGATGTTCTATAAAAACGAGGATCCTCTATAAAACTGGATCCATAGCCCTTGTGTGAAAATATCCATAAGTGCTTTATGAGAAGATTCATGGATATTCTAAAATCCTCTTTAATAAAATCCTCAAATATTGTATAAGAATACCCACAGATCTTTTATGACAATTTCCGTAGAATTGCCTTTTAAGCGAGTTTTTCTTTCATAAAATTGCCTTTGTCTGACACACAAGCCTAAGTTTATTCTATTGTTATCGAATTCATTTACATGAGTCACGC
This sequence comes from Musca domestica, assembly GCF_030504385.1. Lineage (NCBI taxonomy): Eukaryota > Metazoa > Arthropoda > Insecta > Diptera > Muscidae > Musca > Musca domestica. The sequence goes on from NW_026712173.1 coordinate 173,309, forward strand.
TTTTTGAGGCGTGACAATGGAGGCAATAACTGTCGTATGTTCATCGCTTTTAAAGTTTATTTATTTCGATAAAAGAACATGCCAAAGTACAACCAAACCAAAAAGCGGAGAATTTACTTTGCCTTTAGCCCTTTAAAAGAAGAACCTACAAGCTTAGGAAAATATTAGCATCGAACTTTACCCGCTGAGCACATAAAACAAGTTTTGGAATAAACTATGCTTAACGGCACCATTTCCATTAAAAAATTGTGTAACTTTTTTAAAAATAAATATACACAACTGCCACTTAGAGGTTATCGGACCCCTTCCTCAAAATATTTGGGGCCTGGTAAAATAGTAGGTCAATATGTTTTCAATGTATCTTCTTATTATCTCAATGTGTGTGTGAGAATGTGTATTAAATATATTACTCGCCACTTATCGTTCACCCACAATTTATTTCAATTCTATCACATCATTATATAAATAATATTTATGATTCTTGGCGTTTTATGTTGTGTTTTTACACTCAACATGTTCGCCATTTACCTTTTCTAGTAATTCATTTTTTCCTCTTTTGATTTTAACATCTGCTCTGTGCAATGAACTAACGTCGTCGTTAGCTCAGTTCACTTCTTGTTTGGGTGCTTACCTTTTAAATGGGTCCGAAAGATTTGATCTTAGCCACTGATTTCCGTTAACAAAGCAAAAAAAAACAGAGCTTCGAGCTGGACAAATATTGGCTGGGGAAGCAACCAAATGGCTGATAGCAAACTATCAAGCCAACAACCAACTATAACCAACCAAGCGTAATGAACAAAAACAGATGGAGGAGCAACAGCTTAAAGTTTATATTCTGTTGGGGTTGACCGACCAACTGCTGACATTAGTTTAAATGACGACAGACAGACATACTGACGGACATTAAAGCCAAAGAAATCAGTACCTTTTGTTGCTGCTACTACTAACGTTGTTGTTACCGTGTTTTTATGGTTCTTTGTTTTGGTTTCTTTGGATGTTGTTTTTTTTTTGCATTTTTGTTGTTGTTGACGTCTACTTTGGGGTTTGGGCCCACAATAACAGCGTCATCATTGCGGGCCAAGAAACAGTTGTCGTTTGTGTCCGTCCGCCACATGGGCTTGTCTTTTAACCTTTTTCGTTTTGTGTTTTGCTTCAGTTTTTTTTCATTTTTGTTTGACTCAACAGTTTGAGCTCCATGGCAGACTTCAGCAGGGTTCGAGTATGACTTCGAAGATCAGTTGCATTTGTGAAGCTTAAAAAGAACGACTCGCTACTTTTGGGGGCATCAAGTAAAAGATCAAAAAGTCAATTCTTCGGTTTTTTTTGTAAACATTTTCCTTGGAATTGTTATTTGTTTTTTTTTATTGTTCTCAGCCATGGTAAGCCAACCAACCAAACACACATACTCACGCCGCAAAAAAATTGAATCTTAATGCCAAGGAATTATTGTTTATTTAAATGTTGTCTTTGTTTTTCCTGCTTCTAATTGGATTTTGTCAAATTTTTATTGATATCGATTATTTTGTGTTTTTGTTGGCGGTAATAATTTTTTGTTTTGTTTTGTTGCTGACTTTTCCCTTTGGTTATGAATATGTCGTCTTAGCTACTGGACAGGGTTCACTATTGACCTTAAGCTTGAGCTTGATTTAGTAAGCAACACACCGTGGCATTGTTCAAAACAAAAGTAAAATAAAAAAAAACTAAAATTCAAAAAAAAATTAAAACAAAGAAAAAAACAACACCATGTCTGAGCCATCCTTGTCGTCCTCTTCAGGAGATTCAAAGAGATCATCGATATCAAGTGACTTGCCTGAATTTCAACGCATCAAACTGAAACATGTACCCAAAGTGAAAAGAAGAGCTCCTCAGCCACCACCGCAAACATTGCCCTTGAGAAAAGTTTGTTATCCATATTTTGTTTTCTTTTGTTTCAAGTATTTTGTTAACATTGTGAAAAAAAAGTGTTTGAAACATAACTAATTGTTGTTGTTTTTTTTTTATTCTATCTTTGCAGACTTCATCGACCACAAAAACTTCCAGTTTAACTGCCCCAGCTAAATTGTACGGCAAAGATTTGAGTGAATATGATGATGTCGATGTTGAAACATTATTGGCTCAATTGTCGCCCGAGGAAATTAACATATTGGCCAAGGAAGTCGATCCTGATGTAAGTATAAAAAAAATAATAAGAAGAAGAAAATTAGTCCAGGGAATGCCTTTTGTGGAGAAAAGTTTCCTTAAATCCGCGGTTGTAGTGTCTTAACTGTCCTTTTGAAGATGTCCGAAAAATTAATATAGTTGACTTAAAGATTATTTAAATATTATTAAAAATTTTCGATTGGGAAACTAAAGGCCTTTCAAAAACTATTATTAAAAAATCAAGGCCTTTAGACTTAAAAGTTTGCGAAAAAATCGGAGAACGTGGACTGTAAGGCCTTGCAATTTTTATTCACAAAATGCAAGATTGTGAACATAAAGGTTCTTAGATATTATCTTTTAAAAAAATCACGATTGTAGGCTTCAAATTATTCCCAAAAAATCCACAATTATACAGGGTGGGATGAAAAAACTGCAACCAACTTCATTTCTAAGCCACTCGTCCGACAGCTGTTGAAATTATTCCAGTGACAGCTCATTATATTGCTTACAAGCGTAGAAAAGCATTTCGGTGAGAATTTTCCAGAAAAAAAGTTTTTCGTAATGGAATTCAAGCGTGATAGTGTGATTTCTTTATATTTGACTGGAAAACCACAATAGGCTATCGTTCCAGCATTTAAATGTGAATATATCTCTTGTGTCTCGTACCATCGTCGTTGCCGTGTCGCTAGTGGCATAGCCCGACGTTAAGGAAGTGCACGGAAGCAGCAACATCATCAGAAATGGTTCGAAAATTAAAGAAGCGACTTGATCGAAACCAGCGTCGCAGTGGCCGAAAAATGGCTCGTGAGCTGAACATACACAATATTCCGTTCGGCAAATAATGAAAAATGAGCTCGGCCATTGAAATTCCAAAAAGTGCAAGAACTTACACCGCAAAATAGACGCAGAGCTAAAGAGTTGCATCGCTTGCCCGAAAGTGGTGAACTGCCGAATTTGGTTTTCTCCGATGAGAAAACATTCGTTGTCCAGTAGTTTGTAGACAAACAAAATGACCGTGTTTACTTGCCAAAGAGGTCAGCTGAAAATGTGCGCCTTCTTTCTCGCTTCATTTTCAGCGCACAATGATCACCAAAATATCCGGATACCAATCCGTTAGACTATTGTATCTGGAGTATTTTGGAAAGCAAGGTTTGTACTAAGAAATACCAAAGTGTCCATCACCTGAAGCAAGCGCTTCGCCAGGAATGAGCCAAAATACCGCAGAGTACCATTCGGGCAGCGTGTGACGGTTTCATTCACCATTTCATTCACAGGCCATAATTCGTGCCATAGGTGACCAATTCGAACAAATCTTAACTTATTCTAAAATTTGATGTTATTTCCGACATTTTTTGCTTTCTTTCAGTAAAATTAAAAAAAATGTTAAAATTATGGCGTTTGAATTTGTTCCAGTTTTTTTTTCTCATTGTGCCTTTGTTAGTCCTTCATTAATTACTCTTAAATATGAACATTTCGCCCTTGAAAAGATTTAAAAAATTGGTATGGCTCCAATAGTCTAAATATGCCTCGGTTAGTCCCTTAAAAATATTCTTACACGGCAATGACTCTGATCGTCCTTCAAGAATTATTATTTTTAAAATAATCATGTGTATGGTTTTGCTAGTCCTTCAAAAACTATTTCTAAAATCATCGATGATGATTCTTAAAAATTCAAAATCATGCCTCCGATAGTATTAAAAAATATTTATAAAAAACTTCACAATTATAGTTCTGATTAACCTTCACAAATATTTTGCTTTTTTTTTTTAAATATCTGAAATCTCGTTGTTTTTTTCAAATAGTTCCGAAAAATGTCCTTAAAAATCCCCGATTTGGATCCAACAGTCCGATAATGGATATGATAGTAATTTAAAAAAAAAATATTCATAAAAATCAACCAATTTGAGTCACATATTTCTCCAAAAATAAAAAATCCTCCATTATGACTCTAATAGTCTTTCAAAAATGTTCATTAATTATTCACAATTATGACCCAATATTGTCCTAACTGTCCTTTAAAAAAAATATACCCAAAAAGTCCACGACTATGGCTTGATAATTCTTCACAAATAATTGTAAAAATAAACGAGTGACTTTGCCAAAAAAATATCATTTTCCAGACACTATTTAAAATACAAACACTTTTTTTTTAATTTCAGGACAACTTCTTGCCCCCCGATCAACGTTGCAGCTATGAGTGCACCAAGGACCCCACCGGTCCCTTGAATCGCAAAAAGCTCATTGAACACATCAACAAGCAAGCCATTGAAACTCCCGATCAACCAGAGTTTGAACCCTATGTTAAGGGTACCGTGCGTGGTAAGAAATGGGTACCGCCACCACGTGATCAACGTGATGTTGAGGCCGAGGAAAAGATTGCCATTGATTTGGGCGATGAATATGAGAGCGCTTTGAAGGATGCTACACAAGAAGAAATTATTGATTTGGCAGCTATATTGGGTTTCCACTCAATGATGAATCAAGATCAATATCATGCTTCGCTGTTGAACAAAGGTCAACCCGTTGGCATGGGTTGGGATGGCATCACCAAGTCGACACAACAAAAAGTCTATCCCATGGATCCACCAAACGATACAGACGTTGAGGAGTCCATAAGACGTGTCAAGGATGATGATGAGAAATTGATTGATTTGAATTTGAATAACATCAAGGTATGTGTGAGGAAATTGATTTGAATGATAATATCAAATGTTCTAATGTTCGCTTCTTTATTTGTTTGATTTTGTTTCTGCAGAATATTTCCGAGGAAAAATTGGAACAATTGATTAATGCACTGCCCGGTAATGAACACTTGGAAGTACTGTCCCTAACAAATGTCGGTTTAACCGATAAGTTAGCTCTATTGCTGGCCGAGGCCATTGAGAAAAGCAAAACCTTGAGAGTATTAAATGTCGAAACAAATTTCATCAGTCCGCCTGTCATAGTTAAATTAGTGCAAGCCCTACTTAAGTGTCGCACCATTGAGGAATTCAGAGCCTCCAATCAGGTAAGTCGCAATGATTTAGAATATATGTTACACAAGGTCTAAGAAGATATTAAACTTTAATCAATAGAATCAACCTTTTTTGGGGGTGGTAATAGAATCACTAGAGTATTATCTCTATTCAACATCGATTTTGTTCGCTTTAAAAACCTCTATAAATACTAATTATTAATTATCGAATCGATTTGTTTATATTGATTTCTTTAAAATATTAGACTTCGTAGGTCTCACCGAATTTTTAAAAATCGCAAAAAATTGTTTTTGAGATGTCTGTATAAACAAATCGATTCGATAATTAATAATTAGTACTTACCAAAACCAAACCATACTCCTCTTTATCTAACATACTTCGAACCCGACCCAATTTTTCCCAACTTTTACAACATCCTTTTGAAAAAAAAAAATACTCAAACAAACTTTTCCATGACATAAACCCTCAACTTATCATGAACACTACACGAAAAATCCTTTCCTTGGACCAGTTCCTATACTATACGAAAGTTAACTCGAAAGAAATTCGCCGGCTTCAAGATTAATCTTTTCTTTTTTAAAAAGGAGACATTTTGAAAAAAGGACAAGGAATCGGTGCTGTTCTTTCGAGTTCAATTTCGAATTGTCGTTCAAAAACAGAATGTAATAATATTAATCACGCTCGAAGCCTATATACAGTTTGACCAAGAGGAGATGACAATTAAATCGCCCGCACAATCATACAAAATTTTATTCGACAAATTGTCGAATTGATCGTTGCCTGTTTTTCTCATTTCATTATTTGACCTTGTGTAACTTTGTTCATTTAATTGAAATTTTCAATAATTAATATTTTATTTCCACATTTTTTCAGAGATCACAAGTTTTGGGTAATAAGATTGAAATGGAAATTACCGATTTAGTGGAGAAGAACACCTCACTGCTTAGATTGGGTCTACATCTTGAATTCAATGATGCCCGTCATAGAGTTGCTGCACATTTGCAACGTAACATTGACAGAAGTAAGTATCGAAAAGTAGTTATAGCAGAGGAAAATTGTCTCTATGACAGCATCCTATTAGCTCAGAGAGTTTTAAAACAAGTTTATGCAGCTGTACGGTTTAAAGAGGCATCGTTGGTTTTTTCCACTTTCTACAACTGCGTATTTTTTTTTTATCTTATTCTCTTGTATCGACCCCCTCCACAATGTTCTTTCCTTAAGGTTTAGTTAGTTTTAAAAAAATCAAAACCCTTTGGTAGTTTGGCAAATATTCTGATAATTTGGTTTATTTTTTATAAACAAAAAAAAAAAAACACATCAAAACGTCGCACAAACAAACAGGTGAAGGTGAAAACGATGATAATAGTTTAGTTTCATCACGCATATCACCATTTAAAGCAACAGCATCACCACCACCGCCATTACCAATGCCACCATCATTGTTATTGTTGTCATCATCAGCTACTACATCACCAGATAAAAGCATTGTATTGGAAAATAATAAATCATCGCCATCATCAGGCACAATCTTACCATCGACATGTATTTCATTACTCGATAAAAGCAGTCACAATGTAAATTATGGCAAAACGTCTCCAACGTCAGCGGTAGTTAATACCGCTGCTGCTGCTGCTCATGCTGCACCATTGTCGTTTATAAATAAAAATGTTACAACTGTTGATTCATCTATCAATGATGATAATAATACATCATTGTCACAATCATCAGCAACATTATCATCGTCGTCGGTGTCGTCATCAGCAATGTCATCATCACGTGCATATGTTAAGCAGGAATATTTGGAGAATAATGCTAATGTTGCAACAACAACAACAATAACCCATGTGACTAATATGAATAATAAGAGCAACTGTAGCAACAGCACCATTCTCAATGATTTATCATTGGAATATCATAGCAACAACAACAATAACAATTCGAACAATATGAGTATTATTAATCATATGCACAAGTCTTCAAATGCTGCTGATGACAATGGCAACAACCGCAGCAACAACAACAATAACAACAGTAACACGGATGAGATATTACTATTGTGCTCTAATCCTCGCAGTGTTACGGAAGCCTTAGCCATGACCAAGAATAACGAGGATTTAGATGAAAAGGAAATTTAAAATGTTCGCACGAATATATGAATGGACTTTGTTCATTTTGTTTCCTTAATTTCATTTTATTAGAATTTTTGTAGTTCTTGTTGACACGATATTGTGATCAAAACGACTCAAGCTCGTCATTCGGGAATCCATTTCGGGTACAACAACAGTTGTTCATGGCTTACTTATAACTTCTACAGTTGGTAATTGCTTTAAAATAAACAGACCGCCCATAAATAGAATATCGAAGGACTGATACCAGATGATAAAATTTGTCCTTTACAGAAGACAGAAACAAGGTATTTTATTTGTAGAAGAGACCAGTAGGACAGTCCTCTATTACAATGTAAAAGAATCATGCTTCCTTCACGGGTTTTCAGTATTTTTAAATTTTTTTGACGAAGAAAGTAAAGTTCCCTCCATGAACTAGTGACAGTAAGAATTCATAAAAATGCTCAATAATATGAGAAAAAATAATAAATATCAAAATTTCCTTTTTTTGTAGAAATCAACAGTATATCGAAAAGGTCAATGGAAATTCAATATTGCATCTATTATGCAACTCATTAGGTTTTACGTAGAAACAGACATTGACCTTTTTTCGGTTTTAATACTTCTCAATCAGATAAGAATGACTCTGTTTAAGGAAAACTCAATTTTCCTTTCATGTCCATAGTTTAGAAATTAGTTTTATTTTTTCCCCAATTTTAACTTATACTTTAAAGTAGCATTTTAAATTTCCTTGGAATCTATAGAGCCTCATTCTGAAGTATCAATAATAAAGATCGCGCTCTAAAATATGCTGGTTATGATATCTAATTATCGATTCAGGTAATATGATGTGTACCTTACCTTGTAAATCTCCACCTTATTTGGAAAATTTAACACTACGTTTACTTTCCACCAGAAAAGAATCATCCAACAACCAATATCTCGTCAACGTATTTTGTCTGCGTCTGATAACCCACCAACCAACCAGTAATGATGCGTGAAAATGGTTTTCTTCATGTCTTTTTAAACAAAAAGTTCACCCAATATTTGTTTTGGTTGTTGTTATTATAATGTGTTTATTGTTTTGTTATTTGTTGAAAATTTAAAATAAAACAAAAATAGATAAAAAATAGTATACGTTTTGAAAGCCAATAGGGGACTTTTCTCTAAAAAAATGGAACAGAATTAATTGAAAATATATAAACCTGTGTTATTGTTGTTGTTTTATAACTACTCCTTGGTTCTCCAATCCTCTTCAACTCATTTGTGTGCAATTATCCTAAGTTCGCCGCCCATTACCGTATCGTTTCGTTTTTATCATATACGCATTAATTTCTTGTAGATTTGTAGTTTCGAATCATTTGTTGACTTAGTCGTCTTAAATGAAATCAATATCCCCACTCCTTTCCCAATTTGTTTAATTGTGGTTTATATTTCCCTTAATTTCTCTTTGTTCCCTCTCTCTATATATCCTTTGTGTAATATTTGTTTAATATTCTCCTGTAATATTTCTTTGTAATTTGTTGTTGTTTATTTTTTTCTCTAATTATATTCATAACTATTAATTATTTTAATTCTGTTATTATTTTCTAAATAAATCCAATTCGAAATCTACATAAATTCTTCAATATACACGTGTAAATTAACCAAAAAATACGCATCGAAATTGAAAATTCTCCCTTCAAAAATTATATATATGTCAATCAATTATCATCGCAAATGTATCAGTTGTACGTGTACAAAAACTTAAACCCAATTTGCCCAAGCTCTTATTGCCACCGGCCAATCAGGGCATGGATTACATTGCTCCACCTTCAATGGAGCTATCGCCCTCACCCTCGCCAATACCTCGCGTCGAATATGAGGTCGAGGTGGATCCTGATAATATGGTGGTTCGTGGAAGTCCCATAACACCATCACCTTCACCCTCGCCATCACCTCAACCTCGTGCCGACTATGAGGTAGAGGTTGATCCCGACAATATGGTTATACGTGGTGGCGGCGGTAATAGTGTTTTTGATTTTGATTTTGTGGCCTCCTCGAATGAAGGATCACGGAGAGTGTCCTCGGCTTCGTCGTCCATGTCATCGATGTCTGCCATAGCTGCTGCTGCTGCCGCTGATATGCCAGCTTATAATGAAGATCTTACCAGCTATAAATCCCATACGTGAGTTAGTCTGTAAAAAAGGACACAATCATAAAATGAACACCAAAAACTTCCCACACAATCCAGCAAGAACAGTTTCAACTTTAAGCTGTGTACAAAAAATGCGTTACACACATAGTCACTACCACCAAACAGCCACACCAAATAAAACTCCCCCAACAAAAACATACAATACAGCCAGCCTGAAAGCTAAAGTCATCAGAGTTTCTTATACGTGTTTGGAATAGCAGATCCAAACTTACATTTCAATACTGTAAAAATGCTTCAAATCAAAACACATTTCAGAAAAATGCTTCAATGTTGATTGTGTTTATTGATATTTCTCTGTGTATCCTATGTTTATCTTACACTCCAAATATGTTTATAATTGCAGACCAATTTATATTTGTACATAATTATTCCTCTCATTTGTTGTATATTTTCAAGTATGATTCTGTTTTTTTTTCCTCATCTCTTTTGTCATGTATGCTTTCATCTTCTTTGTCGTTCATCTCTCTCTGTATTCATCGTCATTATTCATCAAGTTTTCTGTATATTTTTGTTATTATTTATTTGAATGTGAATAACCCCTTTAAGTTGTATTTTTTTCTTGCTCGTCGTTTCCAAGATCAGAGATCCTCAATTTCCTTCGTTTTATCCCTTGTCTGTCACATGATTTTCACTATAATACCAAATAGCCATCTTAGAAATGGCATAATTAAAGGCTTTATTATAAATCACAGTCGTCAATCCAAAAAGCGGTCACATTCTGCTGTCATTTTAATATCTCTCATATCCTTCTGGTTGATTTTCATTTGGACGCCATAATTGAATCATTAGATTAAAGTACATTGTTGAGTGTCTTGGCTAGATTTGCATTCCTTTTACGGCCTAATGAAAACTTGTTTTTTTTTTAATAATAACATTCTGCCATGACACACAAATGTCTACTTTTTTCTCCCCAATTCAATTTTCATAACTTATTATCATATCATCTGTCTGATCATCTCAAATATATACCTGATTTTTGTCCAGGCCTATGATTTTGTTTTCTATACTACCTACCAATTTCTGTTCTTTCTCTGATAGCACCTCTGGTTGGCTTAGAAACTAGAGACCAAATCTGATCACTTCCTCGATGTTTTTGTACCCAACTGTGATTCTAAATGTTGTTGACTCTTATTTTTTGTTTTGTTGCGTATACGTATCCTCCTAGTCCTCCTTTCATTTGAACAAACAAATTACGTTTTACCATCCTAGTTTCTACGTTTATTATTTATTTATTTATTTTATGTATTAAACATTCAATGTGTTGTTTTAATTTATGTTTATTTTATTATTTCTTTTATTTTTTATTTCTTTCTTTCTCTCGATTACAGTAAGAAAGATCTTGATTTACGTCTGCAGTTCAGATTTTTCAATAATCTTCACAGAAATCCAACAAGAGTTCAGTAAAGAAAAAAATATTTAACACAAAAAAAAAATGAAAACTTAAAAAAATATAAATCATATAAAGTAAATAATAAAAATGAAAAAATCACAAACTATATTACCAAGAAAACAAAAAAAAAGAAATACTCCTAAAATAAAAGATTAGAAAATCTCATTTCTAAAACAGTAATTTGTATAATGACAGAACTTTATGGTTACCATAAGTTATTAAGGACCCTAAGGCATTGTGGTCCTTGCAGAAATGAGAAAAATTAATAAAAATAAGAGAAGAACCCATCACAGGGTCTATTATCAAGGAAACAAACAGAAAACGTAACCAAAAACATATATCAACGCTTTATTTTCTAACTTTAATTTTATATATAAAATAAACAATAATAACTCAAAAATAAAATACACTAATAACACACAATGAAATGAAGAAACACTTTCTTCTTTACATTATAAGAAATAAAAAAACACGACACAAGAAGGAAATAAAAAAAATATACCTACGTATCTCATCATTATTTACTACTCGTATAATAATTAAACCAAATATATGTACCCATGGAGTAAATGATATATACAAAAAAGTCACATAAGAAAACATTAGAAGACTTAAGCAACAAAATAATGATATACTACAAAAAATATTATAAAAGAAAAGCTGCAACGAATTAATAACTACAACGACTTCGACATTAACTTCTAATCCCAACAAACATCATCATGGTAGTAGTTTCCCCCCAAAAAAAACAAAGTTGAATTCTTTGAAAACATATTTGAAGAAGTCATACTTTAGACTCCTTCCGTGGGGACTTTCTACACAATGGATATTAATCTTCACGTTTTTGGTTTATAAAAGTATCCTAAAAAATTCACTCAAAAGGTAGCTATACAAAGCCAACAAAATGAAGTATGGTTTGCCTATTTTGCATTTTGTTGATGTTACGCTCTCTCTTCAGTTTTATTTTACTCTCTTCAAAATAAACTAAACTCATATGGCAGCCCGGCAGCCATAAGTCTAAACTGTTTAAAAATGCTTCCAAACAATGTCATATGTCTATGCCTATGAAGGAACCCAAAAATGTAGTGATTTTGTAATATTTCCAAATAAAAGAAAAAACTGGATTTTAAGCAATTTTTTAATTTTTTATTTATTTTTTTTATTTTTTTACTTTGTTTTCAAAATTTGCATGTTTTTTATGTTACCGCCATAAGTTGATGTTATTTTGTAAAATCCAAATTTAAAATGTTTTTAAGTTGTTATTTTTTGATCTATTGTTAATGCATTATTTGTTTGCTTTTTATAATTGTTGTCCTGTGCCCGCTCGCTAAGCCCTGTCCTTCAAATACGCTTTCCTTTTACACACAAACAAACAAACACACACACATTTTATCAATATTTTAAATAGTCATGGTAGATTTATACCCCAAACAACACGATTTAAAAAGACACAAAATTAACGAATTTCCAATCATTTCTTGTGACCTTCATAACTATATTAAAAACATCCGAATAATCAAAATTTCTCAAAAAAATGAAAAGATTCGCTATCTAGATAAAATAGTGACTTAATTTCTTGTGGTAAGGGAATTTTTAAAACAAAGATCCAAATTTTCTCAATTTCGAGTTCAAAACGGAAATAACCTTTTCAATACAGGGTGAGGTAAAAAACTGCAACAAAATCAAGCGCCATAATTTTTACATTTTTCTTAAATTTTATTGAATGAAAGCAGAAAATGTCAGAAATAGCATCAAATTTTAGAATAAGTTTAGATTTGTTCGAATTGGTCACCTTTGGCACGAATTATGGCCTTCAAACGGCCAATGAAACCGTCACACGCTTTCCTGAACTGTCACCTTGTGTGGCTCATAACAAATTGGAAATTATTAGTAACATAAACCATGATTATTTAAAATAAATTGATACAATATTAATTTCAAACACCACACATACAAAGGACACATTACCCGAACAATCATTCTCCCAAATTTTTCAAACTCCATTAATAGTTACTGTATTATTTTCTATTCCATTCTTTTTTCATTATAGCAACTAAACTGCGATTTACATTTCTAAGTAAATTTTATTAAAAGAAACACACAAAAAATGGAAACATAATTACACCTACCCAGTAGTTTAGTCGCCTAGTTGTCCTGATATACAAAAACCAACTTAACATAGTTTCCTTAAAACAAAATATCTCGGACCATCAAAACCAAATCTACGCCATATCATCGATATAAATAATATCTATGTGGATTATAAAATGAAATCAAATTAAATTTTAAAAACAACAATCAATCCCCAGTCTAATGTGAACAAGTTTGTAAATTTTGAAATTTCCCATTATTTTGTAATAGATGTAAACAAAATATTTTGTGTATGTTGTGTTAAAAATACAAAATATGTGCAATTAAATGAAAGAGAGATCTACTAATGCTTAAGCCAGCATACTGTTGTAAAACAAGCTATTATTCGGAAAATATAAAAAAAAAACTTCAAGGAAATGTGTTCTCAGACCTTTATATTTTTAAGCCGATCTGGGTTATATTTTCCCAGCGTTATGAAAATTAACCTTGTTGGCCATGAAATAACAAATTGCCATGTGTGCGTCGCAATTTCTAATTTTGAAATCAATAAAATAAAATGGAATGCCAATTTTGTGTATGCTCTATCTTTAACTGAACTTTTGAATCACAACGCTTCTCTGCTTCTTATAAGCCGCCCAAGAAAACTGAAATCCAAAAAAAAATCCTGTAATTTTGGTTAAAATTTTGAACTAATTCCTGAATGTTGTTATTTTCCCTTGTTCTACAGCTAATTAACCCCCTTTTGCAAAGACAAAACAAAAAAACTGAAATATCGATTAAATCAATATTTCAAAAAATTGTTGTTTCGCATATTGTTTGTTATTGTTTTTCTTGTACTAAAACAAAAAAAAAAAAACTAAACCAAAATTTATATGTATTTTATTGTACCAATCCGACTAATCCATGTTTGTTTTTGTTCTTTCCTGTGTTTCTTCCATGTCTATTTCCAGTACGTGTGCAACGCCTGAATCAACGTAAATAAACAACAAAATACGTTCTAGAAAATTATACAACAACAACATGATCAGAAAGCATCCAAAACAACTACATACGCTCCACCAAAATTACCTACAAAAAGAATCCAAATATTTGTTGTTTTGTTGAACCACCACCTATTTCAAACCTAATGTAATCGTAAAAGTGTTCATTCTTATTAATTACCCTGCAGCCTGTGTGTGTGAAATCAATTCAATTACAACAACAACAACAGCTTAATTTTGTGAAAACTTTAAAGCAACAACTACAACTACCACCATACTCAACGCATACGGAATTGTGTGGGATAACAAAAAAAAAATCATCACCAACCTCCAATATCCTAAGTCCCACCAAATGGAACACAAGACTAATTGAAAATCCCAAGAAAAGTCCCCTCAAAACGATTTTTGTAAAATCTGTACGTATATTTCTTGTATGTTTTATGTGTTTAGATATAAGTATTTAGAAATATGTTGGTATATTATTTAATTATACCCTACAACACTATGTGTTGGGGGTATTATAAGTTTGATTGGCCCAAAAATTATGTAACACCTCGAAATATTGGTTTCCCACATAGGAAAGTATATATGGATCTTCCTAGCTCGCCGAGCTGAGTCGATCTAGCTATGTATGTCCGTCCGTCCGTCTGTCCGTCTGTCCATGTTAATTTGTAATCACTCTACAGGTCGCAATTATGGCCCGATCTTCACGAAATTTAGAATGGAGTTGGGTCTGGGGTCAGAATAGAACCCTATTTCTTTTGGAGATGATCGCCAAATGTTTAGGGGTTGAAATGGACCAAATACTGAAAAATTTTCGGATTTTGCAGTAGCTATACAGGTCGCAATTATTGACCAATCGACGCGGAATTTCGCATGTAACTAGAGTTTGGGGCGGGGAAGAAGCCTACCAATTTAGGTGGTCATCGGATAATACTTAGCGGGTAAAATAGACCATATCTTTTGTGTTGAAAAAAATCAAAAATTTTCATTAAACCGCGAATATTTTAAATCCCGGCGAAATCACAAAGCCATGACAAGGTTACTTCTGATCTTTACATTGGTGTTAACATCCAACAAAACGGATATATAGCAAAATATGTGCGATATATACGTTTATCAAAGAAGATATGCTTGAAAAATCTCTTATATGTCGAGAACGGCTGAACTGATTTCCACAGTTCTCATTAATTCAGAATGGCCTCTTGACAGGAAAGAAAAAACGTCTAAAAAAATCGCATAAAAATATCTCTCTAAAGATGAAAATATGGATTTTGTAAAATTTTCTCATAATTTTTCAATTTTGTCATATTTTTGGCATATTTTCATTTTGAATTAAACATTTGGTAATATTTTTACAGCTAACAAAACTAAGTAGTTAGGATATCATATACAGATCGCATTTATGGCCCGATCCTTACGAAATTTTGCATGGAGATAAGATGAGGGTCAGCATAGAAGCTTATTCTTTTTGGAGATGATCGCCACATATTTAGGGGTTAAAATGGACCAAAAAACTGCAAAATTGTCTGCAGGTCGTAATTATCGCCCGATTCTCACGCACATTTGAATGGGGGTTACCGGACATTACAAAAGCCAAGCAGTTTTGGATGGCCATCCAAAAATATTCAATGTGTGAAATAATTTGCCAACTTTTGTAGACAAAATACAGTGACTTTTTGGAGAATTCACAAATACAGGAAAGACGCACTTTTGACTATTTCGTTAACGCTGATTTCGCTGAAGAATATAGTCAAATGTCTGTATCTCATGTAGATGCGTTTCAGTCAAAAACCAATAATAAATGTTAATCTTTTGCCACTTCTGAGAGATCATAGGTCTTTGGGAAATATTGGTTCCGGATCTAGGAAGACCATTTACGTGCAACATCTACCAATAAATTGGAAATGAGCAAATTAGTTTAAGTTGCTATTATTCGAAAATTAGAGAACGAAACCTGATGGTTTTCTTTTATTATTTGTCACAATATCTTGTGGAATTCTTTCGAGTATCTCGCCTATATAAACTGTATGGTTTATTATAGTGTTGTAGGGTATTCAACGGTCGGCCCCGCTCGACTGTAGCCTTTGCTTACTTGTTTTTGCATAGAAATGTTTTTATTTAGATGATCTTTAATGTGATTTTTTCTAAAGTAACGCCAGGGAAGGTCTGTATAAATATTTGTCTTTGTTCATACAATCATACGCAATTGTCTCATATACATAAATGTAAGATGGGAGGGCATCAAAAAAAAAAAAAAAAAAAAAAAAAAACTCCGTACCATACATTTATGGTTACACAATTTTGCAGACGTCCTGTTTAGGTTTCTTTAATTCTAAGAAATATGTGTATATTTTTTGAATATGTAGCATATACCCTCTAAATATAGAGGCGCCTTTGAGAATGTCTCCAATCCACAAAGAACTTGCATAGTTCATTTTCCCAATAAATGACAAATTGTTCGTTAGAATAGCTGTAGAAAGGATAGAATATATATTAGAATATACTGAAAACATATAAATGTTTTCCTATCTATAAAACAATTTTTAAATTCTTCATACAAATTACCCCTTAAGCGTTTATGAAACACTTAAATCAGAAAGACTGTCGACCTGAACATGATACAATAGTTTAAATTTATATTTGTAATTGAATAAAAGGCTACAGTCTGGCGAGGTTGACCATGTGATACCTACAACAGTATAATTTATATGTAAATTTCCAATTTAGAATCATTGTTATTTGTTCCTTCTTTTGAATTATCCTAATTTATCTGGCATCAGAATTTTCAAAAACTTACGATCTCTTAAAAGTATGCAGAGTATATTAGGTTTGTCATTCCTCGAAATAAACATTTTAGACCCCACAAACGATATATACTCGATCAGCATAAGATTCTATGTTGATTAGACATGTCCGTCTGGCTAGAATTGTTAGTGGGCCATATACAGGGTGAGATAAAAAACTGCAACAAAGTCAAACGTCATATATTTTACATTTCTTTATTTAAATAGCATCAAATTTTACAATAAGTTTAGATTTGTTCGAATTGGTCACATTTGGCACGAATTCTGGCCAATGAAATGGTAATTTTCTTTCTGTTGCGGTGTAAGTTCTTGCACTTTTGGGAATTTCAATGGCTTTACCCCGAGCTCATTTTTCAATATTTGCGAGCCATTTTCGGCCACTGCGACGCGGGTTTCTTCCGTCCACTTCCTTGACGTCGGACTACGCTACCAGTATCACGGTAACGACCGATGGTACGAGACACAAAAGATTTATTCACATTTAAATGCTGGAGTGCTCTAATGATAGCCACCTGTGGGTTTCCATCCAAATATAAAGAAATTACACTCTCACGCTTGAATTCCATCACGAATAACTTTTTTTGTGGAAAATTCTCACAAAAAATGCTTTTGTACGCTTGTAAACAGTATAATGAGCTGTCACTGGAATAATTTCAACAGCTGTCGGACGATTGGCTTAGAAATGACAGCAGTCCAAAGTTGGTTGCAGTTTTTTTATCTCACCCTGTATACTCGACCAGCAAAAGACTCTATGTCCGTCTGGCCAGAATTTTAGGTGTTGAAAATGGGCCATATAAGTCAAAATTTTGATATAGCCCATATAGCATTGCATTTGAACAATATTTATGCGGAAAATGTTTCACATAAAAGTTATACTCCATTTCAACCGTTAAATACACTCCGATGTCGATTTAAATTTGCTAGGCTTTCGCCCTGGTCTTGTGCAAAATTTAAAATATGTATGTATCATTCCTAAAATATTTTGTGAACATCTTCAAGACTATAGGGTTCTATTCTGGTCCTAACGCTAACTACATGCAAATTTTTATGAATAATGTAACTGCGACCTGTAGAGTGATTACAAATTAACATGGACAATGGGTCATTCCAAAGCCAGATTGACATAACCCGACGAAACTTCAATTTCTATTGCACATGTATTTTCCCTTCCGCAGTTGCAAAGAACGACAAATCAATTTCGAACTGACGCTTTAATTTGTAATAAATAGGAAAAAAGCTGAAATTACTGACAAGGCATTTTTAAGGGAAGAAAAAAAAACCTTGGGAGTTGAGCTGAAAGTGAGTTTGCCAAGGAACATGTGTGATTGTATTAGAGCTGCAACTTGCATGTATAAATGCAGATTTAACTCCATTGTGTTAGGGCATTAAGCAAAACTAAACCCCTCAAGATTTGACAAAATTAGAACAAGGTTGACATTTCTATAATATTAATAATAAAAGTGTCACTTTTAAATTGATTTCATTTATTTTTTCTAAAATAATTTACTGTAAACTTTGTAAAATAACATTGTTTTGTTGAAATTAGGTTTATTGCCCCCACTGCAAAAAAAAAGTAATTCACCTAGAAAACTTGAATGTCATATTTGTTATCTTTGTTATTTTGTAGCTATTTGTAACTTGTTTTTATTTTTCTCCTCCGAATGTTACTGACCGTTATTAAAAAAATTTTTCCTTTAGTTTCATGTTTGTCACGAGTCTCCGATGAGCTTATTCACCCATGATCGCTCATGTGAGGTTAAAAAGGTGACGCATTATACGTGTTAGCATAATTGCAGTTAAATCATTATTATTTCATCATATTTACATATTATTCATACGCATAATTATTAGTCATTGACTAGTTGCTTAGCATTAGTGATTTTTCAGACTACTACGTATTTTATTAATGAAAAATGGGTAATTTCCATGAGATTACAATGAACTTGCTTGTTCATTTGCCTTTAACCTTTTGCCTTATTTATATTTTAGATGTTGCAATAGAGGCCCCAATATAACAATATATTATCCAAAAAATATATTTCTACTACATTACGAAGCCTTGTCACTTTAGACAGGCTTTTCTATTTTTTTTTAAATAGTCTGTAGTTTGTAGCCAAAAACCTATATTCGAACTCTGCTGTCGAACTTTTAATAGCTGAATCTCTTCCTATAAAATGTTTAATACAGGGTGAGATAAAAAATGCAATAAACGTCATAATTTTTAAATTTTATTGAATGAAAGGAAAAAATGTCGGAAATAGCATCAAATTTTAAAATAAGTTTAGATTTTTTCGAATTTGTCACCTTTGGCACGAATTATGGCCTTCAAACGGCCAATGAAACCGTCACACGATGCCCGAATGTTGCTCTGCGGCATTGTGCCCATTCCTGGCGGTGATCGACACTTTGGTATTTTTTAGTGCCAACCTTGCTTTCCAAAATACTCCAGACACAATAGTCCAACGGATTGGTATCCGGAGATTTTGGTGGCCCTTGTGCGCTGGAGACGAAGCGGGGAACCTCTTTGTAAGCATTCTTGGGTAGCGCGTGCTGAGTCCTGTTAGAATGTCCAAGGTCTGCGGCCAAAATGTTTGCGTACCCAAGGCTTTTATACACCCTCCAGAATAATTTCGCGATAATATTCGGCATTTTTTGATGCCACGGTCGATTAATACGTGCGGAGAGCGACCATCGGCTATTATGGCGGCCCACACCATCACCATGGCCGGCGCTTGAGTTCTGGTGGCTAACCGAAGGTGTACATTTTCAGTTGACCTCTTTGGCAAGTAAACACGATCATTTTGTTTGTTTACAAACTGCTGGACAACGAATGTTTTCTCATCGGAGAAAACCAAATTCGGCACTTCATCACTTTCGGCCAAGCAAAGCAACTCTTTAGCTCTTTTGACTCTATTTTCTTTCTGTTGCGGTGTAAGTTCTTGCACTTTTTGGAATTTCGATGACTTTACCCCTAATTTTTCAATATTTGCCGAATGGAATATTGCGATATGTTCAGCTCACGAGCCATTTTTCGACCACTGTGACGTCGTCCACCAGTATCACAGGAACGAGCGATAGATAGTACGAGGCACAAAAGATATATTTACATTTAAATGCTGGAGTGCCCCAAACGATAGCCACTTGTGGTTTTCAAGCCAAATATAAAGAAATCACACTATCACGCTTGAATTCCATCACGAATAACTTTTTTTCTGGAATCAATTTAACAGCTGTCGGACGAGTGGCTTCGTAATGACAGCAGTCTGAAGTTGGTTGCAGTTTTTTCATCTTGCTCTGTATTCTGCACACTAAGAATATATACCAAATTGTTAGATTTTAATCGAAATTTTTCAACTCAGGAGGTTTTACATCTTAGAGAAACAAAAAATGTGGATTACAGATGATCTTTTCATTTTCGTTAAAAAAAATCAATAAAACTAACTCAGACAGGAAAAGACCGGTTAATAAGTTAAAAAATTAACCGATTATTTTGTCCAAGAACTTATAATTCCAGTTTATGCTAAATCAGGTCAGTTTGGATTTTTGTCTTAAAGCTAGAATTATTTAGATTATGATAACTTATGACTGCAATATACTGCTGAGACTACCACACATAAAAAAGTAATCTCGCTTGTAGTCGGAATACGGTTCCTTCTCAAGTGTTCATAAAAAAGTTATATTCTATTCTAAGCTATACCTTTATGAAAAGACTTGACATTCCTCCACGTGCTAATACATAGAAACCCTATATAGGAATTTCTAAACCACACATGTTCTCGTATCTAAAATTTCTTTATATGTCTAATTTTAGATAGATAAAAGTAATAATATTTATTTATATATTTCCCCTTAATTATCTGTTAATAAGCTACAAAATTAACCTATGATATTACAAACTAATTTTTAACTTTTTTTCTTTCTTGATTTAGCTGGACGTCAGCGACGCATGGGACACTTTGGCAGAAACTATACAATTGGCTTTTATCAATAGACATCGATGGGGAGCAGCGGTTGCGGTGCATTAACACTCAAAAATCACATAAAATTGTATACAACAATTTGTATTTGTTTTTACATATTTCATTATGTATTTTATAAAATAATATTTATCCAAAAAGAAATCAAAATTGTGCATACATATTTGTTTGTATGTATCTTTATTAGATATTTAAATTTGTTTCTTTTTTTTCACACATTTACAATTGTTGCAATTTTTGTCATTTGAAAAAAAATATATATTTTTTTTTAATTTTAGAAATTTTTTCATCATTTAAAAAAGTTTTTTTAAAGAAATTATTGTAATTTGAAACTTACAAAATTAATGTACTATATTCAAAACATTTTATATGACTGTAGAAAATAGTACATTGTGTTGTTGAATATTTTTGAAAATTGAATTGTATATTTTTTAGTGCTGCTACCCCTACCCACCTTCCTCCCCAGCCTCATCTCATTAATAAATTGTTGTGTGAAATACATTATACCCAGCTGTTTTGAAAAAAAAAAAAATATTCATTTATTTTGAACTAATCATAAAATAACAATTGTATGTGCATATTTTAGCTCTGGAAACAATAGGTCCTTTTTATATGATTTCTCCGAGAAACATATATTGAAAAAGGATTTGTCATGAGCTGGGAAATGCAATTCGTTCAAAATTAATGCAATATTAAAAAAACATAGCAAAGGCATAATTCCCTTGTGTTGTATGATGTGCTTTTTTGTTATTTTGAAACATTGTTGTAATTTTTTTTATAAAATTGGATATACATTTTCACACATAGGACAACAAATGGGAATCGTCAAAAAATAACAACTAAAAAATTAAGAAAAAAAAAGACATTTGCTACCACAAAATTTTCTATCTTATCTATAAATGTTCAACACATTGCAATTTCCTTAATTTTGTCGTTGTAAGCTTTTTTCCAACCTATATGGGAATTATATTCATCGTCTACATGGCATGCTTTATTATTTAAACATTTTAAAGAAAACAGGCTAGATATTTCACAAAACAAAATAAAGTGCTCTCACACCACACGTACACATTAACAATAAAAAACAACAAAAACCAACAGCATATAACTTTTATAAATCGAAAAAAATTAATCACGTAGTTTTATAAAATAATTAAAACAATCTTTCACCAACAATATTTAAATACACAATCATATTTATATAATATAATTTTTACATCAATGCAATAAGCAAACATTTTAGTTTTTTTCGTCATTTCTTTCTTTCAAACTTATTTTAGTTGTTTTGTTTTGGATTGCCATAACTAAATCATTGCAATTCTTTTAAACTACCAGTAATATTTTTTTATTTTTCATATTTTTGTGTATTTTATAAAAATACAATTTTATATAATTATTTTATTGCATTATTTGTTTAAGTTTAGGTTTTTATAATTTTTCTTCAAACATCTTTAAACAAAAAAAAAATTCTTTTAAAATCGTAATGTAATAATTTAAATTTTAATTAAACAAAAAACAATTGTATAATTTAAAGTAAACCACACAGCAACAATTCAATATATAAATAATTACACTTTATATATTTAAAGAAACAAACATTAAATAATGAAATGATAAACTGCTTATAAATTATGTAAAATGTAAACCAATCATAAAAAAAAAACTTTGTGAAAATCATACAAAAAAATTAATAAAATTTTAGAAAAAAAAAAAAAAAAATAAACCAATTGAGTTTTATTTGTTTAAAGAAGGGGAAGGATATTAGAGGAATGCCAAATCTTTTACCCACAAAAACACATTCTAAAGGCAAAATATTTGAGAACAGCAACAAGAACATTTAAGAAGGTCATCATCGGATTTTAAAATAACCTGTAATACAATGTATGCAATTCCAATCTGGGTTTTAACTACTCCCATTTCAACATTTACACTGTGCAACAGCCAATCTGGGTGGGGATGATAGTATTCGTTAGCGTTATACCATAACGATAATTTTTGACGAAATTAGTATGAACAAGTCAAAAAGTATCAGACGTATACCCTCAGCCAATGATCGATTATTTAAATATATTTTAACTTCTGTTATGATTATTCAAAGTCTTGACCCTCTATGGAGTGGGTTCTGAAGGAATGGGTCAATATTGTCCATTTCATATCGGACCTAAATAAATACGATATAAATATTTCGACGTCCCAGGTAACTTCATCATAAAATCAATATTCATCCCAAGTTTCTGGTTGAGAGAAATATTAAGATATAGCAAATTTTAAAAAATCGCCGACTTGTTTCGAAATTTATGACAGATAAAAGTATTGACAAGTGTGACCTTTTTGGGTTAGATACAAGAAGGTTTTCGCAGATATGTAAATATCACAACAGATCTTGTGTTAGCAAATGTATGCATGTGTGAAAGTTGAAGAGACTTGAATGCTTATTTGGCTTACTTTGAGCGTTTTGTTTCTCAAAATCTTGAACCCTATGTGAGGGATGTACCAGAAGATCTTGTGTTGATGGAGCTATTGAGATGAGCCAAGTCTGAATGGAATCGGATGTTAATTTCGCGTTTTATGAGCTCCATTGATATTCAAAAGTTCGACCTTCAGTGGGGGAGGTACCAGCAGGAGTGGACCAATATATTCCATCTTAATAAAAATTGTTGGGATGTGTGAAATTTGAAGACAATCGGACTCTTAAATCACATTTTATAAAATTTGTAATTATTCAAAATTTTAACCCTTTGTGGGGGAGATACTTGATAGAGTGGACCGATATTGTCCATTTTCGCACCTGATATAGCACTGGCGCAAATATTAGGATTAGCAAAGTTGGAGCAAAATCGGATTATCGTTTCTCTTTCTGGGCAGAAAATATATTTTTGGAAAATTTCGACATTTTGTGAGAGAGGTACCAGAAGGAGAGGACCTATATTGCCCATTTCCGAATTCGATATTCGTTTGACCAAAATATTACGAAGTACCATGTTTGGACCAAATCGGATACTCCTCGTGCGCACCAGTCAGACAGACGGACATCTCTAGATCAACTCCAAATGTCCTAAACGGATTCGGTCCGAAGAGACCTAGGGTCTAAAACCGTTATTTCGGCTAGGCACGTTTTGATCGTATAAAATGATATATACCCTCTCTAGGCATATGGCTGAGGTTATAAAAATATGACAAAAACCAAAAAAATAATTGAAATTGTGATATATATGGGGGCTATACCAAAATGTGAACTGGCATGACCAAATGTGAAACATTATTCCCTTTAGTTGCTTTGTGAGAAAACTAGCCCATAATATGTCTATTGTAAGAAATGTGGAGTCTAAGAGTCTATCCTACATTGTAAAAAACAACATTTTATAAAAATTTAGTTGATTTTGTCCGAACTTCGTAAGTTTACATACCAACGCAATTTTCTCTTTAAAACCAATGATATTCCTAATTCTCCTTTGCACGTATTGAAAATAGAATATTTGCACTACATCATGGTGAAAAAATCATAGAAATATATTAGGTATTTGCTGAGATATTTCAATTTGAATTTAAACATGTGCAGGAATATACCTACTACTCTGTTCTGGGCGCTTGTTACATGAAAAGTAGAAAACCCACAATCACGAATAACAAAAATGCCAATGCACTACCACAGACTTGCCATATTATTTTCTAAACGTCTCTCTCATAGCATCCAACTGTGAAGCATATTCTAAGGCGCTTATGAAAATCAGCATCAATGCTCTTAAGTGTGAATTTGTTTAAATTTGTTCTGAATAATCTCTGCAAATAATTAACTAATTTTGTGATTTCTTCAGTATTGTTTACAAAAAATTTTGAACTATGTTATACACAAAGAAAATGTATTAAAATATACCACAGTCTAACAATATTACAGTTATTTTTTTGGTTTGTATTATTAAAACATTCGCTTTAATAATATGCCTTAAAGTAAGCTTTAGACATCAAGAAAACACACAATACAAAATAGTTATTTTCTCGACAAATACTACTCAAAGCACACATATATTCCTAATCCTGATCTATTATGTTCAAGTTGAGAAGTTTAGCAGATGTTTGAATCCTCATCTTTACACTTATTTTTTTATTTTTTGTCTAAATCTTTATTAAATCTAATTGTAAGAAATACAAATTCCTTTTAGGATAAAAAATACAATTTCTCTGCACGACTTCTCTGTGGCAGCTTCAGCTTTAAAATGGAAAATTGATTCCCCTGCAACAGCAACTGAAATTAAAAATTGGAAACAATATTGCATTACTATTTTATATTTGCTAACAAAATAATGAAAAAACATATTACAATAAAATTTTAAAAAATGTCACTTATAGTTTTACAACCTTAATTCGACGTACTCGGTCGAAGTTTTACACAACACAAGTAAAATACAGGGTGAGATGAAAAAACTGCAACCAACTTCAGACTGCTGTCATTTCTAAGACACAGCTGTTAAAATTACAAAAGCATTTTGGTGAGAATTTTCCAGAAAAAAAGTTATTTGTGATGGAATTCAAGTGTGATAGAGTGATTTCTTTGTTGGAAAACCACAAGTGGCTATCGTTAGATCACTCCAGCATTTTAATGTGAATAAATCTTTTGTGTCTCGTACCATCGCTCGTTACTGTGATACTGGTGGCGTAGCCCGACGTCCGGGAAGTACACGGAAGAAAAGAGCAACATCAGCAGAAATGGTTCGAAAAGTAAAGAAGCGACTTAATCGAAACCCGCGTCGCAGTGGCCGAAATATGGCTCGTGAGCTGAACATATCGCAATATTCCATTTGGCAAATATTGAAAAATGAGCTCGGGGTAAAGCCATTGAAATTCCAAAAAGTGCAAGAACTTACATCGCAACAGAAAGAAAATAGACTCTAAAGAGTTGCTTCGCTTGGCCGAAAGTGGTAAACTGCCGAATTTGGTTTTCTCCGATGAGTAAACATTGGTTGTCCATGATGATGATCTTGTTTACTTGCCAAAGAGGTCAGCTGAAACTGTGCACTTTCGGTTGGTCACCAGAACACAAGCGCCGGCCATGGTGATGGTGTGGGCCGCCATAACAGCCGAATGTCGCTCTCCGCACGTATTAATCGACCGTGGCATCGGAATAAATGCCGAATATTATCGCGAAAATATTAAAGCCTTGGGCACGCAAACATTTTGGCCGCAGACCTTGGACATTCTAACAGGACTCAGCACCATAGCACTCAACACGCGCCAACCAAGAATGATTAAAAAATGAGGTTCCTCGCCTAATCTCCAGCGCACAATGGCCACCAAAATCTCCGGTCGATCACTTCAAGCAAGCGCTTCGCCGGGAATGGACCAAAATAGAGAGCAACATTCGTGTGACATTGGCCGTTTGAAGGCTATAATTCGTGCCAAATGTGACCAATTCGAACAAATCTAAACTTATTTTAAAATTTGATGCTATTTCCTATATTTTTTACTTTCATTCAACAAAATTAAAAAAAAATGTAAAAATTATGGCGTATGACTTTGAAGTTTTTTTTTTTTTTATCGCACCTTGTAACCCCTTCATTTTGGTGCAAAAATCGCAAAATTACCCCCATTTTGGCGTGTGCGAATATAGTTTCCATCCTGAGTGTTATTAGGCTGCTTTACGACCAAAAGGGTTTTGGGCGGACAAATTAGATAATGTCTGCAGATTTGAGGGTGACGGATACAAAAAAAAACTACAAAAGAAAGCCATTAACAAGCATCACTTATTGTCATGCTGACGCGGTCACAGAGGAAGTAGCAGAAGCCCGTCACAGAAAGGAACTCCTAATAATTCGAAACGATGGGCTTTCCTGTCTTAGCCCCAATTTTAATTCGTTAACACATGTTATTTTTAATTTTAAAAATATTTCTGAGTTTCATAGAAATTATACGATATTTTTTGGCCAACACTGTTTATTCGTAATTAATTGTGACATTTATTCGTTTCATTTTAAAAACAGCGCTGCTTCATAACGTCATTATTAATATAAATGTTATTTGCTATGCCAAGAACCCCTTATAACAGTTCAACAATTGAAATTCTTTAGATATATTTCAAATCAAACAAATTAATTTATAATTTGTTCTAATTAACTTATTTGATTTGTAAATAGATTCAAGGTGCAAACGTCTTCGAAAGAGACAAACAAGTTAACGTGATATTTGGGAAATACAGAGCTTACAAATGAAAATTAGAAATATTCGTTTCTTTTTTCGATTTGAACAATATTGCCTTGACAGAACATCTGTTAAATGATTTCATGATGTTGTCGAAAAAATATGGCACATATAACATGTGAAACGCTTCTTTACTACATTTGTGGTTCCTTCTTCAAAATCGACTGGGTATCCGACTTAAAGAAAAAGACCAGTAAGCAAAGGCTATAGTCGGCCGGGGCCGACCATGTGATACCCTACAACACTACAATATGTTAGAAGCCCGTTTATGTCCAAATCCATTTTGGGAGATTTCGCTTTTGAAATTTGCCCAATATTTACCGTCGTGCTTATAGTTGTTATGGTTCATTTTACAGCTAAATATAATCCAATGGTCATCCAAAATGCTAGAACTCTCTTCTCAGGCGTGGCGATTGGCTTGAATGGTGTGATCAGGAATTATTTTCTGTTTTTGATTCATTTGAAGCCCCTCGTTATCTCCAAGTTTAGACTCATCTATAGATTTGCTTATCTACGATATTTGGCTATATTCGTCAACGAATTCAACATAAAAAGCCAAAAATCGCCTTTTGTTTATTTTGGATTTCGTCTGTAAGTTATTTTCAGCGTTTCGGTAGAATGGAAATGTTGGTATTTTTTCACAAAAAAATAGTAGTTGTCCGTTCTACCCACTGTCCTAAACTCTAACTCCACGCGAGATTTTGTGTCCTTTGGTTTTTCTTTCAGTCCCTAAATAAATTGCGGAGCTCTTTGAAAACAATAGAGCTAGCCCTTCTGAGCCTAACCCCACCCTTATGAAATGTTTCGTGAGGATCGGACGATAATAGCAGTATATATATATAAAAACCCCAGCCTGTGTTGTAAGGTGAAAAACATTTTACTAAATATACACTTAAATTTTATAAGTCAAATTGAAAAAATCGCAAGCGATAAAAAATATGAAAAAATAAAAAAATATCACAAAATATTAAAAAATCTAAATTAACATCACTATTGGCATCTTTTTATGCGATTTTCTTTAGATTTTATACTTTTATGAAAAGAGGGCATTCTGAATTTACAAAATTTTGTCAACATCGGTCCAGCCATTCTTCAGATATAACTGTATTCCTTTCGGGGAAAAAGGCATGCGTTGGCATTTTTGAAAATTGATAATAAATTCTCCAGAATTCCTCTGAAAATAGGAACCTACGTTGGCCCTTTGTGTCCGATATAATAAATAGCGATATTGTTTTACTCTTTCTCACTCCTAAATGGTTACTTTTCATAAAAATGTTTACCAAGCAAAAGTGATTTGAAAATGCATTTCTGGGCATGTCATTGTCTGGCACCAAGCAACAGGTGGCTTCCAACAGATTTTTAACATAATACGAATTTCAAGCAGATATATTAAAATACTACTGCATCATAATTTGGATATCTCAAATGAAATAAATGAATGACTCAAAAAAAAGTTCTCTTTAATCTGGCAAATAAGTATTATATACACATAATACATCCATTTCATAAGGCAACTATTTTTTAGGGTGTGTTAAATTATGTTATCTCATTTGCATCAGCAAAAGAAATTAAAATCAAATCCATAACAATAACATTTGTCGTCATCAAATGTTTGGGATTCTTGATAAGAGAGAGGAAGCTTCTTCTATCAAAAAATTTCCTTAAGAGCTGTGGAATTTTCCTATAAGAAATGGAAAATTCCATAAAAAAGATTTCGGCTATCATGAAATGTTAAACAATAAAGGAAATCCAAAAATATGGTCCTTCCAATCCCCTATTCCTTCCGTTTACATATATGAGCTGTAAAATTTTTCCCTTGACAATGAAATATACATCCATACAAACAAATTTTAAAGATATATCGAATGCCATTGTCACTCTCTGAGTACAAAGTCCCTATCAGAAAAGTAAAAAAAAAAAAGAAAATAAACAACTTCAGATGGTAAAATAATTTATGTCAATAAACCGCTTCAATAGAGTTGTTATGTGGAACATTTTATTTATATTAATGTCATAGATTTGGGGAAACTTGAATCTATTTTTTTTAAGATGTATTGGTTTCATGATTTTGTGCAATATTGTGAAATTCCGACCATGCATTGGTTTTCAAAAAAAGATGGAAGCAGAAGACTAACGGCGCCCTTATTTTTTTCTAGTTCCGTACCATGTTGATGGATATTTTTACGATCGATTTATCATTTAGTGTAGTCCAATATAAAGCTACCAACGATTTTAGGTAGATATATTTCAAAGGGCTTACCTTGATTTGCGGATATTTTCGTAGGAGAACTATGTATATTCTAAAGACATTCTCATAGAAAAAATGTGGGTAAATTAATAGATGATTGATAGATCTTTTCATAGAAAATCTGACGAAAATCTACTAAAAGTTCTGTATAATTGTTCATAGAATAACTTAGATTTTCTCATAGAAGATCTATAAATCTTCTCAGAAAAGATCCTTATCGAAAAATGTAGATCTTCTCATAAAAGAGCTTTAGATCTTCTCATAGAAGATCTCTAGATCTTCTCATACAAGATCTCTAGATCTTCTCATACAAGATCTCTAGATCTTCTCCTAGAAGATCTATAAGATCTTCTCATAGAAGATCTCTAGATCTTCTCATAGAAGATCTCTAGATCTTCTCATAGAAGATCTCTAGATCTTCTCATAGAAGATCTCTAGATCTTCTCATAGAAGATCTCTAGATCTTCTCATAGAAGATCTCTAGATCTTCTCATAGAAGATCTCTAGATCTTCTCATAGAAGATCTCTAGATCTTCTCATAGAAGATCTCTAGATCTTCTCATAGAAGATCTCTAGATCTTCTCATAGAAGATCTCTAGATCTTCTCATAGAAGATCTCTAGATATTCTCATAGAAGATCTCTAGATATTCTCATAGAAGATCTCTAGATATTCTCATAGAAGATCTCTAGATCTTCTCACAGAAGATCTCTAGATCTTTTCATAGAAGATCTCTAGATCTTTTCATAGAAGATCTCTAGATCGTCTCATAGGAGATCTCTAGATCTTCTCATAAAAGAGCTTTAGATCTTCTCATAGAAGATCTCTAGATCTTTTCATAGAAGATCTGTAGATCTTCTCATAGAATATCTCTAGATCTTCTGATAGAAGATCTCTAGATCTTCTCATAGAAGATCTCTAGATCTTCTCAAAGAAGATCTCTAGATCTTCTCATAGAATATCTCTAGATCTTCTCATAGAAGATCTCTAGATATTCTCATAGAATATCTCTAGATCTTCTCATAAAAGAGCTTTAGATTTTCTCATAGAAGATCTCTAGATCTTCTCATAGAAGATCTCCAGATCTTCTCATAGAAGATCTCTAGATCATCTCATAGAAGATCTCTAGATCATCTCATAGAAGATCTCTAGATCATCTCATAGAAGATCTCCAGATCTTCTCATAGAAGAGAAGCAGATCTATAGAAGTTCTCTAGATCTTCTCATAGAAGTTCTCTGGATCTTCTCATAGAAGTTCTCTAGATCTTCTCATAGAAGATCTCTAGATCTTCTCATAGAAGATCTCTAGATCTTCTCATAGAAGTCTCTAGATCTTCTCATAGAAGATCAGATCTCTAGATCTTCTCATAGAAGATCTCTAGATCTTCTCATAGAAGATCTCTAGATCTTCTCATAGAAGATCTCTAGATCTTCTCATAGAAGATCTCTAGATCTTCTCATAGAAGATCTCTAGATCTTCTCATAGAAGATCTCTAGATCTTCTCATAGAAGATCTCTAGATCTTCTCATAGAAGATCTCTAGATCTTCTCATAGAAGATCTCTAGATCTTCTCATAGAAGATCTCTAGATCTTCTCATAGAAGATCTCTAGATCTTCTCATAGAAGATCTCTAGATCTTCTCGTAGAAGATCTCTAGATCTTCTCGTAGAAGATCTCTAGATTTTCTCATAGAAGATCTCTAGATCTTTTCATAGAAGATCTCTAGATCTTTTCATAGAAGATCCATAGATCTTCTCATAGAAGATCCCTAGATCTTCTCATAGAAGATCCCTAGATCTTCTCACAGAAGATCTGTAGATCTTCTCATAGGAGATCTGTAGATTTTCTTATAGGAGATCTGTAGATCTTCTCATAGGAGATCTGTAGATCTTCTCATAGGAGATCTGTAGATCTTCTCACAGGAGATCTGTAGATCTTCTAATGGGAGATCTGTAGATCATCTCATAGAATATCATTGAAATCTTCAGGTCTTCTCATTGAAATTTGTGGATCTTCTCTTTAAAGATTTTCGCATGGAAAATCTTTGATTTTCCTTGATCTTGAGGTTTTATCATAGAAG
Organism: Musca domestica; assembly: GCF_030504385.1. NCBI lineage: Eukaryota > Metazoa > Arthropoda > Insecta > Diptera > Muscidae > Musca > Musca domestica. The sequence goes on from NW_026712173.1 coordinate 204,490, forward strand.
ATCTCTGGATCTTTCCACAAATCTTCTCATATATCTGTGGAAAATTGTTGTCAATTTACGAAATATATTCGGATCAGTCTAAATTGTGCGGGTCTGTCAAATCCATGGTAAGGACGGATTATAAAAAAAAGTTTTCACAGGTCTGAATATTCCAAACTTTATAGACAGGAAAGTATATTTAGAAAAAAATCAAACCGGTCTGAGTGGAAAATTTGGTAGAAAATGTTAAATCCCATGAGAAAAGCAATGAAAATTTTCCATAGCTCGTGGAAAACTACTGACCGTTACTCAACGTACTCATGTACTGACAACATGTGTGGAAAAAACAAAAATATAACACTTCACATAAACACATTCGTGTTGACAAGGTATTTGAAGATTTGAGTTGACGAAAAATTCGACAATCTGACAAATCTGGCTATAATTAATCCAACAAACAACGGATTGGCGCTGGGCCAGAATAGATTTATTTGTAAATAAATATACAAAATATGATATTATAACATATCTATCTTGCAAGGCATCTACACACATTCATTTGTACGTACATACCGATGAACATATGTTAACAAAAAGTTATCTTAAGTAAATACGCAAAAAACGTTAGCATGTCAAATAAGTTCACTTTTTTTTTTTTTTTTTTTTTGCACCACCACCCCATTTAAAAGATCTGTTCGGAAATTAAGTTATCACCCGAATAGTATCGCTGCTAGCTGCTACCACCGCATGCCTGCCCTGGTAAACAGAACGCGACAGAAGTGTGTCTGTCAACGAAAGATCTGATCTTGTTTGCATCAAAAGTCATAAACACCAGATTCGATTCAAACAGATATCGCGCGGAGTTTGCAAAGTGTGGACGTGCAATTACGCGAAAGTAATCGAAAGTATTTTTGAGATAAATGGTCGTCAGAAATAAAAAATAAAATAAATATTTAAGATTTAAATAATCTCTTAAGTCGCGCTTAAGATTTTCAAAATGTCTTCGCTGGAGACTCAAACAGAATTTCACAAAAAATCGGAAACAATGACACCAAATGATGTTCAATTTCGCGGTTCCACAGATTTTGTTCTAATTACGGATCATCGCACCTCCCAGTATCGCAGCGAAGAACAGCTGCTAACACAGTCCGAAGAGGAGGAAAAATCGTGTATGAGAAAAATTTTTCGCAAGAAAATCCTTTATAAACGTCTGCCGATATTGCAATGGTTACCCAAATATACGGTGGCAGATGCAATTGGTGATTTGATAGCGGGTATAACAGTTGGTCTAACTGTCATACCCCAGGGTTTAGCCTATTCTAGTGTAGCTGGTCTACCCACACAGGTTAGTAAATCATTGTCTCTGCAACGTTAGATATTCAAGTGACGTAAAATTATTGCGATTGGTAGCGAATACATCTCGCAAATGTGTTGACGCCGTGAATGGGTCCCATGATCTTGTTAGATAAAATAATTTAAATGAAATTGCTGCCTGTGTAAATCTAGACAAAATAAATAAACGATATCTTCAGTGTTATAACTATTCCAAGAACGTGCCAGATGAAAATAAACAATTTTGATTTAAATTATTTTATGAATTTTGATAAGTGTCCAAGTAGTGAGCAGTTACACCAATTACAACGATGGGTGAATGACAATTGTGGAATTTTATGGGGAGTTTTAAGAGTCCCATTGTCTTAAAAAGTCTCAAATTTCAAAATTTTCACCAACACAAGATCTGATTTGAAGAACGAAAAGAGCGGACCACTCCTTACAACGGGTCAAAATTCTGAATAACCATGACGAAATGAGCAATCTCACGAAATTGTAAAAGGAGGTGGGGTTAGGGTCAGAATAGAAGCCCATTGTTTTTGGAGATGATCGCAAATGGACCAAAAACTAAAAAAGTTGATTTTGCTGTTGGTCTACAGTCCACAATTATAAACCAATCGACGCGGAGTTTGGCATGGAGTTAGAGTTTAGGGCTGGGCAGAGGCCTACCAATATGGACAATCATCGGACAATATTTAGTTGGTAAAATAAACCATAACATTTATGTTAAAAAATACGAACATTTCCACTAAGCCGCTAATATTTTTAATGACCACTGCAATGATGTCAAGAACAGCTGGACTGATATTCACAATTCTCATCAATTCAGAATGGTCTCTTGCAAAAATTAATAAAAACTAAAGAAATCGTGTAAAAAATATGATAAAAAAGTTTTTTTATTTTTTATCGCATACGATTTTTTCAAATTTACTTACAATTTTGAGTTGTAAGTTTTCTAAAGTTTTTCTATACCCCCAAACATTGTGTTGAGGGTATTATATAAAGGTCGCAATTGTCGTCCGATCCTCACGAATTTCTGCATGGGGGTAGGGCTTGGGTCAGAATTAAAGCCTATTGTGTTTGAAGGTGTACATTTAGTGGTTCCAATGGGTCAAAAAATTAAAATTTTCCTGATTTTGCAGTTGCTGTACAGGTCACAATTGAAAACCAATCGACACGGAATTTTGGATGAGAAAAAAGGAGAAGTGTAGCATTTTGGATGACCTTCGGATTATATTTAGCTGAAAATGGACCACAACTTTCGTTTGAAATTGTTTTGAATACTTAACAACCAAAGGAGTGCGTAAATATTGGAGAAATTTCATCATTTCAAAAACGAGATCTTCCAAAATGGATTTGGACATAAGGGGGCTTCCAACATATTGTAGTGTTGTAGGGTATTACATGGTCGGCCGCGCAAGTCTATAGCCTTTGATTACTTGCTTTAATTAGAATTATTCCATTCATTCAAAAGAATCCACTTGTAATTCGAATTACTAAATTAGAAATTTTACAAAAAAAGATATATATATTACAAATTTGGAAGACAAATATAAAATATAACAAAAAATGATGTTGAAACTGGATATCTTGAAAAGTGTCACACTTTGAACAAGAAAATTCATTACATATCTGATAAATTTCACACGAAGACTAACTACTTGCACATCGACTTATTTGTTGTCAATAAATTCCTATTTGTTACTGTAGATGTTTTGCAGTTTTATTTGGAATAATACATTGATCAAATGAAAATATTTGGCCATTTTGTACTCAATCTTACTATAAATTTGACAAACGAGTATAATGCTTCGAATTGAGCCAAATGCCGCTTAAAAATGTTTATTAGCCATAGACAACAACGTAATATACAGTCACAATTTTCAAGATATACATCTATCCACCAAGAAAAATTTTAAGTCGTAAATATTTAATTATAAAAATACTTCAATTTGCATTTGTTGAAATACAAGTGATATGTATTCATTTCATGGACCTGCAAATATACAGATCCTTACTTGGTTTTCTGTAAATCGAATGCCAATAACATTACTTGAACATTTTTTAAAGTACATATGAAAACTAATTAAACCTAAGAAAATTCTCAAAATTTCGGTGGCAATGCTGTGAATTGCTTGCTGTCCCAGCTGTATTTTATATCAAATATTTGACAACCGTAATTACAAGCGGAAGTCAGTCTCATTTGTCATTTTTTTTAATTTTTTCTACATTATCATGTGATATATAAAAGCAGCATATGTATTGGAATTATGTGGATTGTTATAAAATTATTAATTAAAATTAAAAAATGACGCTCGCGATAAAAGTTAGTAAAATTTTGTAACAAAACATGAAGAGGAACAAACATATAAATCATTTCTGTTAACACTTTCTTGGATTTTTTCAGAATGCCCTGCTGGTTGCGTTTCAGCCACTGGTTTCAACAATTGGTGGTAAATTGACAATTTGAGGTTCCCTACAAACAACAAAACTCATTGAAGACAAAATCAGTTTTTACAAAATGTCACTATAACCTGCTGTTATAGTCAAAATCTTCATTAATTCTTAATTTTTTTGGTGAATGTGTAAAAACAAGAGATATTCAAGATCAAACTTCAATGTAGGGATCGGAACAAAAGAAATTAGTATACATTATATGTACCATAAACATTTTGTAATTGAATCGAATAGTCGTATATTCAGTATCACATTACGATCATTGGGAATTGAGAGTGATATTTAGGACCTCAAAATTTTGTGAGAGAATTAGTTTAAGTCTAAGAATTTGAGATTACCCAATCTGGTTGGGGACATTCATTGCGAATTAATTCATTCGTCTTTGTTTTTAATGGCTCTCATTAACCGTGGATCAAACAGTGGGCAATGTACACGTCGTGCAATAATTTTTCAGAATGTCCGTGATTCTCAAACGCACAGTTTCTTGGATTATATTTTTTTCTTTTAGAGATTTTTTACTTTTACAGATTGTTCCTAAGGGTTTTCATATGCTCTTTCAGATAAATTAATACATTTTGATTAAAATAAAAAAGTAATATTTAAAAAGTATTTTTAATTTACTAGAAATGTGGTCAGTTTGTTCAAGAACAAATCTGAAACAATAATATTTCCAAAAGCTATAATTGCTCAGATATACCCCCTTTGTGGGGGAGGTACCGGAAGGAATGGTCCGATCTCTACCGTCTTTATAACAGTTATTCAACATATATTCTGATGTGCCATGTATAAATGGAATCGGATGTTAATTTCGCGTTTTATGAGCTTCATGGATATTCAAAATTTCGTCCTATTTTGGGGGAGGTACCAGAAGGAGTGGACCGATATATTCAATCTTACAACTCGATCTTGTGTTAATAAAAATATTGTGATGTGTGTAATTTTAAAGGCAATCTGACTCTTACATCACAGTTTATTAGAGTTATAATTATTCAAAATTTTCACTCTTTTTGAGGGAACTTGCTGGAGTGTACCGATATTATCCATTTTTGCACCTGACCTAGAACTGATGCAATCATTAGGATTTTTAAAGTTGGAGCAAAATCGGATTACCGCTTCTCTTTCTGTGCAGAACATATATTTTTTGATATTTTCGATCTTTTGTGGGGGAGGTACCAGAAGGAGTGAACCGATATTGCCCATCTCCGTACTCGATCTAATTTGAAAAAAAATATTACGATGTACCAAGTTTGGATCAAATCGGATACTCCCTTCGAGAGTTATCGTGCGCACAAGCCAGACAGACGGACAACGCTAGATCGACTTCAAATATCCTGAAACGGATTTGCTCCAAAGAGACCTAGGGTCTGAAACTGTTATTTCGACTAGTCACGTTTTGACCGTATCAAATGATATATGCCCTCTCTAGGGTCTAAAATGGCTGAGGGTCTAAAAATCTATATCAGCACGCAAATATGGGTGCTTAGTTAGTATATGACTACCCCTGACTATTTTCTTGGAATTATATAATTATTTTACTTTACAAAATAACCTTATGGTATCACAAGTATATCCATGAAAAAATTATAATGCAAGGCAAAGTTTGCGGGTTATTGGTTGAAAACTGGGTCATGGCGGCCCAATTTATGGTATACTCCCTGTGAGGTAAAGCCCAATTTCAACTGTGTTATAAATATTTATAAAACAATTTAGAGTTAAACTCGTACTTCACTTAACTTAACTGTTAACTTCTCCTGCAATATATATTTTTAGAAGGATGATCTCAAAGAAAATAATATACTTCATTTAATTTCAAAATAAATTTCCAGAGAAATCTCTATTTCTGTATTAGATTAAGAAAATATTTTTAATGTTGTTGCACAAAATACGCAAAAATATTTCATATTCTTCAACACTTTTCTTTGGCCTTTTACGATTTCATGCATAAAAGTGAAATATAACTTCGTTTTCGCAAAAAAGTCAACATGGAAAATATTCTACACCAAATTTAATTATATGTTTTAGAAAAAACAACATTTTTTACATTCCTCCCTATATCCGTGCCTCCAGGTAGATATTTTTAATTGCAAATAGGCATATCGGGTCCCATTTACCAGATCCGATCAATTTTGTATTTTTAAGCCATCTTGTGTTTTTGGTAAGAGGATTTTTGTTGAGATAACCATTCGCCCATATACATAATTGTTCCAGTGTAGAAGGTACAAAAATTGGTTTATGGACTTGTTATATGGATTTTTTCCAAAATATTTTTTTAAAATTCCAATATTTTTTTTTTTTCAGTATGGTCTCTATGGTTCATTCATGGGATGCTTTGTTTACGTTATTCTGGGTACATGCAAAGATAGTACAGTCGGATCGACAGCTATTGCCTCACTGCTGACATATCAAGTTGCCAAAGGTGTGTGGCAAAGAGCAGTTCTGCTGGCCTTCATCACTGGTATTATGGAAATATGCATGGCCATTTTTCGTTTGGGTTTCTTGGTGGACTTTGTATCGGGCCCAGTGAGTGCAGGCTTCACAAGCGCAGTAGCTCTCATTGTCTCCACGTCTCAAGTCAAAAATATACTTGGAGTTAAAAGTGAAGGTGCCTCATTTCTCCAGCGTTGGATTAGTATGATAAACGATATTCACAATATCCATGTGAATGATGCCATTTTGGGTTGTAGCTGTGTCGTCATACTGATTTGCTTACGTTCGGTGGGCCGCATAAAATTGGGACCAAAGGAAACGAGTGAACTCAAATGGTATCACAGTTTAATGAATCGCATCTTTTGGTTTATGGGTGTGATGCGTAACGCTACATTGGTCATTACGTGTGCTGGCATCAGCATGTATTTAGAGTCGCAGGGTAAACATTATTTCCGCTTGACCGGACATGTACCCGAAGGTTTACCTATACCAGCGATACCACCTTTTTCAATTGAAGCCAAGCCTGGAAATGAAACAATGGGCATACCACCAGTGGCTGGAGAGAGTTTCTTTGAGATGATCAGTAATTTGGGCTATGGTTTGGTAATTGTTCCTATGATCGCCATGTTGGAGAACATATCCGTGTGCAAGGCGTTTGGTAAGTAATATAATAAATGCGATTAAATAACACTATGCTACACATAAAAGTAAAAAAGCTGAAAGCCTCCACCATTCGGAACGAATTTGGCAATTTTCAAAAAAATAAAATCCGTTAAAAATTCTTTTAAAATCTTAAAAATACCAAATGTAGCCGTCATATTAAGGTATAAACGATGACGTGGATCTACATAGACAACTTTTGTCAAAGGCTATTACAATATTCAAATACGAAATTTGAAATAAAAAATCGGTAAATAATGTAGCTAAAATCATCAGTATAGGGAGGTACTATTATTTGGGGGCTATACCAAAGTGTGGACCTGCCGTAATGCCAAATTCGAAACAATTCCGATGAATAATGTCGCTAAAATCATCAAAATGCTAAATATCGGGAGGTACCGTTATATGGGGGCTATACGAAGACGTGGACCTGCACAGACAATCTCCTCTCATATGCTGCAGTATCCATTACGAAGTTCAAATACCAAATTTGAAACAATTCCGGCGAATAATGTCGCAAAAATCATCAAAATACCGAATATCGGGAGGTACCGTTATATGGGAGCTGTACCAAAACGTGGACTTAAATGGCATATTTGTATTATATATATTTGAGTAAAAATGTATCAATCTACTTCATTTCGTTCGGAAGCTAGAGTGATTTTCACAGGACGGACATCGGCATAGAATTTTATGCAGATTAAGAATATACATAATTTGTGGAGTCTAAAATGTATATTTCGAGGTGTTACAAACGGAATGACAAAGTTATTATACCCTTCATACAATGGTGGAGGTTATAAAAATAATTAGAAATTATGAAAAAGAGCTGAATATAAATGTGTCGTAAATTCTGAAGATTTCAATTAAATACAAAAATTATAACAAATGTATTTATATTCCAGCCAAGGGCAAACCCATCGATGCCACCCAGGAGCTGTTCGCTATCGGTGTTGCCAATGTAGCCAATTCATTTTTCCAAGGTTATCGTGGCAATGGTGGACTTGCCCGCTCAGCTGTTAATAATGCCAGTGGCGTCAGGACGCCAATGGGCAATTTATATATTGGTCTTGTGGTCATGTTCGCCTTGGTCTATTTGACGAAATATTTCTATTACATTCCGTTGACGGTATTGGGCGCCATTATTATATCGGCGGTTATATTTCAATTGCAGTATCATGTTATAAAACCCATGTGGCGTAGTAAACGTAAGTATGAGCTATAAAATAAAGTATAAAATAATTACTTCCGTGCAGGCAAAATGTGTTGGAGGAAAATGATAAGCTAAGATATAACTGTCATAACTTATCTGCGCAAAAAGACAGTAGCTACTAACTATATCAAGATAGATGCGATAACCTACAACACATTACTGTAATCTTGAAATAAGTTTATTTTTAAAATCTGGGTCAATTTTAAAACATTTGATTTTAATACAGGTTCCGATTTAATACCCGGTGTGGTGGCCTTTATCACATGTTTGGTATTGCCCCTGGAAATTGGTATTTTAATAGCAATCGGTGTAAACATGCTATTCATTTTATATCACTCGGCCAGGCCTAAAGTCTCCTTGGAAACCATTGAAGTAAGATTTAAAATACCCTATTTTAGAAAGTTATTAACCCGATTCCATATTACTTTCAGACAATGGAAGGTTACAAATTCTTGAAATTAACACCTGATCGTTGTTTAATATTCCCCTCAGTGGAATTTGTACGCAATTTGGTATTGAAATCTGGCAATAAAACCAATTTGCCTGTGGTCTTGGATTGTACATATATTTATGGTGCCGACTTTACAGCAGCCAAAGTGATAGCTTCCATGGTCGAAGATTTCAAGGGTCGTGGCCAGAAATTAATTTTCTTCAATTTAAAACCAAGTGTGGTCCAGATTTTCGATGGTCTTAAATGTAAATTGGTTTTGTGCTACAATGCCGATAGTCTACTGGAAGAATTAAAGAAAACCGAAACACTATCGGTGGCTAAGGTAGACGGTGATGCACCACCACCATCGCTAACATTCAATGTGGGCAATGGAGATGATCAGAGTACAGCGAGTACGATAACATTAACCAAATATAAAACTAAATATTAGTAATGAACGAACCAAAATTATTGTTACTTTATTTTATAATTCTGTTAATTTATATGTAGCATTACTGTTATAAAATTAGAGCTGTAGTTGTAGAAATAAAAACATGATGATATTAATTGATATACTTACATCTCCATTTAATTTTGATGAGTGAAGAGAAGGTCGGTGAAGGCAACTCCAAAACAATCAAATTTTTTAGCCATAGACTTTAATTTGAGAGTTTGAAAACTAAATAATATAACATACATATCTTTTAAAAAGTATATACCAACTGTTTATAATAACCCCATGTGAGAGTAAATTTTAGTATTGTAAAGAGCTAAGCATAACAAAATTCAATGACGATTTAACAATGCCCCTCTGTTTGTCTGCCATTTTTATACCCTCCACCATACTATGGAGGGTATATTAATTTTGTCATTCCGTTTGTAACTCTTCGAAATATTCATGTCAGACCCAACAAAGTATATATATTCTTGATCAGCGTAAAATTCTAAGACTATTTAGCCATGTCCGTCTGTCTGTCTGTCTGTCCGTCTGTCTGTCTGTCTGTTGTAATCACGCTATCTTTCGAACAAATTAAGAGAGAAGGCTAAAATTTTGCACACATGTATATTTTGCCAGTAGGCAGGTTAAGTTCGTAAATGGGCCATGTAGGTCCAAGTTATCATATAGCCCCCATATAACTGTACCTCCCGATATTCAGTATTTTGATGATTTTAGCGACATTATTCACCGGAAATGTTTCAAATTTGGCATTTGAAGTTCGTAATGAATACTACAGCCTAAGATAGAAAATTATCTGTGCAGGTCCACGTCTTCATGTAGCCCCCATATAACGGTACCCCCCGATATTCGGTATTTTGATGATTTTAGCGACATTCTTTACCGAAATCGTTTCCAATTTGGCATTTTAAGTTCGTAATGAATACTACATCCTAAGTCAAAAAATGAGCCATGTAGGTCTACGTCTTCATATAGCCCCCATATGCCGTACCCCCCGATATTCGGTATTTTGTTGATTTTAGCGACATTATTTACCGGGATTGTTTCAAATTTGGCATGTGAAGTTCGTAATGGATACTTCAGCCAATGCCAGAAAATTATCTGTGCAGGTCCACGTCTTCGTGTAGCCCCCATATAACGGTACCCCCCGATATTCAGTATTTTGATGATTTTAGCGACATTCTTTACCGAAATCGTTTCCAATTTGGCATTTGAAGTTCGTAATGAATACTACATCCTAAGTCAAAAAATGAGCCATGTAGGTCTACGTCTTCATATAGCCCCCATATGCCGTACCCCCCGATATTCGGTATTTTGTTGATTTTAGCGACATTATTTACCGGGATTGTTTCAAATTTGACATGTGAAGTTCGTAATGTATACTTCAGCCCATGACAGAAAATTGTCTGCGCAGGTCCACGTCTTCGTATAGCCCCAATATAACGGTACCCCCATATTCGGTATTTTAATGATTTTAGCTAAATTATAAACTGATTTTTCTTCAAGTTTCGCATTTAAATATTGTAATAACTTATGAAAAAAGTTGCCTATGCAGGCCCATGTCGTCGTAGAAGAATTCTGTATTCTTAAGATTTTAACAGAATTTTTAACGGATTTTATTTTTTGGAAATTGCCAAATTTGTACCAAATGGTGGAGGGTATTAAAAGTTCGGCCCGGCCGAACTTACAGCTTTTTTACTTGTTTTTAAATCACTATTGATCGGTGGACCTGGGGACTGTTATATGGGGACTGTAGCAAAATATGTACTTATGTTTACATTTTCTACCCCCAAAATAGCCTAAATACACAATTTTAGCCAAATCGATTGGAAAATGTGTTCATGACCCTCGAAATAGGAACAATTAGGCGGGACTTTTATATGGGCGCTACTTCAAAACATGGACCTACATTTTAAAATTCTCTGTTTTCTACCCTCTTAGAAGGCATGATGCCAAATTAGGGCCAAATCAATTGAAAAATGCGGCCAAGACCCCGCAAATAGCTAATATCTGGAGATACCTTCATATGAGAGTTATATCAAAACACAAAATTAGTTCGAAAAATATAAAAAAAAAACTTGATATCAGGGTATACACTTATGTATGAGGCTATACCAAAATATTTGAGGCATTTTGTGTAAGGTTAGACCCTAAGAAAAGTTTGGCCTGAGAACCCAAAACCCTTATGTGATTTTGTTCTACTAACCGATACTATCCATATCGAATTTCCCAACCCCCAGGACTGACTGTTGCACAATGTAATTAATCGCTATTGCGTATATTCCCCCGTACAATGGTACATGCAATTTAAGTATCTTGAAGATTTCGAAAGAAATTTTGGCGGATATAAGTTTGATTGGGTTAAAAATTATGTAACACCTCGAAATATTGGTTTCCCACATAGGAAAGTATAAATGAATCTTCCTATCTCGCCGAGCTGAGTCGAGCTAGCTATGTATGTCCGCCCGTCTGGCCATGTCAATTCGTAATCACTGTACCGGTCGCAATTATGGCCCGATCTTCCTGAAATTTAGAATGGAGGTGGGGCTAGGGCCAGAAGGAGGTGATTTGAAGATGATCGCATGACATTTAGGGGCTGAAATGGACCAAAAACTGAAAATTTTCCTGATTTTGCAGGTCGCAATTATAGACCTATGGACGCGGAAGTTAGCAGTTAAATAAAAGTTAAATTTTCCATTAAGCCGCGAATATTTTTAATTCCGGCTAAATCACAAATAGACGAACAGGTCAATTCTGACCGTTACATAGATGCCGATAGTGTATGTGTATGTTCAAAGGAAGGGGATGTTAGCTAGAATGCTTATATCTTAAGAATGGCTGGACCGATTTTGTCAATTCAGAATGCCCTCTTGGCATAAAAGTATAAAATCTAAAAAATCGCATAAATTTATGCCAATAATGATGTTAATATAGATTTTGTAGTATTTTGTGTGTGTGTGTGTTTTTTTTTTTTTTTTTTGATTTTTTTATATTTTTTATCGCATGTGATTTTTTCAGTTTGACTTATAATAATGAAATGTACATTTTGAAATATTTTTTGGAGATACAGAGGGGCCTTTTGCTTTTGGAGATGATCGAAAAATATTTAGGGGTTCAAATGAACCAAAAACAGAAAAAATTTCTGATCACACAATTCAAGCCAATCGACACGCCTGAGAAGAGAGTTAAAGGGAGGAAAGAATTCTTGCATTTTGGATTATCATTGGATTATATTTAGCTGTAAAATGGATATGTTGGGAGCTATATCTATGTCCAAATCTCAACCGAACTCGATATAATTTGGCAAAGGTATTTCTGAGCTCTCTTAGATATCTGGTATCAAATAAATAGAATCCGTTAAAAATTCGGTTATAATCTGAAAAATATCGAATATAGGTAATAACCGTTACCGTTTGTAGTCCATACGAAGACTTGGACTCGCATAGGCAATTTTTTGTCACACAGTACACATTTCGAGGTGCACATCGAGGAAATCATAAAAATACCGAATATAGGTACCGTTATATGGGGGCTATACGAACTAAAATCATAAAAATGCCGAATATAGGAAGGTACGGTCAGATAGGGGCTATGCAAAGACCTGGACCTACATAGCCACTTTTCCGTTAGTACCAATTACGAACAATTATTACGAGATTTGAAACGATTTCGGTGAACAATGAAAAATCAAAATATAAAAATCATCAAAATACCGAATATAGGGAGGTACAGTTATATGGCGGTTTTAATTAAATGTGGACCTATAATTAAACGTGGACCCTTTGGGGGAGGTACCAGAAGGAGTGAATCGATATATCTTTACAACAGATCTCGTGTTGGTAGAAATATTGTGAAGTACGAAATTTGAAGGAAAGTAGAACTCTTATTTCACATTTTACAATAGTTATTATTATTCAAAATGTTGACCCGCTGTGGTCGAGGTATTAGAAGGAGTGGGCCGATATATTCCATCTTATTCAAAATGTTGACCTTTGCTGAAGAGGTACCAGGAGGTGTGTGCCGGCATATCCCATTTTCACACCCTATTTTGTAATGGTTAAAATATTGGTATGTGTGAAATTAAAAGATAACCTGATTTATGTTTCGCATTTAATGAGCGTTTTAGATATTCCAAATTTTGACCCTTTGTGGGAAAGGTATTCAAAAATGGGTCCGATATATCACATCTTCGTATCAGATCTTCTTTGGGTAGAAATATTGTAATTTCGCATTTTATGAGCTATAATCAAAATTTTGAACCTTTGCGGGGGAGGTACCAGAAGGAGTAATCCGATCATGTCCATTCTCGCACCCGATCTTGTTGTAATGCAAATATCACGCATTACAAATTTGAACAAAATAAGATTATCCGTTCCCTTCCTATGCGGTAAATTATTTTCTATGAAAATGTTGAACTTTTGTGGGGGTGGTACCAGAAGGAGTGGACCGATTTTGCCCATCTTTGAACTCGATCTAAGTTTGACAATAATATTACAATGTACTAAGTTTGGACTAAATCGGATACTTCCTTCGAGACTTGTCGTGCGTACCACCCAGACAGACGGACGCAAGGACGGACATTGCTAAAACGACTCCAAATGTCCTGAAACAGATTTGGTCGAAAGTCCGTTATTTCCACTAGGCAAATTTTGGCCGTATCAAATGATATATACTCTCTTTAGTCATACGGCTGAAGTTATAAAAATGTCTATGTGCGAAGAATCGCTGAATATATAGCATTAATATATATATGTGGAACAAAATAATTCAGAATCTTAATTTCAGGTATTGTAGCATAACATACTTCCGTAAAATTTCTCCCACTGTGTAGGCGCAAAAGCGGATTTCGCTTTAATAATTTCTGTCGAAAAATTCGCACCTATATTAAGAGATAATCAAATTTATTTGGAGCAATATTAAATAACTATCACCCGTAATGCATTGGGATGAAATATAACGATTTGGCGTCAAAATAAAACAAAAAAATATTCACCCATTTGCACGTTCGTAGAAATATTCCACAGCAATAACAGAAACAACTTGACAATACAACCGGTTAACATCCAATAATTTCTCTTTGAATATCCAAAACTTAAAAAAGACTATCCAGCTTTATTGTATTCTCAGTCTTAGTTTGAATTTCGTCGGGTTGATATGTGCCGGAGAAAAAGACTGGCGTTAAATTTTTAAATTTATTTTGCAATATTTTTGCCATTAAATATTTATTAGCAATAAAAAAAAACAAAAGCAACAAATCATGAATACCGGACGTCTAGATAATGCCATCGATTTCAACAATGTTATGATGACCGATCATCAAACCGTGCATCACAGCAGACAATCTCTGGCGGATTTCTCCAATTCCCCCCACAATGAATCACAGCGAGAACTTTTAACCAATTCTAAAGAGTGTCGCATGTTTCTAGACAAAGTTTTTAGCGGAAAGAATTTGAAACGTCACATGCCGATATTTCAGTGGCTACCGGTTTATAACAAAGCTGACTTTATCGGTGACTTAATAGCCGGTATAACAGTTTCGCTTGCTGCCATACCCTTGGCACTGGCCTTTGCCGGTATTGCGGGTCTACCAACAGAGGTAAATCAAACAAACAAACCAAGAATCGTTGATGGATTAGTGAGCACGCTTTCTTCACGAATTTATGTAAATTTTCTGTGAAGCCAAAACAAAATCGGACGCAGTAATTTGTGTATTTCCCCTAAAAGGGTCTTTAACATACACACATTGAATTGATATATTCAAACAAAAAGCGTGTTATGTGTTAAGTGATTTAAATACCCAACAATGTGGCGAATAAATAAACAAAAACAAAACTAGTTTTATGTTTATTTTGCAAAACTATTGAGCAGGGATTGGTATTTCAATAATAAGTGATGGTGAAATATGAAAATAATATGGAAGATATGCATGCCTTGGTGTCAAAGAGGATCTCTTAATAAACTGTCAAGTCATTGTTTTAAAAGTGTATTGGGATTAAGAACGTTTTGAAAAATAAAAGTTAAGGAATTTCCAGCAATATTTTATAAGCGAAACGTAGGAAATAATATAGTAATTAATTATAATTTTTAAAATATTTTATAAAGAATAACACCGCTTTGGGTTAAAAAATAAAAAAAAATTCTGCTATGATTTTCAAATTGCTGACCCTCTATGGACAGTCGTATTTTATAATAGTTTTGGTTATTAACAACTTTAACCCTTTGTGGCTGAGTTACCAGAAGGAATGGTCCGATATCCACCATGTTCATGACAGATTTTGTGTTGAAGATGAGGCAAGTCTGAATGGAATTGGATGTTAAGTTCGCGATCTATGAGCTTCGTGGACATTCAAAATTATGACCCTTTGTGGGGGAGGTACCAGAAGGAGTGGACGGATATGTCCCATCTTCACAACAGGTCTTGTGTTTATAGAAAAAGTGGGATGTGTGAAATATAAAGAGCACCTGATGCTTATTTCGCGTTTTATGGCCTTCATGGCTATTTAAAATGTTGATCCTTTGTAGGAGAGGTACCAGAAGGAATGGTGCGATCTCTTTCGCTCTTATGACAGATCCTGTGTTGATAGGAATATTCAGAAGTGCCAAGTATAAATGGAATCGGATGTTAATTTCGCGTTTTATGAGCTTACTGGATATTCAAAATTTAGACCTTTTGTGAGGGAGTTGCCAGAAGGATTGGTTTGATATATTCCATCTTAACAACAGATCTTGAATAAAATTATTGGGATGTGTGAAATTTGAAGACAAACGGACTCTTATATCACTTATTATAAGAGTTGTAATTATTCAAAATTGTCACCCTTTTGTGGGGGAGGTACTTGATGGAGTGGACTTTTTGTGCAGAAAATATATCTTTTGAAAATGTCGACCTTTTGTGGGGGAGGTACCAGAAGGAGTAGGCCGATATATTCCATCTTAACACCAGTCCTTGGGTTAATAAAAATATTATGATGTCTGAAATTTCAAGACAATCTGACTCTTACATCACATTTTAAAAGAGTTGTAATTATGATGTGTGAAATTTGAAGACAAACGGACTCTCAAATCACATTTTATATGATTTGTAATTATTCGAAATTTTAACCCTTTGTACTTGATGGAGTGGACCGATGTTTTTCATTTTCTCACCTGACCTAGAACTGACGTAAATTTTAGTATTTGCAAAGTTGGAGCAAAATCGGATTATCGTTTCTCTTTCTGTGTAAAAAAAAATATTTTTTGAAAATTTCCATCTTTTGTGGGGGAGGTACCAGAAGGAGTAGACCGATATTACCCATTTCCGAACTCGATCTAAGTTTGACAAAAATATTACGATGTACCAAGTATGGACCAAATCGGATACTCCCATCGAGAGTTATTGCCAGCTAGACGGACTGACAGACAGACATCGCTAAATCGACTCCAAATGTCCTGAAACGCATTTGGTCCAAATAGACGTAGGATCTAGAACCGTTATTTCGAATAGGCAAATGATATATACCCTTTGGTATATATAGAGAGGTATATACCAAATGATATATACCCTCTCTATCCATATGGCTGAGGGTTTAATAATATAGTGGAATATTTTGAATTGCCACGATCCCGTTTTTGCCAGATTTTGAAAAAAATCGAAAATATCCCTTTGGAGACTCGCTAGATAGTTAAAATTTCCTACCAAAATATTCCGAAGACACAATATACATAAAATCAACAGATTCCAATGAGTAATAATCCACGAATTCAAAAAAAATGGAAGAGGAAAGTTTCCCTACTCAGATTACTTTTCAAATTTAACCTACTTCCATAATCGACAAAAAACAAAAAAAAATTTCTTGCAATTATTCAAAGTAAAGGTGGGAATACATAAAGCGCTTATTTGGCTGGCTTAAGTCATAGGCTGGCTTCTTCGGAAATGAACAAAGGAGCCCAGGGGCAAAATCGAACTAGGTCAACCTAAAACTCCTCTGTTCCTCTACGAAGAAGCCAGCCAAATAAGCGCATTATGTATTCTCACCTTAATGCGATGACAGATTACGCATTGCGCATTGTCAATCATATTTTCAATGAGTCAAAAAGCGCTTTCCCATTCCTCATTAATAGACGTTTTCTTCTCATGTCAAAAGGATATAGACAGGAAACCCGAGAAAATACAAGCAAATGACCAGTTATAAATAATAAAAAATATCAATAAATAATTTTCTAGATCATGTGAACTTTCAAAGAAAGGTTATTTAGGGTCAAATTAATGACAAACTTAATATATCATCCATTCAACGATGCTAATCATTTTATATAAATATATATATTACAGCGTTACCAAAAATTCGACGTTGCGTATACAAATATTCAACTTCCCCACTATGGTAAAATGTTTTATACGTCCGCCTTACCCAAATATGGCAGGTCCATATCTATAAATCTATCCACTAATAAAGTTTGTAAAAATTGATTATTTTCCGACTTCACGTTCACTCCAATTTATTATTTGTTTCTATTTTCAACACGCAAACAAATGGAATTTTTCAATTGTCAATGTTCAAATTGTTCAACTTGGAAATTTCGTACGCCCGATGTATTGGACATCTTACATATAAATAAATGTGTTTTACTTGTGTGGTGAATAACGTCGAATTGTTGTCGATTATAAAAAATGTATTTATTTTTAATTTCAAATTAAATGGAATTTAACTTTTAATTCAAGGTCTTTTTTCTTAATGACAGTTGGTATTTTTCAGTTACAGTTCACCCTAGACTATGACAGCAGGCATTTTTTCTCCATATGTTACAATTTTTAATATGTTGATATGATACCCTTTTACAATTCTTCCTCTTCGAATCATATCAAAATTTATTATACAAAATTTAGTTTGCTCTTTACAGTTCCTTTATGGGCAACATCATCTATACGATTTTTGGATCATGCAAAGACAACATTGTTGGATCAACAGCCATAGCATCGTTGCTGACACTACAAGTATGCCACGGTAATTGGCAAAAATCGATACTGTTTACCCTACTCTCAGGACTTATAGAACTTATTATGGGCTTGACTCGCATGGGCTTTATTATTGATTTTGTTTCGGGTCCAGTAAATGCGGGATTTACCAGTGCCGTGGCTCTCATAATATTCACATCACAAATCAAGAATATTTTGGTGGTTAAAGCCAATGGAAATTCATTTCTACAAAATTGGATATCTATCATTAAGGATATACATAACTTTCGTACCAGTGATACCATATTGGGTATTGGAAGCATCATAGTGCTGGTAATATTGAGATATATTGGAAATATCAAACTGAAGGCAAAAGAAAATGGCGATCTCTCGAGAATACAAAAAATTGGCAATACTATATTTTGGTTTTTGGGTGTATCGCGTAATGCTCTCTTGGTATTTGTTACCGCCACCATTGTGGGTTATTTGGAACATATGGGAAAAAGTTATGTCCAATTGACTGGTTATATTCCATCGGGATTTCCACCAGTAGAATTTCCCGCTTTGTCAATTGTGAATGGCAATGGTAGTTATGTTAGTGAAACTGAACTGGAGGAAAATACGCAAAGCTTTTGGATGTTGTTACAGGAATTCGGAAGTGGTTTAGTGGTTATACCATTGATATCGTTATTGGAAACAATTGCCGTTTGTCGGACATTTGGTAAGTTAGCAAAACGACCACATTTATTTATTTATTTATACGTGCATTTTTATATACGTATGTATTTATCTATTGAAACAATAATTTATTTATGTTTTATTCGTTTTGTATAATTATTATTTTTCTGTATTTAGCCAATGGAAAACCTGTGGATACAAATCAGGAATTAATTACTTTAGGATTGGCAAACATAACCAATTCGTTTGTAAGGGGCTATCGTATCAATGGAGGCTTGGCCCGAGGTTCGGTAAATACAGCCAGTGGTGGAAGAACCCAATTTGTGAATGTCTATGTCAGCGTTATCGTTATACTAGCCTTACTATACTTGGCCGAATATTTCTATTATATACCAAAGGCAACATTAGCAGCCATAATCATAGCAGCTGTATTGTTTCAATTACAATATCAAACTATAAAACCAATGTGGCGTAGCAAAAGTAAGTACTTACCAATTATATTCCGAATTGCATGTAATTCAATGGATTTTATATCTTCTAGAATCTGATCTTTTCATTGGTCTACTGGCTTTTGCGGCATGTTTGGTGGGTCCCTTGAGTGTTGGTGTGTTTGTTGCAATCGCCATCAATATTTTGTATATTTTATACCAATCGGCCAGACCTGAAATAAATGTGGATTTGGTTAAGGTACTACCCTTTCAAAATCTCAAAATTTACATACCTTAATAATTATTTAATTTTCCATTGCAGACATCTTCGGGCAAACAGTTTTTGAAAATCACCCCCGATCGTTGTTTAATATTTCCCTCCGTGGAATTTGTACGCAACAAAATTGTAAAATCGGGTCAAAAATACACAATTCCCGTGGTTTTCGATTGCACTTTCATCTATGCTGCCGATTTCACCACCGCCAAGGCAATTGAATTAATAATTCAAGACTTTAATTCGAGAAATCAAAAATTGATATTTTTCAATTTACGCCCTCGCCTCCTGAAGGTGTTTAAAACGTTGAAATCGCCATTTATAATGTGTTACTCGTTGAATTGTATTGAAAAACTGTTGGACGATCAATCGAATGGAACGTTTGCGAATGGTGTTAGCGTTCATGAAGTCACCGAACTGTAAAGGTATATGGGTAAAAACTCAACATGTGTGCCTAAAAGTATGCTATAGTATTAGTAAATTATTAGTTAAGTCAAGAAGCTCTCAGCGAAACGCTTAACAGTTATGTACATTGTGAAATATTTATTTAAATAAATAACATTAATGTTAAATGTTATAAATGGGTATTATTATTATACCCTCCACCATTCTATGGAAGGTATATTAGCATTGTTATTCCATTTGTAACTCCTCGAAATACTCATAATAGACCCTACAAAGTTATATTCAGCGTAAAACTCTAAGACGATATCGCTATGTCTGTCTGTCTGTTGTAGTCACGCTATCTTTCGAACAAATGGAAATAGAAGGCTAAACTTTTGCATACATGCATAGTTTACCAGTAGGCAGGTTAAGTTCGTAAATGGACCATGTCGGTCCACGGTTTCGTATAGCCCCCATATAACGGTACCTCCCGATATTCGATATTTTAATGATTTTAGCAACATTATTTACAGGAATCGTTTCAAATTTCGTGTTTGGAGATATTAATAGGTACTTCAACCTATGACAAAAATTGTATTCACGTCTTCGTATAGGCCCCATATAACGGTACCTCCCGATAGTCGGTATTTTGATGATTTCAGCAATATTATTCACCGATATCGTTTCAAATTTCGTATAGGAAGATTTAATAGGTACAACAACCTATGGCAAAAAATTTCATATGCTTTTTACCTGTTCGTATTTCGTATTTGGAATATTGTAATAGTCACGTCATGATTGATTTTAATGTAAAAATGGAAGTATAATCAGGAGTTGGATTTCTTAAACGGACGAGGACCTAGACATTGACGCTGACGCTGACGAAGACCACGGAAACGAGGGCCCACTGGAGACTGCGTTGTTGCAGGGTAATCCGGAACAGTTACTGCAGTTTACCCACTCTCTGTAGTTGATAAAAAATTGTCCGAGATTTGTTCGATCCTGACATGGACCAAACGGATTTCATTCAAAAGAAAATAAAAAACCCACAATAAAAAAATATATTATATCCAATCTCACAATTCAAATTGATTATTTTTCTTCTTTAAAATCCGTTTGGTCCATGTCAGGATCGAACAAATCTCGGACAATTTTTTATCAACTACAGAGAGTGGGTAAAATGCAGTAACTGTTCCGGATTACCCTGCAACAACGCAGTCTCCAGTGGGCCCTCGTTTCCGTGGTCTTCGTCAGCGTCAGCGTCAATGTCTAGGTCCTCGTCCGTTTAAGAAATCCAACTCCTGATTATACTTCCATTTTTACATTAAAATCAATCATGACGTGACTATTACAATATTCCAAATACGAAATACGAACAGGTAAAAAGCATATGAAATTTTTTGCCATAGGTTGTTGTACCTATTAAATCTTCCTATACGAAATTTGAAACGATATCGGTGAATAATATTGCTGAAATCATCAAAATACCGACTATCGGGAGGTACCGTTATATGGGGCCTATACGAAGACGTGAATACAATTTTTGTCATAGGTTGAAGTACCTATTAATATCTCCAAACACGAAATTTGAAACGATTCCTGTAAATAATGTTGCTAAAATCATTAAAATATCGAATATCGGGAGGTACCGTTATATGGGGGCTATACGAAACCGTGGACCGACATGGTCCATTTACGAACTTAACCTGCCTACTGGTAAACTATGCATGTATGCAAAAGTTTAGCCTTCTATTTCCATTTGTTCGAAAGATAGCGTGACTACAACAGACAGACAGACATAGCGATATCGTCTTAGAGTTTTACGCTGAATATAACTTTGTAGGGTCTATTATGAGTATTTCGAGGAGTTACAAATGGAATAACAATGCTAATATACCTTCCATAGAATGGTGGAGGGTATAATAATAATACCCATTTATATGAGATCAGTGCCTGGTAGATCAACTTTTTGCATGTAAGTACATCAATCATTTGATAGAAGGACAGATATAGGCATTAGAGAATCGGTCATGCCTCTGGGTCCACACCAACTCATCAGGAAATCCAACAATTACATAACTTCTTAGCACCAAAGTTTCCTTAAAACGGAAAAGCCTGACACAGAAATTTCCAAAACTCGGACTCTATCGAGTAGAAGGATGCATTTTTGAAGACATCTTCATAGGACTAATTTCACGCGATATACCTGGTCGAGAGCCCGAAGTAAGATCAAAGGACCCAACAAACTAGCGGATGATCTTCAGCAATCCAGTCATTCTAATGATATTGGGCGTCGTCAAGTTAAACAAAGAATATGATGGGAATGAAACCTGCATGATTAAAAAAAATAGAAATATATTGAGCTTACCGACATCGAAAAATTTCGGCCGTGAAACTAAAAAGTATTCAGGCCCCTCGATTTATAAAAATATTTTCATACTTTCAATCCTTTACACATTTGGAGGATTTCGGACACAATATCTTAGACTAAGATTAAAACAATAGGTAGTCAATTTAATGTGGAATGTTCAAAAAAGAATTCTAGGCACCCTGTGTGAAGCAGAAAGCATTTGTTAGGTTTATATCCTGTCTATGCAAGCATATTTAAGTCATACCTGCTGTTCAGGGTGAAATGACAAAACTGCAACCAACTTCAGACTGCTGTGATTTCTAAGGCACTTGTCCGACAACTGTTGCAATTATTCCTGTGACGGCTCATTATATTGTTTACAAGCGTACAAAAGCATTTTGGTGAAAATTTACCAGAAAAAAAAAGTTATTTGTGATGGAATACAAGCGTGATAGTGTGATTTCTTTATATTTGGCTGGAAAACCACAAGTGGCTATCGTTAGAGCACTCCAGCATTTAAATGTGAATAAATCTTTTGTGCCTCGTACCATCCCTCGTTACCGTGATACTGGTAGCGTAGCCCGACGTCAAGGAATTGGACGGAAGAAAACAACAACATAAGCAGAAAAGAAGCGACTTGATCGAAACCCGCGTCGCAGTGGACATTCAGTAAATATTGAAAAATAAGCTCGGAGTAAAGCCATTCAAGTTTCAAAAAGTACAAGTACTTACACCGCAACAGAAAGAAAATAGACTCAAAAGAGCTAAAGAGTTTCTTCGCTTGGCCGAAAGTGGTGAACTGCCGAATTTGGTTTTCTCCGATGAAAAAACATTCGTTGTTCAGCAGTTTGTGAACAAACAAAATGATCGTGTTTACTTGCCAAAAAAATCAGCTGAAAATGCGCACCTTCGGTTGGCCACAAGAACTCAAGCGCCGGCCATGGTGATGGTGTGGGCCGCCATAACAGGTGATGGTCGCTCTCCGCTTGTATTAATCGACCATGGCATCAGAATAAATGCAGAATAAATTGGGCACGCAAAAATTAAAAAACTTCGCATAGCAACATTCGGGCAGCGTGTGACGGTTTCATTGGCCGTTTGAAGGCCATAATTCGTGCCAAAGGTAACCAATTCGAACAAATCTGAACTTATTCTAAATTTGGATGCTATTTCCGACATTTTTTGTTTCATTCAATAAAATAAAAAAAAAAAGAAAATGTAAAAATGATGGCGTTTGACTTTGTTGCAGTTTTTTTACCTCACCCTGTATACATTTAAGTCATCCCTGCTGAAAAATAAATAATGTAAAATAAAAAGCATAAAGTTATCAAGTCGTTATCTGACAGAGCTTATAACGTAATAGATCTGTGACTGGTAAGTTATACTGATACAACATATTTTTACACAAAAAAAAAAACATTTTTTAGATTTATCAGAATACCACTCCAAAAACTAAAACTTATAGCATCAGTGGACCATCAACACGAGGAGATGAAGCTTATTTCTGTATATCACCATTATGAAATACTTTCGTTGTTTCTGCCAAGGGTGTATAGAGGAAGAGGACCAAAGATTTAAAAAGTGGGTCTCTAGTTGAAAAATCCTATCAGACAGATCGGAATGCAGACCACCAATGCAGTATGAATAAAATTCTCGGAATCCAACCCCATTTATTACCGATCGAAACATTAAACTATTTTAACTGTGGTTTACTAACAGTTTCTAAAAAAAATGTCTAGACAATATGTCAGGAGTTGGCCAATTCAGATTTTAAGAAATAACACGTCAATATAAACTACTACAATAACATACAAAAAAACAAGTAAGCAAAGGCTACAGTCGAGCGGGGCCGACCGTTGAATACCCTACAACACTATAATAAACGATACTGTTTATATAGGCGAGATACTCGAAAGAATTCCACAAGATATTGTGACAAATTATAAAAGAAAACCATCAGGTTTGGTTCTCTAATTTTCGAATAATAGCAACTTAAGCTAATTTGCTCATTTCCAATTTATTGGTAGATGTTGCACGTAAATGGTCTTCCTAGATCTAGAACCAATATTTCCCAAAGACCTATAATCTCTCCGAAGTGGCAAAAGATTAACATTTATTATTGGTTTTTGACTGAAACGCATCTATATGAGATACGGACATTTGACTATATTCTTCAACGAAATCAGCGTTAACGAAATAGTCAGAAGTGCGTCTTTCCTCTATTTGTGAATTCTCCAAAAAGTCACTGGAATGGACATTTTCGTATTTTGTCTACAAAAGTTGGCAAACTATTCACACATTGAATATTTTTGGATGGCCATCCAAAACTGCTTGGCTTTTGCAATGTCCGGTAACCCCCATAATTACGACCTGCTGACAATTTTGCAGTTTTTGGTCCATTTCAACCCCTAAATATATGGCGATCATTTCCAAAAAGAATAGGCTTTTATTCTGACCCTCATCTTATCTCCATGCAAAATTTCGTAAGGATCGGGCCATAAATGTGATCTGTATATGATATCCTGATATCCTAACTACTTAGTTTTGTTAACTGTAGAAATATTACCAAATGTTTAATTCAAAATGAAAATATGCCAAAAATATGACAAAATTGAAAAAATATGAGAAAATTTTACAAAATCAATATTTTCATCTTTAGAGAGATATTTTTATGCGATTTTTCTAGACATTTTTTCTTTCCTGCCAAGAGGCCATTCTGAATTAATGAGAACTGTCGAAATCAGTTCAGCCGTTCTCGACATATAAGAGATTTTTCAAGCATATCTTCTTTGATAAACATATATATATATTTTGCTATATATCCGTTTTGTTGGATGTTAACATCAATGTAAAGGTCAGAAGTAACCTTGTCATGACTTTGTGATTTCGCCGGGAGTTAAAAAATTCACGGTTTAATGAAAAATTTTAATTTTTTCAACAAAAAAGATATGGTCTATTTTACCCGCTAAATATTATCCGATGACCACCCAAATGGGTAGGCTTCTTGCCAGCCCTAAACTCTAGCTACATGCGAAATTCCGCGTCGATTGGTCTATAATTGCGACCTGTAGAGCAAGTGCAAAATCTAATTTTACTAATTTTTTCAGTTTTTGGTCCATTTCAACCCCTAAATGTTATGCGATCATCACCAAAAGAAATAGGGTTCTATTCTGACCCTAGCCCCACCTCCATTTTAAATTTCGTGAAGATCAGACCATAATTGCGACCTGTAGAGTGATTACAAATTAACATGGACAGACGGACGGACGGACATACATGGTTAGATCGACTCAGCTCGGCGAGATAGGAAGATCCATATATACTTTCCTATGTGGGAAATCAATATTTCGTGGTGTTACATAATTTTTGGCCCAATCAAACTTATAATACCCCCAACACATAGTGTTGTAGGGTATAATAATAACACAACACAAAATCATGTTTTCTACTTTTATTTCTACCTAAATTTAATTAAATACAAAAATATCCATAGTGATGCATTTTGGGAATGTATATAAAACTATACAACAACAATAATAAAATAATAATACTCATTTTACTACAATAAAATACGTTACGGGGTTATTGTTGTCAAAAAAAAAGATACAAAGCAAATGATTCAACACTATACAAAAACTAATTACATATAATTATTTAATTATTTTAGTATCACATACAAAACTAGGTAAGTATGTACTTATTCTACTAATACACGTATCTAAGTACTTAAGGAATGCGTTACAAAATTAAACTTATTAGGAAGTGATATGATTTACTTAACGAAATAAATACTAAATTAATGTTTTTGTACAATACAAGTAAACAATAAAAGATAATTATAATAATTGTTGGCACTGTTAAAAAGTTCAACTAATGAGATTAAATCTTTAGCATTTTATCAAATAACAAAAAATCCACTAAGATTTTCTACCAGAGGTCGTCAAATTCTATTTAGATTTTCATATTCCACTACCTGGTATCTGCAATACTTATATTGGTATTACATATGATAACTATCGATACGATTCCTTAAAGATACCAGCATTTAAAATGGCGAAAGAATGTTCTTCGTAATTAAGTACAATTTTTATGAAAATATACCTGTCTTACAATTATCATTTTGCCATTAATTTCACAGTTTCGATGTACTTTCTTCCTCTTTTCCGGACAATCTCATTTCCAATGTGTTCATATCGTAAATAACCTGCAAATTGTTATTAATGCCCTCGAAAACTTGAGCAACTCGTTGCTGCAGATTGAAAAAGTATAATTTTTGTTGGCGATTTTCAAAATCATCAATCATTGATGAAACAACTTTTGCTGCAGTAAAATCAGCACCATATATGTGGGTACAATCAATGACCACGGGTAAGGTGGATTTACGCCCCTGTTTGGTAATAACATTGCGTACAAATTCCACAGAGGGGAATATCAAACAGCGATCTGGTGTTAGCATTAGGTATTTAATGTCGTTGGAAGTCTGTAATGTAGAGCAACATTTAATAGAAGTTCTTGGTATTTGAATATTTTGTTGTAATACTTACGCATAAAGTTTCCACACGCAATTTGGGACGAGCAGCATGATACAGAATGAATACAATATTGATGCCAATGCCAACAAGAATACCCAATTGCAAAGGCAAAACCAAACAGGCGACGAATGTAGCCAAACCGGGAATTAAATCGGATTCTGGAATTGGAAAAACAAAATTAATTCATCTGTTGTAATTCTAAAAATGTTTAGAGCTTATTTGCTCAAAATAAGACAACGGATTGCCAATTCTTAACCTTTTTTATTTTTTAATTCTGTTGGAATATAAGTCTATGATGGTAATACTAAATGGCGTACCCCTATTGAAAACTTTACAGTTTCAGCTTACGTTAAATCTTTTAATAAATTGCCCAAGCTGTAGTTTATTTCCAATTGCTACGGCTATGTCGAGCTCGCTCTGAGTGTTATTGGATCTAAGTAAATATTAACACCTCAAAGAGGTCAAGGGTGATTCTGCCAATTACAACAGCGGCAAAAGAACAAATCAAATACTCTTTAGTCATTTATGATGGATGGTGTTGGAAATGTCTTGGAAAGTCATTTAAAGCATTGGAATATATCCGCAATAGTAGTATTTAACTAAATAGATGAGTCGACAGCCGAATGCATCCCCAAAATCAGGTCGGATGCTAACATTGAAGACATATGTTTAAGATAGAATTCCTAATGCAACGAACTTTCAGTCTTATTCAAGGCGGGAATATCCAAATATCTATCACGAATTCAACACACATAGTATTTACAGCTGCGGAGATGAGAATATAACTGAATGTGGAGATCGACAAAATCCCAGAAAACGCGTTCGACAACAGTTTCAAGTCGCCATCTGCGATTTATTAAGAACTAGGAACAATGTCGTCAAATCACTGGAAGTATTTAGAACGCTTCCTAAAATGACATTCATGACACCATTGAACCATCTACAAGAGGATACAATGATTATAGTGTGTACAATCCAATCATCAAAACTGCTCAGACAAATAATGCATGATAGTTCCATGATTCAGAGATGGAGGTTCTATGTTATAAGAATCAGTTTCTAGGTCAACAAGCCTATTAGAGACGTTTGAAGTATTGTGTGAAGGATAGTGCCAATATGATGTCAACACAAGATTAAATATAGGCGTTCAATGTGTGATACTAGTTGTTCAATCCTGTTTAGATGTGGTTGTCTTCTTGGTTTCGAGCGGATCATCATATAAAACTGTTGTCTTTCTATAAGTCAGACACCCGGCGACTCTAAAAACTCTTCCTGTAATTCGGATCCGATAGAAACTTTCGCCCCAGTATTAAATCTATAGTCCGACCTCATTGCCGAAACTCTGTTATCAGTTAGACAACAAAGAGTGTCAGGATTGTTGGCTCATTGTTTATTCTGTTAGGACTATCCCAGTAGAACACCTAAAGTATATTTGGCAAAACTACGTTCAGAATTGATCAACTGTCTTAAAAGGTTTTGAAAACGGTCGTGTTATAAAAAAAAACAATATTAAAAAATGAATGTGATGTTGTAGAAAACTTACTTTTGCTTCTCCACATGGGCTTGACAACACGATATTGGATCATGAAAATAACAGCAGCCATAATGACAGCGGCCAGGGCAGCTTTGGGAATGTAATAGAAAGCTGGTGTCAAATACAACAAGGCCACAATGACAATGAGACCGGTATAAATGTTCGACATTTGAGTGCGGACACCACTGGAATTCAAGACAGCACCGCGAGCAATGCCGCCATTACCACGGAAACCTTGGGCAAATGAATTGGCCACATTGCAAACACCGACGGCAATGAGTTCCTGGGTGGCATCACAAGGTTTGCCATTAGCTGAAATTAATATGATGTAGTTATTAGTTCCAATAGCCTAAAATATTTGTTTTCAACTTACCGAAAGCCTGCACAACAGCCATATTTTCGAGCAAAGAAATCAATGGCACCACAATCAATCCCGAACCCAAACTGCTAACCATCTGGCCGAAACTCTCATGTATTTCAATGGGTTCACCACTTGTACCATTTGTTAGGGTGGTCATTGAAAATGGTGGCACACTGAATTTGGGCAAACCTTGTGGTACATAACCAACCATACGGAATATATCAATACCGGAACTTAAGAGGTAATAACCAATGGCTGAGGTGACAATAATAAGGACAGCATTTCTCGATGTACCAACTACCCAAAATAGGCCGGACCAAAATTTCTGACAAAATGACTTTTCACTGCTTTCCTTGGGACCAAAACTCGTACTGGCCATTGCACGCATTGTTAACAGGACAATAATACAGGCCACACCCAATCCCGCATCATTCCAACTAATGTTATGTAAATCACTGAACACCGATATCCACATGTCGACAAAGGTGTCACCTTTTGTATTGACACCCAAAAGATCCTTGAGTTGTGATGTGAAAATAATCAAAGAACCGGCACTTGTAAATCCAGCACTGACTGGGCCCGATACAAAGTCGATAAGGAAGCCGAGCCGAAATATGCCCATTGCAATTTCTATGAGGCCTGTTAGAAATGTAAGTAGCACAGCTTTTTGCCATACCCCATGAGCGGTTTGAAAGGTTAAGAGAGCCGAAATGGCGGTTGGACCAACCGGAACATCTTTGCTGTAAAGTAAAGGAGTGTAATTTAATTTTTAATGAGAATGGTGGAAATAAAAATTCTTACCTTGAACCCAACAGAATGTAAATGAAACAACCCATAAAGCAGCCATATAAACCATACTGAAAAAATAATGGAAAAATGCATTAACTTTATGAGAACTTATGTGGCACTTTATTACTGTTATTGTTTTGCGTTGTAAGATGATCGGGGCATGTGCTACCCTAAACCTAAGTGATACCCCACACAACTAAATATGCGATATAAGCTTTTTACTTCCTTAGGACTTTCCATGGCAAACAATCGTTTTCGAAAAATTATACGTCTTTTTAGATAATTTTGGCAAAAACTACATAGCTCCAGTTGTTATAAAATTATTTTGAACTCCTTAAGATATAACCTATTGCTCTATTCCAGAACTTGCAAGAATCTACTAGTTTTACATTTTTTCGACATCAAAGAGGGCAAATGAGTAATTGTATTCAAAAATTTAACGTTCTTGCAGTTCTAGAACAGAACATATGCTATCTTATGTCGTATTTTTGAAATATAAAATGAAATATTTAGCATTCTTCAAATTTTAAACTAAAGTTTTTTTTTTGAATAAATTAAAATCACACTTGATTTCCGGTTTTATACACACCTTGAAATAATCCCTTGAGACCCCAATCTGAATATTCTTGATCAGCACAAAATTATAATCCCGTTTGTTGAACTCAAGATAAAGTCCTCGATAACTTGGTAAAAATGACATTAAGTGTTTTCAGAATGAAGAATCTCTTTTTTCAAATATTTTCAATAAAGGACTGCTATATAATGGTACCATTGGAATTGAAGTAAATGTTTCGAAAGTATTAGACACATTTTCAACCAGATTCGTTGTAATCATTTGAGGCACTATGAGAATATAAATCCCACAAATTTAAACATTTCAGTGTGCCTTTATTATTAGACCTCATAAAGTGGATCCTCTTAATAGTGGATATTTTGAAAATTTCGGTCGTGAACTTCAACATCATTGACGAAAATTTCGCAATTTCTCACGTTTAAACGTCAAATTGTGACTTCTGTAGTTCTGCCTCCTACTTTTGTTTGTTCTCCTGCTAAAAATTCGATAATTTTGTAAATATTTTCAAGGAAGTTTTTAGAATCTACGCAATTCCAAATAAACAACATTTACCTAAATTTAATATGACTAACATAATATCATACTAATTATTTGAATCTCATTTATCTGAGTCATATCTATTGTTCCATAAACATACAGCTTATTTTCTCAATTATTAAATAATTTTTCTGCTTTACTTTTGTCATCAAAATGAATTTGTATAACTCAATTGTTTTTACACCCTACAACACGATGTGCGGGTAAAATAAACCATAACTTGTTTGTCAAAATATACTTTCTACTAAACCGCGAATATTTTTAATCCAGACGAAATCACCAATACATTAAAGGGTTACTTTTGACCATGGCAGTGATGCTGATAGCCAAAATAGGTACAATATATATGTAAAAGAAATAGATTTTAGTTATTTTGCTTACCGCTGGACTGATTTTCACAATTCTCATCAATTCAGAATGGTCTCTTGCCAGAAATGGATAAAATCTATGAAATCGCGTGAAAAATATGACAATAAAAATTGTATATTTCTTGTTACATTTATTCATTTCTGGTCATATTTTTTATGACATGCAATTTGAATTGAAGGTATTCTAAAGTTTTTCTACACCCCGCAACGCTATGTGTTGAGGATATTATATAAAGGTCGCAGTTATCGTCCGATCCTCACGAAATTCTGCATGGTGGTAGGGTTAGGGTCAGAATTAAAGCCTATTGTTTTTGAAGATGAATATTTAAGGGTTTAAAATGGACCAAAAAAAATAAAATTTTCCTGATTTTGAAGTCGCTCCACATGTCACAATTGAAAACCAAACGACACGGAATTTTGCATGAGAATAGAGTTAAAGACAGAGAAGAAGTTCAGCATTTTGGATGACCATTGAGTTATATTTAACTGTTAAATCTACCAAAATTTTCGTGTGAAATTGTTTGAACCTAACAACACGACGGAGTGCGTAAATATTGGCCAAATTCTCCTAGTCAAAACCCTAAGGGTAAAATCTGAGCAGGGCTCTATGACATTATTTTAAAAAGGAATCCTTCCAAAATGGATTCGGACATAAGGGGGCTTCCAACAAATGGTAATGTAGTAAGGTATCACATGGTCGGCTCGCACGACTATAGCCTTTGTTTATTTGTTATTGTTTCAATTTAATTTTGATGAAAAACAAGATATTATCAAAAACAAATTATGTACGTTGTTCTTGATTTTAAGATAAATTGTTTTATATCAGATAAATATAACATAAGGGAAGGTATATTTTAATGACCGAAAAACAATATATTTTTTAAACGAATAAAGATAACAATTAGCAAAGTTAATACACATATTTTGACAAGTCTTTTTTAGCATTGTGATTGTGTTAAAACCCTAATCTAAATTGAAGCGAATTTTAATTTAAAATTTTTTCATTGATATTGATATTTAAAATACTAAATATCCGTAGAAATGATTGGAAAATTTAAATAATATTTAAAGCATCAAGTAACAAGGTACGGTATTGGAAAGCCAGGGTTCCACGTTTGATTCCTACATAATAAATTACAAATTATGCTGTCAAAGTAGGTATTTTTGCCATGGTTGTACCCAAGCAAAATTGAAGCAAATTTAAATTCAAAACCTTCTGAAAAAAATGTGAGACTTCAGTTCATCGGATATTTAAAATCCTAAATATCCTTAAAAATGATCGGAAAAATTGAATTATGTTTAAAGCATCAAGTTACAAGGTACCGTAATCGAAAGCCAGGGTTCCACGTTAGATTCCTACATAGTGAATTACATATTATGCTGGCAAAGTAGGTCATTTTGCCAGCTTTTTTGCTTGGATGTGTTCTGGCTCCTATGGCATGCATCAAATCAGGAATAGATCATAATTTTTTTAACGCTTTGAGGATTTAAAAAGCAATAATAAACAAAACTTTCTAAAGAAGTACAAAGTCTGAAATAAATATCGCATATTTTCTGCAACGGTCAGATATTACATTCAGTCTGCTGTTTTTGATTGCGACCAAAATGTAGTTGACGTTGTCCACTTAATTTGTCGATCTTACAATCGAAATTGCAATACAAATGTACTTTTATTTATTTATTTATTTTTTAATTTTAAACAGTTTAGCTACACCTTTCCAGTCTAATTTGCTATTACTTGGCATTCGGATTCTCTATGCCCGTCCGTTTGTTGATATCAAGCAATCTTTCGATCGAACTAAAATGAAAAGTGCACATGCGTCTTTCTCTGAAATTAATTCAAGTTTGAGGATAGATTTATTTTTTCCGTATTTTCTGATAGGTGCCATAAAGGTAAGAAATAAATTTGTCAAAGCAAATTGTGGTTATTCGGTTGGTTTGACGAAATCAAATGAAATTGCACGCAATTTGTATTTTTTAACTCTTAATGGGAACTTAACTCTTGCAGGATATGTTTCGATATAGCCTATATATAAGGATACCACTATAGCTTAGGTATTTTAAAAGGATTGACCACAATTGCGAAACGAATGCAGAACAAAAGCTAAATCTATTGAAAATGTCACATCTCAAAATTCCTAAAAATCTTCTATTTTAATTTCAAAGCCACACTACAATTTAGAAGGTTTCGCTTTTGAAATTATGTTACGGAGCACTACTAGATATTATCCTTAGCATTTTGACGAGGGATATTTGCGCACTCCGTCGCGTCATTTTACAGCTAAATATAATCCAACGGTCATCCAAAATGCTAGAATTCTTCCCTGTCCTTAACTCTCTTCTCAGGCGTTGATTGGCTTCAATAGTCCGATCAGGAATTTTTTCTATTTTTCGTTCATTTGAACCGCTTAATATTTTGCGATACTACGATATTTTGCTATATTCGTAAACAATATCGGCATTAAATAGTTAGAAGTTCGACTTTTGTCTATTTCGGATATCGCCTGTAAGTAATGCTGGTATTTTTTTTTTCACACAAAAGTAGTGGTCCATTCTACCCGCTGCCCTAAACTCAAACTTTATGCGAGATTTCGGGTCCTTTGGTTTCTATTCATGACCTTTATAACTGCTCCAAAATCAGGAACATTTTTAGTTGTTGGTTCATTTCAACCCCTAAAAGTCCGTAATGGACATCTTTGAAAACAATAGGCCTAGCCCTTCTGAGCCTAACCCTAACCTTGTGAAAATTTTCGTGAGGATAGGACGATAATTGCAATCTGTATATAATATCCCCAACCTGTGTTGTAAGGTAAAAAAAATATATCAAAATATACCCTTCAATATCATTGAAAAAAAAAAAATTAAAAAATCGAATGCAATAATAAATATGAAAAAATATCAGAATCAGAAAATTATACAAAATCTATTAATCAAATTATTGTAATCTTTTTATGCGATTTTTTTAGATTTTATTCTTTTATGCCAAGAGGGTACTCGGAATTGACAAAATTTGTCAAAATCGGTGCAGCCATTCTTGATATAAGCATTCTGTATATATATTTTGCTATATACATCCGATATATTTACTATCGGCAGCTACATAACGGTCGGAATTGATATTTTCGTCTATTTGTGATCATCGCCGGGATTAAAAATATTCGCGGTTTAATGAAACACAAATAACACAAACGGTCTATTTCACTAGGCTTCTATTCTGGCTCTAGCTCCACCTCCATTCTAAATATCGTGAAAATCGGGCCATAATTGCGGCCTGTAGAGTGATTACAAATTAACATGGACAGACGGACGGACGGACATACATAGCTAGATCGATTCAGCTCGGCGAGATATATTTCGAAGTGTTACATAATGTTTGGCCCAATTAAACTTATAATACAACCAACACATAGTGTTGTAGGGTATAAAAATTGGCCCTTTGTGGAGAGGTACCAGAAGGAGATGACCCCTTTCGCGCCTGACTCAATCCCATTGCAAATACTGCATAATGCGGACACACCACATCGAATATTCGTACCCTTTCCTACAAAGTATACAAAAATTAGTAGGGAGCCATCTTCACCCTTAACCCTAAACTTAAATGTGTGTTTGGTATGGATGTTATGTTTCAAAATATTAGCCCTTTATGGAAAGGTCCAGGGAATTTACTGATATGACCCATTTTAGTAGATAGGCTAAGTCCTGAAAATATTGAGACTTGGGTAGTTTCAAACTAATCGAACACTTTCACCGCTTTTTTTGTGAAACCTAAACATATTTTTATTTTTGACCCTTTTATCTTCACATTAGATCTAATGTTGGTGGGGAATTGTTTTTTTCGCAATTATTTTTATTCTCTTTTGCATAACTTGTATAATACTTCTACAATAGCTAAAGTTTTTCTTAATTGTTTTTAATTCTATAAAAAATTAACCATGTTTTGTTTTAAAATTCATTTAATATCCTTAATTTATATGCTCCACAAGTCAATTTTCTAAAAATTACTTCACCAATTATAAATTGACATACCATCACATGATCATGACCGAAACATTTATTCCTTTACAATTTCCTATTTCATTTTATTTTTCTCTCCTTCAGCTCTTTCATCTAAACACTATTTTTTTTTTAATTTCTTCACTCACCTGTAAGTCCAGACCAGCTATTCCAGCATAGGCCAAACCCTGTGGTATGACTGTCAGGCCGACGGTAATACCCGCCATAAGATCACCAACAAAATCCTCACGATTATATTTCGGTAGCCAGGTTAAAACGGGCAAACGTTTGTAAAGGGTTTTCTTGCGAAAAATGTTCGCCGATGTTTGTTTCATCCATTCGGTGGTCATGGCGCAGGCACTACGTTTATCGGCATTATCGTCGTCTTGAACTATGCAATCACGTGATGTATTGTAAATGGCATTCGGCGGTATATCCAAGGACACTTCGGAACCCGAACTGTTGTTACGCTGAGCAGGTTGATCCGAACGCATGGTTTCGTTTAAAATTACTTTCTTATTCTTCGTTTTGAATTTCGTATAAAACACTAAAATTAATTTTTTTTTCAATAAAAATAAATTATTTGTTTTATTTAATATCTATCGCCATATATGTATGTAGAGTATTATTCTATCACAATTTTCATTAATTTATCCGCGGTCTTCTTTTTGTGTGATCTTGTCTTTTGCGAGTCAATAACGCGACTGTTACTTGAGATAACTGATCAACTTGCGAGCTGTGTTCGTCTGATGGCAAGATGATCACTGCTCTCCAGTGTGGCAGAGGAAAAACGCAGCGCGACTGAGAGTAAAGTTGAGAAAAATAAAATAAAACACAATAAACAGATAACAAGTCGTTATCGTTAGCATCAACAACTAAAATAATTGCCGGCATCATTCGGCTACGCGGCTGTCATCTTTTCCCAACGAAATGAGAGTTTGGTTTGCGGTTACTACGAATAACAACTGCAGAGGCGTCAGCAGCAGCTGCTCTTGTTGACCAAATAAACAAACCGAACTACATATCAGTGATGATGTTGTCGGGATGTTGAATTTAATGTTCTACCAGAATTTTTAAGAAATCCCACAAATAATGTATTTTCCCCCAAGCAGAGATGAACCAGATGCCCACCAGATCAAATTGGACATGCCAAAGAATAATAATTCAAAATTACAAATCTGTCCTTATTATGGGGGGATTTTTCCATTGCCTTTGTTTTAGCGATTTTCAAATTAAAACTATGAATCACATGGAAAATTGTGGTCCAAATCAAGTAAAAAGTAATAAGTGTTTTTCTTTCTTTCTATTTAGTGCTTGGCCAAAACCACAAAATGTGCCTCAAATAAAATTAATTCCTGATTTAAAAAGTCGAAAATAACTTTTATTCCTTAAACGATCGTTGACACTAAAATATTCAAAGAACTCATATACAATGTGAAAAGCTAAAGGGCGCTAGTAGCTACCAACTAGAAAGAGGAAGGAATACTGCCATATTAGCATGGAAATTTTCATGAGTTATTTCCGATAATCCAGAATTGCACATTGGTGAATAATAGGCACAAATGCTTGATTAATAATTTGAAATTAGGTAGAATATGATACCCCGTAAAAATTTACTTTTTATACCCTAAGCCTTATGGCGGCAATGACCATATATAATTTTTTCGGCCAAAATGTGCCTTTTCGAAATGACGCTTGATGGCTTCCAAAAGGAATATCAGCCTTATGTAAGGTAAAAAATGGACGGAATCGGTCACTTGTTCCAATATTTATTCTTCAGAGTGTCAAAATTCCGAATATGGCCAACTTCCTTTGATACCTCCCCCATAAAAGATCAACATTTTGAATAAATATAATTCTCATTAACAGCGAACCAAGAAGCGATGTTTTTTAAACTTCGTGTAAAAACGTGATTCAACCTGAACACACAAGGATCGTTGGGCCTATCGTTTCCTTCTAAATGCGGTTAGCACAGGATGAGATAAGCAAACTGCAACAAACTCAAACGCCATAATTTTTCCTTTTTTTTAAATTTTATTGAATGAAAGCAAAAATGTCGGAAATTGCCGAATTGAATATTGCGATATGTTCAGCTCAAATTTTATTGAATGAAAGCAAAAAATGTCGGAAATCGCATCAAACTTTAGAATTAGTTTAGATTTATTCGAATTGGTCAGCTTTGGCACGAATTATGGCCTTATAACCAACGCCAATGAAACCATCACACGCTGCCCGAATGTTGCTCTGCTGTATTTTGGCCCATTTCCGGCGAAGCGCTTGCTTGAGTTAATCGACACTTTGGTATTTTTTAGTGCCAACCTTGCTTTCCAAAATACTCCAAACACAATAGTCCAAGGGATTGGCTTCCGGAGATTTTGGTGGCCATTGTGTGCTGAAAATGAAGCGAGCAATCTCATTTTATAAATATTCTTGGATGGCGCGCGCTGAGTGCGATTGTGCTGAGTCCTGTTGGAATATCCAAGGTCTGCGACCAAAATGTTTGTGTTCTCAAGGCTTTAATACACCCTTCAGAATATTTTCGCGATAATATTCGGCATTTATTCTGATGCCACGGTCGATTAATACGAGCGGAGAGCGACCATCGGCTGTTATGGCGGCCCACACCATCACCATGCTCGGTGCTTGAGTTCTGGTGGCCAACTGAAGGTGCACATTTTCAGCTGATCTCTTTGGCAAGTAAACACGATCATTTTGTTTGTTTACAAGCTGGTGGACAACGAATGTTTTTTCATAGGAGAAAACCAAATTAGGCAATTATCCACTTTCGGTCAAGCTAAGCATCTCTTTAGCTCTTTTGAGTCTATTTTCTTTCTGTTGCCGTGTAAGTTCTTCCACTTTTTGGAACTTCAATGGCTTTACCCGGAGCTCAATATTTGCCGAATGGAATATTGTGATATGTTCAGCTCACGACCCATTTTTCTGCCACTTCGACGCGGGTTTCGATCAAGTCGCTTCTCTACTTTTCGAAGTCGCTTCTTTACTTCCTTGACTTTTAGCTACGCTACCTGTGTCGATGGTACGATACACAAAAGATTTATTTACATTTAAATGCTGGAGTGCTCTAACGATAGCCACTTGTGGTTTTCCAGCCAAATATAAAGAAATAACACTATCACGCTTAAATTCAATCACGAATAACTTTTTTCTGAAAATTCTCACCAAAGTGCTTTTGTACACTTTTAAACAATACACTGAGCTGTTGTTGGAATAATTTTAACAACTGTCGGACTAGTGGCTAAGAAATGGCAGCAGTCTGAAGTTGGTTGCAGTTTTTTCACCTTTTTTAATTTTTACGAACTCTCTAGTAAGATTTTGGGTTTTGGCATATTCTGTTACCTGTAATACATTTTTTGACGAATAATTTTGTGGAGTATTTTGATCTGATATGATCAAATTTTAATGGTATTTTTGAACGGTTTTAAGAAACTAACTCTTTATTTACTCGATTGAGGGTTAATTTTTTGAAAGAATATTCTCGTTGCAAGTCATATTGCCGAAAACACTATATACATAATAGCAAAGATTTCAAAGAATTGTCATTCGGTTGTTTTTAAAAAAGGAAGATGGGTGGAACTTCGCTTTTTTACTACCCCGCGATTAAAATACACCAAATAATGTGCCTCCGTTACTATATTAAGGGGTTTTTAAAGTTATACTTCTACAAAAACAACTCATCTTATATGTTTCTTTCCGTTTGGTGATGCTGAGTTTTAAAATCACAATATGTGCCGATTTTACTTATTACTTGGTCATGAGGAAAATAACTCCTGATATTTTGCATTTTTTGTGAAAAAGGAATTTATTTATTTATATTATATTTTCATTATATTTCAATTTTCAGCCCATATGACTCCCACACATCTGCTGGATATATTGTGTAAATTATTATTCATGTACGTATGAAATTTGTCTCACCTAGTTTCGATCGTATGACCTACATATGTATTTATGTTAACATATGACGTCAAAATGCTATTGTTCATACCGTGTAAATTAGGTAATATTTTGATGGATATTACGAAAAAATTACGCCTTCTATTAAATTAATTCAAATCTTTGTTGGTCAATAGTGCGAAACAAATATAATAAAGCTGCTAATTTATTGCATAGTTTGATGTCCGGCTTTATATAAATAAAAATGTTTGTTTCTGTATGTGAAAAGGAAGATCCGTAAACATTCACTATTTCGTATGTTCCATCAATAAACATTTAGGATAAGAATCTAGTACCATGTACTGAAATCGTATTTAGGAGTACACACTTGGACACCAAAAATTGCAGAATATCTAAATAAAATATCCTAAAGTAAGAATTGTGGTACAAACAGTGTGAAGGTTTCGTAAAAATATTGAAATAAATTGCAGTGAGCGAAGAAAAATCAGTAAAACGAAATCCTTTTTCCATTATTCGTCGACTTTTAGTGCCCAAATAATATCTATTTATTTTTGGCGATAGGAATTGTAGAAATAATGACAATTTTAGTTCTTCGATGGACAAATGTAAATTCTACCAGTTTCCTTGTAGTATGCAAAAATTCCTTGTATGCAAATATTTTAAAAACAAATTCGTGCAAATTTAAAAAAAAAATCATTTAATTTGTCTATTGAAAATAAAAACAAGTAAGCAAAGGCTATAGTCGTGCGGGGCCGACTATGTTATACCCTACAACACTACAGTATATTAGAAGCCCCCTTATGTCCAAATTCATATTGGAAGATTTCGCTTTTGAAATTAGGATTTTGACTAGGGACATTTGCCCAATATTTATGCACTCTGTCGTGCTGTTAGTTGTTTTAGACCATTTTACAGCTAAATATAATCCAATGATCATCCAAAATGCTAGAATTCTTCCCTGTCCTAAACTCTCTTCACAGGCGTGTTGATTGGCTTCAATTGTGTGATCGGAAAAACATCTCTTTTTTTGGATAATTTGAACCTCTAAATATTTTGCAATCATCTCCAAAACCAAGAAGCCCTCTGTATCTCCAAATTTAGACTCACCTATATGTTTGCTTGTCTACGATATTTGGCTATATTCGTCAACGAAATTAGAATAAAAAAGCCAGCAGTTCGCCTTTTGTGTATTTCGGATATCGCCAGTAAGTAACGCACGTATTTTTTCACATTAAATTAGTGGTCCATTGTACCCGCTGTCCTAAACTCTAACTTTATGCGAGATTTCGTGTGCTCTGGTTCTATTTGTGACCTTTATAACGGCTGCAAAATCAGGAAAATTTTTTGTTTTCGGTCCATTTCAACCCCTAATATATTGCGGACATCTTTGAAAACAATAGGCTTAGCCATTCTGAGGCTAATCCTACCTTTGTCAAAAATTTCGTGAGGATCGAATGATAATTGCAATCTGTGTATAAATAATAACCCCAACCTGTGTAGTAAAGTGCAAAAATATTACAAAATATACACTTCAATATCATAAGTCAATTTGAAAAAATTGCATGCGATAAAAAATATGAAAAAATAAAAAAATGTCACAAAATACTACAAAATGTATATTAACATCATCATTTTTATCTTTTTATGCGATTTTTTAGATTTTATGCGATTTTTTTAGACTTTTATGCCAAAAGGGCATTCTAAATTTACAAAATTTGTCAAAATCGCTCCAGCTATTCTGGAGATATAAGCATTCTGGCTAACATCCCCTTCCTTTGTACATATACATTGTATATATTTCGCTATATATATCCGATATTTTTACTATCGGCATCTACTTGACGGTCAGAATTGACCTGTTCGTCTATTTGTGATTTCGCCGGCATTAAAAATATTCGTGTTTTAATGGAAAATTTGACTTTTATTTATCACAAATGTTTTGGTCTATTTCAACCACTAAATATTACCCGATGACCATCAAAGTTGAAAGGCTTCTGCCCAGCCCAAAGCTCTAGCCCCACGCTAACTTTCGCTTCGATTGGTCTATAATTGTGACCTGTAGAGCACCTGCAAAATCGGGAAATTTTTCAGTTTTTGGTCCATTTCAACCACTTAATATTGTGCGATCTTCTCCAAAAGAAATAGGGTTCTATTCTGACCTTAACCCCACCTACATTTTAAATTTCGTGAAGATCGGGCCATAATTGCGACCTGTAGAGTGATTACAAATTAACATGGACAGACGGACGGACGGACATACATAGCTAGATCGACTCAGCTCGACGAGATAGGAAGATCCATATATACTTTCCTATGTGGGAATCCAATATTTCGAGGTGTTACATAATTTTTGGCCCAATCAAACATATGATTCCCCCAACACATGGTGTTGTAAGGTATACAAATTGAATGGAGAACCTTCTACATTTCCCACCAAAAACTAGTGGTACTCGTGTGGTATAAATTTAAAATTGAAGTAAAAAGTCCTTGTAACTATTTTTTCTATTAATTCTTTTAGCCTTGGACTTAATAAAACTGAAAGATACGAAAATTTGATGAGAACAAGTCCTGATCATACTCAGACGTCCAAATGAAAAAACATTCAAAAATTACACACTTTTGACCAGAATCATGGCGCGTCATCTAAATGTTGTGCTTTATATGGTTCATTGCACCTTGCAACAAAACCCATGATCTAACAATTCTATTAATTTAGTATGAGCTTCACAATCAAGAAGTAAATAAAATCTCGTATATTTTAATAACAAAAAAATCCAGAAAATAACGTGAATCCAAAGCCAAAAAAATCAAATAAATAACAAGCTTAACTGCTAATCACAACGCAGATTCCGCGTTAGATGTGATTTTTTTAAAAGATTTTTTAAATTTACATAAAATTCACATTTTGTTCTCACATGATTGAAACTTAATTGGCATTGGTGTTGTTTCGTTTCTACGCCTTTCAATCTATCTTACAACTCCACACCACAATCAACTCTAACAACATTAAATCGCAGGAATTTAATCAAGTTCTATTATTTGTTGTTGTTTTGTCATGACTGCTGCCCATCATACATGTAGCACGTGCTGGATGCTAACGTGTTTTAATTCTAGCCAAGTGAATAAACGGTTTATCCCCCTCGTTATGGCTGGTGCGAGTAATGAACTCTCTTTCTAGTCAAGTGACACTTAACATAACAAAACAAACAGACACTTACCTGACTGTCTGTCTGCCTCACCAAGTTAAGTGATTCCAGTGATCGCCACTCATTATCCGAGGGAGGCTAATTATTTTCTAACAAATTACATTTGAAACGCTACAAAACTTAGAACCATCATCGCCGGCATCACTTGAAGCAATTAAATGACACTCCAACAAAACAAGCGTTACAGTTTAATGCCTGAGTGATGATGATTTGTTGTTTTTTTTTTTTCCAGATGATAAAAATAATAACAATGACGTAGACAAGTGCAGAACAAGCTTCCAAATGGAATGCATTTGTTGTTTGCAAAGATCTAAGGAACAAATAAATCAATCACTGATTGCCACTGTTGTCGTTGTTACTTTTTAAATTGTTGTTACGTACACCGCCTTTAACTTTGGTTGGACAGATGAATGAAATTGTATCGTGATTCCATTCCCACAGCCATAAGAAATGTTGGACCCTATTTGCGTTTAATTGATCTACATTAAACGACAGACACAGAGCAACAATTTTGTTGTTGCTCCTATCAATTAATCAATCAGGAATAGCGAAGCTAGAGAGAGAGAGGGAGAGCGGCATCACATTTCACAATTTGTTGGTTTAAAGTCCATTACGTTGTTGGAAGTCTTAATAATTGTAATAAACAAAATTAATACCAGAAATAAATTTAAATTGAAATTTAATTAAGCTCGACTTCATAAAGCATAAACTTTATGGCGTCTTAAAATAGTTGGAAATATGAAAGAAATAATCGGAGTCCGAGCACTTAGTGAAGGTGTACCCTACACATAGTCAATTTCGATATTGATATGAAATATTTTAAAATGCATAAAAACCTTTACAGGGTTTTCTATACTTAGGAGAATTTAAGATCTCAGTTCTCAATCCAATGAAGATGTGTAATTTGTTTTCGATATTGGGAAGACTGTATCTTTAGAAGGCCTGTAATAAGTCTTCTATCTTTGGAAGACTTGCTCAAGGTTTTCTACTTTTTTGAGACGTATTAAAGTTCTTCTTCCTTTGGAAGACTTGTGTGATCTATTTAAGGCTCTAGGTTTTGAAAATCTTCAAGGATTTGATGTCGTTAGAAGATCAACAAGAGATCTCTTATTAGAATTCCATCAGAATATATTATATCTAGAGATGAATTTGATAGTTATTATATCCAAGAAAGGCCTTTTAAAATGCCATTATACAAAGATGACCAAACTGCTCTACTCATAGCCTGCTAAGGTCATATTTGGAACCTATGAAAGTTCCTCTACCCATAAAAGACCTGTTTAATGTATGCTTGAGTACAAGTTTAAGTTCTTCTACAGAAGGTCCCCATTTGTGCATACCTATGGAATGTCTTCGTCGATAGAGGACCAATAGAAGGTTTCTTTCTATCACAGATCTTCCATTTTGCTCGCTGTGGATATATAGTAAAATATACAGGATGAGATGAAAAAACTGC
This sequence comes from Musca domestica, assembly GCF_030504385.1. Lineage (NCBI taxonomy): Eukaryota > Metazoa > Arthropoda > Insecta > Diptera > Muscidae > Musca > Musca domestica. The sequence goes on from NW_026712173.1 coordinate 247,759, forward strand.
AACCAACCTCAGACTGCTGGCATTTCGAAATCACTCGTCCGACAGCTATTAAAATTATTCAAGTGACAGCCCATTATATTGTTTACAAGCGTACAAAAGCATTTGGTGAGAATTTCCCAAAAAAAAAGTTATTCGTGATGGAATTCAAGCGTGATAGTGTGATTTCTTAATATTTGGCTGGAAACCCACAAGTGGCCATCGTTAGAGTACTCCAGCATTTAAATGTGAATAAATCTTTTGTGTCTCGTACTATCGCTCGTCAGCGTGATACTGGTAGCATAGCCCGACGTCAAGGAAGTGGACGGAAGAAAACAGCAACATCAGCAGAAATGTTTCGAAAAGTAAAGAAGCGACTTGATCGAAACCCGCGTCGTAGTGGCCGAAAAATGGCTTCTGAGCTGAATATATCGCAATATTCCATTCGCAAATATTGAAAAATGAGCTCGGGGTAAAGCCATTGAAATTCCAAAAAGTGCAAGAATTTACACCGCAATAGAAAGAAAATAGACTCAAAAGAGCTAAAGAGTTGCTTCGCTTGGTGAACTGCCGAAAGTGGTGAACTGCTGAATTTGGTTTTCACCGATGAGAAAACATTCCTTGTCCAGCAGTTTGTAAACAAACAAAATGATCGTGTTTACTTGCCAAAGAGGTCAGCTGAAAATGTTCACCTTCGGTTGGCCACCAGAACTCAAGCACCGGTGATGGTGTGGGTCGTCATAACAGTCGATGGTCGCTCTCCGCTCGTATTAATCGACCGTGGCATCAGAATAGATGCCGACATTCCTACAGGACTCAACACCATCGCACTAAGCACGCGCCACCCAAGAATGGTTACAAAATTAGTTCCTCGCTTCATTTCCAGCGCACAATGGCCACCAAAATCTCCGTTTACCAATCCGTAGGACTATTTTGTCTGGAGTATTTTGGAAAGTAAGGTTGGAACTAAAAAATACCAAAATGTCGATTACCTCAAACAAGTGCTTCGCCGGGAATGGACCAAAAGATCGCAGAGCAACATTCGGGCTGCGTGTGATGGATTCATTCGGCGTTTGAAGGCCATAATTCGTGTCGAAGATGACCATTTCGAACATATCTAAATATATTCAAAAATTTGATGCTATTTCCGACATGTTTTGCATTCATTGAATAAAATTTAAAAAATGTAAAAATTATGACGTTTGGCTTTGTCGCAGTTTTTTTTATCTCATCGTGTATATCCATGCAATTTCGCCTGTAGATCGTGTAGAACTTCTTCCTTTTATGGTAACAACGGTACTGCAACAATTATGCTGACGTACGTAAGTAAGAATCTGCATCACTGCGTGCAGAGGATTCACTGGCCCTATGTGCCATTTTTCGCATTACTAATAAGGACCACCCCATACCCTCTACATTACCAGTATCCTAAAAATAATGACAACTAAATACCCTCTATATAAAATAAACAATGAAAAAATAACTTAGGTTATAATAATAGTAATGAATAACTACGACACATAATAAGCAGATCCGACTACAAACCTTATTTGCCGTTAAACGAAATGTATGTGTATGTTTTCGTGCAATGGTGTACCCGACTACCAATCGGAAGATTGCCATTTCAACCCCTCGATCAGGCAAACAAAATTGGCTGTTGGTGGTAGTTTTGGTAAGTCCTAATATCTTATGACATGTCCATGTTCAAATAAGGAGTTGGGATGCTGTTTGTAAGTAGTTATTGGTATAAAAATATACTTAACAAACCCATTGGTAAGTAATGCGATTTCTTTTTGTCATTTTGGCACCAACGTTTTACATGTTTGGCGCTTCTGCAGACTAATTCTAAAATTGGCCACACTTTGAGTATTAAATCAGCAGGCTTATAACAGTTCTTTGTGGGGTCTCTAGAGCGTTTAATGGTGAATTCAGAATTGGTTGAAGAAAACGAGGCGTTAAGAGGTTATTAAATCGAACAATCATCCAATTTGAACGGTAGCACTCCCGCCTTATTTGTCATCGTCGTCACTATACAAAATGTTGAACAAGCAAGATTTTCTGCCAGCACTAAGCCCGTTGGTCAATTTAAAAGGAATTTACCAAGTGGTTATTTTTTCGAACTCTGAGCTAATATCTGGCAAAAAACGCAGTTTCCAGGAGTCAACGCGTGGCATGTACAACTTTTATTGTTGAAATTGCAACAAAATTGCTCCACTTGATTTGGAGGACCAAAACTTGGTACTTCGGTTCAGATTTTTGTTGAGAACACTGCAGTTTTGCTTCATGCTCTAATTGCTGACGATAGGACTCTGGAATACCGGAAATTTAACCACTCTCTGAATTTTCAACAGCTGTGGTGGTTATGCTGCTATGATCGGCCATTTTGATAGTTAAGTTTAAATTCTACAATTATTTAGCTTAGGCGAGTTGTGGTTTGTCTGTAATTTTTGTCCAAGTATCTAAAAAGTATATTTTGTGGACAACAAAACACAATCCAATTCCTCTAGTCCACCGAATATACCGAATGTAGTGAACCCACTGACCACTTGCACTAAATGGTTATGTTTTTCTTGACAATTCTGAAATGAAATGGCAATTTGCATAAATGTTGCTCTTTGCAGGCAATTGTAACACAAAAACAACAAATCATAACAAAAGCCCATGTGGCACACGTGCCCAGTGGGTTGGTGGTACGGGTAAATCAAGTCACAGCAACAAATCTCAGCTAATACCTGTAATCATGTGACGCAAATTAATATATCAATTAATCAATTTATTCTAGAATGCTGCCTGTGCCAAAGGGTTTCCAGTCAATTGATAGAGGGCGGCGGCATTGCATAATAATTCATTGAGCGATTGATTTTTATTGGCGGCAAATTGTTTTTAAAATTAAATAACACTCGAAACAATATCATAAATAAGAAACGGATGTACGGGTGGAAAATGTCATAATACTAGTTTTACAAGATTTTAATGGTTATCTAGCTAGATGGTCCGAGATAAGGAAGATACGTAGTAAGAAATTCTAGTTGTTGATGTTTTTTTTTATTTATTATGGTGACACACACGGTGCTGGAATTAAATATGACGTTATATTATTACTGGAAAAATTTGTGGGACTGAGAAGACCACCATCATCACTTCCTCAAAAAGTGCAGCAGTTCGGAAAACCAAATCTAAAAAGATTTGTTGCCTACAACGTCCTTATGGTTTTATCAATTAGAGGAGGGGTCACACAAGGAGTTGAGGTACCATTACAACAATATTGAAGTAGTCAAATATGGAATTGCCAAGTTACAGTATATTTTCGTTCCCTCAATTTTCAAGTGTGCTAATTTCAAAGACAATGGCTGCCTTCTTTTAGGGAACTTCGCACTCCATCCTAGGTAATGACGAGAGGGGGTCAATGATTGGAAAGTAAATCGACTGTTCCAAATCTATTCTAATAAAAATTTTGACTGATTGACTGAATGACTCATCAACGAAACTCAGACGAAACGAACAATGCTAAAAGGTACTACATACGCTACTGTTTGTATTGAGCGAAGGTAGAGTTAGAATTTTGAAATTTTGATATAGGGATATTAAAACATAAATTGTATGAAAAGTACTAAAACCTACCAGTTAACTATGTAATATATACTACGGGTGAGATGCAAAAACTGCAAAGTGACTGCTGTCACTTTTAAGCCACTCGTCCGAAACCTGTTAAAATTATTCCAGTGACAGCTCATTATATTGTTTACAAGAGTACAAAGGCATTTTGGAGAGAATTTTCCAAAAAAAAAAAAAGGTATTGGTGATGGAATTCAAGCGTGATAGTGTGATTTCTTTATATTTGGCTGAAAAATCACAAGTGCCTATCTTACAAGAGCCATGTAGTACCCTTTAGCACTCCAGCATTTAAATATGAATAAATCTCGTTACCGTGATACTGGTAGCGTAGCCTGACGTCAAGGAAGTGGACGGTAGAAAACAGCAACATCAGCAGAAATGGTTCGAAAAGTAAAGAAGCGACTTGATCGAAACCCGCGTCGCAATGACCGAAAAATGGCTCGTGAGTTGAACATATCACAATATTCCATTTGGCAAATATTGAAAAATAAACTCGGGGTAAAGCCATTGAAATTTCAAAAAGTGCAAGAATTTACATCGCGATAGAAAGAAAATAGACTCAAAAGAGCTAAAGAGTTGCTTCGCTTGGCCGAAAGTGATGAACGGCCGAATTTGATTTTCTCCGATAAGAAAACATTTGTTGTCCAGCAGTTTGTAAACAAACAAAATGCCAAAGAGGTCAGCCTTGGTCAAGCAAACATTTTGGCCGCAGACCTTGGACATTCCAACAGGACTCAACACCATCGCACTCAGCACGCGCCACCCAAGAATGGTCACAAAATGAAGTTCCTCGCTTCATTTCCAGCGCATAATGGCCACCAAAATCTCCGGATACCAATTCGTTGGACTATTGTGTCTGCAGTATTTTGGAAAGCAAGGTTGGCACTAAAAAATACCAAAGTGTCGATCACCTCAAGTAAACGCTGAGCAACATTCGGACAGCGTGCGACGGTTTCATTGGCCGTTTGAAGGCGTGCCAAAGGTGACCAATTCGAATAAATCTAAACTTATTCTAAAAGTTGATGCTATTTCCGACATTTTTTTGCTTTCTTTCACTAAAAATTAAAAAAAATGTAAAAATTATGGCGTTTGACTTTGTTTTTTTTTTTTTATCTCATCCTGTATATTGTGTATTTGTTTGAAGTAAATAATGTCAACAATTTATGCTGTAGTTACCTCTCGCACCAAATATCATTGTTTTTGAGGGTATGTGATGAGTTTGATGAGACTTAGATATAAAATTGGATGAAACAAATATGAGAGAACTATAGCTATAAAGAATTTGATTTAATCCAAATATGGAAAACTTTAATCTTGACGGAATTTTATCGTATGATCCAAGACACAAACTAATTAGCCAAAAATAGCACGGTTGGTATATCAGTTACAAAAAATTGAGAGAAATTTATATGGTAACTACATGTAAATCTGAACCGATTTCAACAAAATTTGTCAAAAGTATTTCTAAGCTGTATTTGATACCGCATACCGAAAATCATTGTTGTAGAGGTCATATTACAAGTCTGAGGGGCCTAAATCTCACATCGAATGAAAGTTATATGTGGGAACTATATCCATATTTTGATAAAGCCAAGTTTGAACAGAATCGGGCACTGTTCTCAAAATTATGGTAGTTATTAGTAATCAATATTGATATGAATATAACGATGTGCCATGGTACTCTCTTTTATCAACATTAACATTTGTTGAAAATTTTTAAAATGTTATGTGTTTTATAACAGACGAAGTGGAAGGACATTGTCCATTTTGAAATTCGATCTCAGTTTGGTAAACATTTGATGATGTACCAAGTGAATTGTGCACTACCTTCGTGCGCAACACCTGGCCAAAGCAATCAGGGATCTAAAACGGTAATTTCGATGGAGGCACGTTTTAGCTATATCAAATGATACAGGTACATACGCAAGATGGCCTGCTTTGCTTTTGACTTGATTCCAACAGACGGACAGAAAGGTAAAGGGAGAGAATATTTCATTATACTTTATCATAATAACCAACATTAAGTGAAAATTTAGTAAAAAAGAAATAATTACTAATAATTTTCTTTTGAATTTAAAAATGAAAATATCCGTCTTTTTTACTTTTAAATTCCCAAATTATTTTGTTTTCAGAATAGCATCAAATCTCCCTCACATCTCTATAATTATTGCATATAAATAATTGTAAAAGTGAAAAAATGTAAATATGAAATTAGAGCGGCATTTTTGTAATCATACCCTGAGAAAATTCTAACAAAAACAAAAATCTAGAACAAAATTAAAAAAATATATATTTATGACTTTTTCAATGATTAATTAATGTTTAATTAACTAATAACAATGTTAATGACAATCATTGAATAATTTAAGAACTAAGGCAAATCGACACAGAACTAAAATTGATGTTAATTAAATTCATTATTTTATAATCATAAAATCAGTCACTACAAATAAAAAGGAAAAAAAAAATTACCATAAAAATTAGTTTAATAAACATCATCAAAACACGCTATGACTACAAACATTCATCATTAATGATACGCTGAAATACAAATGCAAAAACACTCCAAACACTCGTGGAATTTTAAATTGTTCTCCCGGTAAGAGACGATGGGAACAATAATTATTAACATTGGTATTACAATAAATTGTCATTTTTTGAAAACAACTCGAATAAAATCATTAATGATATCACTACCTTACAAATCCTCAACAGCTGTCAAATAAATAAACCCATGGACAAACAGTTAAAATCCTTCATAGGCTCAATGCGAAAAATATAAATAAATGTTTTTTTATCTTCGCCAGTGACTTAATTGAAACCCTTGTCACAAGATTGAAGTTAATATAAATATGAACAAAAAAAATACACTCCAAACAAACATATTTTGTTTTTTGTATATGTGAGAAAGACATATATTACGAATTTTAGATAGGCTTTTTTAATTTGCAACAAAAGAAGGTCTGTCAAAACAAAGGGTACGTCATCTTCAATAGCTATCTAGAAAATACTTTGTTATTTTTAAATTAATTAATAAAGGCATATATGCCTTCTAAAGTCAGGAAGAAACCCCCATTCAATTTAATTATTTAATTGATTAACAATTGAAATAATTACTTTATTTGTAAACAAATAAAATGTTTTGATGGAACGTTATTAAAAACGTGCAATTGGTGTTGAAACCAATGCCCAACATTTTTTAAGTTGTGGCACTTTGAATAATTCGAAAGCTCTGAAAAATCTAAAGCAGTATGGACACTTCCAGTAAGAATACACATTCAAGTTCGCCAGTCTATTATTTTAACAAGTACGTGTCACACTACTGGAAGAAGATTAAATAAGTACAAATTTAGCAGCTTTTAATGGGCAAAAAAATAAAAACAAAAAAACTCTTGCGACATGCCCTTAATAGAATAAAAATAAGTTGGTAATCCGATTTGTAATGAAAACTCTGCGTATGAGTTATATGAAATATAAGAAATAACTCATACGTTTGGGAACTGGTGTACTGAGCTATGAACTAGATTGAAACACCTCTACATGGTGTTCTGACAACACTACATGGTGTTCTGAAAGCAAAACGAGTTTTGAACTTCTTTTTTATTTTTTGAACTTATTAATGACCCGAAATCTCTTTTATGGACTCTAAATCTCTATTAAGTCCTTGCTCTGTGTCGATTATCGTTATTGTCTTATTATTGCACCCACGATGAACAAATTACTTACGTCTCCTCTAAAGTATTTCAGATAGACAATTTGTTGGCCAAATAAAACCTTGAATAACATTAGAATCATGATATTTTAAGAAAGTTGTCGAAGATATCCGAACATAATTTTTCTTACAGAGTCCACAACTTTTCATTTCAAAATTTGTTTCTGCGAAATCCGGAAAATCATTGCAAATCCATGAAACTCTGGATAAGATAATTTCAAAAATAATCTTTAAAAATCCTCTAAGAAGGAAATTCATTGATATATGCTAAAAGAGCCATGGTACTTTACAAGGAAATCCTAAACATTTTTTGAAAAATCCGCAATATCCTGCTGAAATTCCGTGAAAATATTCCTCAAAATCACCGGTTTTCCTTTAAAAATATGCTTAAAAAATCCGTGGTTTTTACAAGAAAGTCCTTGATAAATTCACAATTTTGGGAAGGGAATCTAAAAATATTTTAAAATATCTACAACATTTTCATACCCTACAACACTTTGTGTGTTGGGGGTATTATAAGTTTGGTTGGGCCAAAAAGTATGTAACACCTCGAAATATTGGTTTCCCACATAAGAAAGTATATATGGATCTTCCTATCTCGCCGAGCTGAGTCGATTTAGCTATGTATGTCCGTCTGTCCATGTTAATTTGTAATCACGCTACAGGTCGCAATTATGGCCTGATCATCACGAAATTGAAAATGGAGGTAGGGATAGGGTCAGAATAGAACTCAATTGTTTTTGCAAATTATCACATAATATTTAGGGGTTGAAATGGACCAAAAACTGAAAAATTTCCTGATTTTGCAGTTGCTCTACAGATCGCAATTATAGACGCGGAAGTTTGCATGGGGCTAGACCTGGGCAGAAGCCTTCCAATTTTTATGGTCATCGGCTAATATTTAGTGGGTGAAATAGACCATAGCATTTGTGTTAAATAAATGTCAAATTTTCTATTAAGCCGCGAATATTTTTAATCCCGTCGAAATCACAAATAGACGAACAGTCCAATTCTGACCGTTACGTAGATGCCGATAATAAATATATCGGATACATGTAGCGAAATATATACAATGTATATACAAAGGAAGGGGGGGATATATCTCAAGAATGGCTGGATCGATTTTGACAAATTTTGTTAATTCAGAATGCTTTCATGACATAGAAGAAAAAAATCTTAAAAAAAATCGCATAAAAAGATGCCAATAATGATGTTAATAAAGATTTTGTTGTATTTTGTGACATTTTTTCTTATTTTTTATCGCATGGGTTTTTTCAATTTGACTTAAAATATTGAAGCATACATTTTGTAATATTATTTCACCTTACAACACAGGTTGGGGTTATTATATAGAGATTGCAATCATCGTCCGATCCTCACGAAAATTAGACCTACTGTTTTCAAAGATGTCCGCAATATAGTTAGGGGTTGAAATGGACCAAGAACTAAAAATGTTCCTGATTTTGCAGCCGTTATGAAGGTCATAAATAGAAACCAAAGGACACGGAATCTCGCATGAAGTTAGAGTTTGGGACATAGGGTAGAATGGACCACTACTTTTGTGTGAAAAAATACCAACGTTACTTACAGGCGATATCCAAAATACACAAAAGGTGAACTTCTGGCGTTTTTATGCTGATTTCGTTGAAGGAGCTAAATATCGTAGACAATAAATCATATAGATGAGTCTAAATTTGGAGATACGGAGAGACCTCTTACTTCTGGAGATGATCGCAAAATATTTAAGGGTTCAAATGAACCAAAAACAGAACAAAAATTCTGATCACACAATTGAAGCAAATTGACTTCAGAAGGAAGATAAGGACAGGGAAGAATTCTAGCATTTTGGATGACCATTGGATTATATTTAGCTGTAAAATGGACCACAACAACTTACGCACGACGAAGTGCGTAAAAATATGGCAAATGTCCATGGTCAAAATCAAAGGGAAATATCTGGGCAGTGGTCCGTGACATGATTTCAAAAGCGAAATATTCCAAAATGGATTCGGACATAAGGGGTCTTCTAACATATTGTAGTGTTGTAGGGTATCACATGGTCGACTCCGCACGACTGTAGCCTTTGCTTACTTGTTTTTTAAATAATTATGAGTTTTGCCTAGCAAGTTCTTTAACACAAAACCCCAAAATCGTAGTACACGTTTTTTGTAAAAAATCTTAGAACCTCAAGCAAAGCAAACACATGAATATGTACAAAAATTTGCAGAACTTTTTGAACTTTTGAAAATGTCGAGAACTCAAGCGCCGGCCATGGAGATGGTGTGGGCCGCCATAAAAGCCGATGGTCGTTCTCCGTTCGTATTAATCGACCGTGGGAGGGAGGGTGTATTAAACCTTGGGCATGCAAACATTTTGGCCGCAGACCTTGGATATTCCAACAGGACTCAGCACCATCGCACTCGGCAGGCGCCACCCAAGAATGGTTACAAAATGAGGTTCCTCACTTCATTTCCAGCGAACGATGTCCACCGAAATCTTCGGATATCAATCCGTTGGACTATTGTGTCTGGACTATTTTGGAAATAAGGTTGGCACTAAAAAATATCAAAGCGCCGATCACCTCAAGCAAGCGCTTCGCCGGAAATGGGCATAAATACCGCAGAACAACATTTGGGCAGCGTGTGACAGTTTCATTGGCCGTTTGAAGACCATAATTCGTGCTAAAGGTGACCAATTCGCACAACAACTTATTCTAAAATTGAATGCTATTTCCGACATTTTTTGCTTTCATTCAATAACATTAAAAAATGTAGAAATTATGGCGTTTCGCTTTGTTGCAGTTTTTTTTATCTTCTGCATATTGAACTTGTTTCAAAATAGTATATAATCTCATAGAATGCATCCCATTGAAGGTCTCACAAGTAAAGATATACAAACAATATCATAAATATATTTAATTCAATATTACCTTTTACCAACCCAAACCACAAACCTTTGAAATAATTGTAAAATATATTACAGACATTCATTTTAATTAAAAAATATCCTCAGGTAATGATTTACACGCAAGAAAAATAATCCATCCAATTTCCAGAATTTACATGACGTAGTTAGACCGAATTAAAAATATACCACTCATCGCTTCTATGGAAATATTTCCGCTGCGTTGTACTTGGGAATTCCCTGCCTGCTAACCGAAACTTTAGAATCAATTAAATATTCATCCTGATGTTTGCAATGCAATCGCAGTCGGTCAGTTCTCTATTAGTATGAGCAGCAGTGTTTTTGTTGCTGTTTGTAACTGACAAAGAAGAACAGCTTTTAAAACTCGCACGTGAATCATTTTTTAAATTGAAGTGCTTAAAAACAATCACGTTCCGGCCACACCACATGTACGTACATATGTGCCAGTGTGTGCATATATCAATTTGTTTTGGAAAAAAGCGGTAGGCTTTATATCATGCTGCAACAAAATTTGAAGTCAAACCAAAAAAAAAAAATGATTTCAATTGGTTATGGGCGGGACGGAAAAAATCAGCAAACAATAACAAAAAAACATTGTGCGAGTATTGCAACAACAAGAAAAATCACAAATGCAATTAATTCAAATAAAACGTGAAATTCCTAGATATCACATACTAGAGAATGCTAGAGCCGATCACATGAAATGCTTCAATAACTGAAATGTTTTATTTGATTTTTTTTTTCAGTTCAACTAATTTGCTTTTGTGTGTTTTTCCACACCACTGACTCTCTTTTTTTTGGTCGACCGGTTGTTTCCTGTTTGAAGTGGTAACTTTAAAATTTAAATTTCTTGTAAAAAAGTTTGAGTTTAAAAATAACCGCCAAGTCATTAATGCCAAAATATTAATTTCAATGCCAGAGTTTTGCAGACATCGTTTTTTTAATTCTCTGGCTTTCTTGACAAAGATTGGTACCATACTCGTGTGGAGACTGTTTGCGAAAGGTTGGTATTCGTATGGAAAAATTTAATTTCATTAATCATAAATGTTATAATTTTAGCCTTTTGTTCAAACATTTTGAAAGACACATTTTTGTTGGTCGCCTTTGTGGTCAGTTTATGATGACAATAAGTTCTGCGTTTTTCCAGTATGCAGTGGACAGACGCTGAATTTGTGAAGCTGTTCAAAAAAAGGGAATGAAAGTGTTAGGTGCATGCGATTATACACTCTACTTAATGTCATAATCAGATCTTATATTTGGAATTACACCAGGAATTTTCTAATTTTATACAGGGATTCTGAAAAAAAAACTTAAAAAAATATGAATAGAAAAAATTTTTGAGGTCTTCTATACCTTAAAGACTTTCAGGAGGCCTTCTATATGTAGAAGACGTTTTGGAAGTCTTTCTTACACAGAATTCTTTCAAATGGTTATGTATGCCTCTATGGATAGAAGACCTCTAAAAGGCATTTGATGTTAAAAGACCTCTAAAAATCCTAAATATTCCGATAACTTTCAGCAGCTGTTCTATATCTTAAAAAAAATTGTTGAGGGCTTCATGGATGTAGAAGAACTTCTAAGTTATGAAGAGCTGTAGAAGAACTTTTAGACAATTTCTGTGCCCTCCCTAGATCCTTTACAGGTCATCTTTAATTAGAATACCTTCTAGAGGTCATCTATAACTAAAAAACCTTCTAGAGGTCATCTATAACTAAAAACCTTCTAGAGGTCACCTACAATAACTAGATGGCCTTTTAGAGGTAATTTATACCTAGGATATCCTCATGAGGTTTTCTATACCTCCTAGAGGCCATCTTTAACTAGAAGGCCTTCTAGAGGTCATCTATACCTAGAATATATTTATGAGATCTTCTATATCTATATTATAATAAGATCGTCAGTACCTAGAAGACCTTCTGAGGGACTTCGACACCCATACGTAGAAGACCTAGAGTTCATTTACGTTATGAAAATCTGTGGAGGTTTCCTATATTTAGAAGACCTGATTTAGGAAAAGCTGTAGAGATCTTCTATGTCTAGATAACCTTAAGAAGTCTCTTATTTATAGATGATCCTTACAGGTTTTCTATGCTTAGATGACTTTTAGAGGTCTTCAATATATAAATCTTATATCTACATATAATCCTTATAGTAATTCTATATGACTTTTATCGTCTTCTACATACAGGGTAAGATAAACAACTGTAACAAAGTCAAACGCCATAATTTTACATTTTTTTTTTTAATTTTACTGAATGAAAGAAAAAAATGTCGGAAATAGCATCAAATTTTAGAATAAGTTTAGATTTGTTCGAATTGGTCCCCTTTGGCACGAATTATTGTCTTCAAAGGGCCAATGAAACCGTCCCATGCTGCCCGAATGTTGCTCTGCGGTATTTTGGTCCATTCCCGGCGAAGCGCTTGCTTAAGGTCAGCGACACTTATCATCAGAGAAAACCAAACTCGGCAGTTCATCACTTGCGGCCAAGCGAAGCAACTTTAACTCTTTTGAGTCTATTTTCTTTCTGTTGCGGTGTAAGTTCTTGAAGTTTTTGGAATTTCAATGGCTTTGTCCCGAGCTCATTTTTTTCAATATTTGCCGAATGGAATATTGCGTTATGTTCAGCTCACGAGCCATTTTTTGGTTATTGTGACGCGGGTTATGATCAATTCGCTTCTTTACTTTTCGAACCATTTCTGCTGATGATGCTGTTGTCTTCCGTCCACTTCCTTGACGTTGGGCTATGCTACCAATATCACGGTAACGAGCGATGGCACGAGACACAAAAGATTTATTCACATTTAAATGTTGGAGTACTCTAACTTGTGGTTTTCCAGCCAAACATAAAGAAAATAATTCCAATACGAATAACTTTTTTTCTGGAAAACTCTCGTCAAAATGCTGTCGGACGAGAGGCTTAGAAATAACAGCAGTCTGAAATTGGTTGCAGCATCTCATTCTGTATGTATGGTTGAACTTCAGAGGCCTTCTAAGTATAAGTGGTCTAGAGATTGTCCATGTAAAATATGACCTAGATGCCTTCTAGTTATGTAGAGTTGACTTTTAGAGGTAATCTAGTGAAGATGACCTTTAGAGTCTTCCTATTACCTATTCCTGTCTTCTCTTTTGGACCTTTGTAGATTTTCCATATTTACAGGTCAAACTTAAAATATTCTTTAACCCCTGGTGTAGGGTACACAAATCTGTTCTCTTTTTCTTACAGAGACACTTTGATGTGGAACCTGACGTGTCAACAAGAATAAATTAAATTTGCTAAGCATTTCTCATTGTCTGCCGTAATTCTAGGTATAGTCATAAATATTATTCCATGGTAAAATACCGAAATAATGTATTACTAATTGATTTGCAGAATTTAATTTATAATAACATTTCGCATGATTAACTTTGTTGACATTAATTAATGTATGGAAATTAAGTTTTTTCCACTAATCAATATTACCATAAATTAGTATTGGAATATATATTTTTTAGCTTCTTGACATTTTGCTACAGTGTTGCGGCTTTTAATGCCAGCGGTGTTTCAAGAGTGTGTTAATTAGCTGTAATCAGAATATAATTGGTCATTTTGTTTTTAACAAAGGTATGAATGGATTAATGCACATTTCTCACCTGTAGTTAGTAATGACAGATATAATAATTTGTCCTCTTACCACAAGACATTGTTTATATGTACATACATACATAAATCGGGAAGTAATTTAATATTTCTTGGTGAATAATTATGAATTAATAATGTGGTTTAATTTTTCTCAAAGCATTTAGCATGATGAAATATTCCAAATGGATTAAAGGCTAAATGGAGTAATTTTATGGGAATTATTAGGGGAGAATTTTCGTGTCCCCTTATTCAAAGAACAGCCAATGGAGTCTGAAATAATAAAGTGTATTAAAATAAAGGCAAAATAATTTAAAACAAGTAAGCAAAGGCTACAGTCGAGCGGGGCCGACCGTTGAATACCCTACAACACTATAATAAACCATACAGTTTATATAGGCGAGATACTCGAAAGAATTCCACAAGATATTGTGACAAATAATAAAAGAAAACCATCATGCTTCGTTCTCTAAATTTCGAATAATAGCAACTTAAACGAATTTGCTCATTTCCAATTTATTGGCAGATGTTGCACGTAAATGATCTTCCTAGATCTGGAACCAATATTTCCTAAAGACCTCTCTCAGAAGTGGCAAAAGATTAACATTTATTATTGGTTTTTGACTGAAACGCATCTATATGAGATACAGACATTTGACTATATTCTTCAACGAAATAGTCAGAAGTGCGTCTTTCCTGTATTTGTGAATTCTCCAAAAAGTCACTGGAATGGACATTTTCGTATTTAGTCTACAAAAGTTGGCAAACTCCTTCACACATTGAATATTTTTGGATGGCCATCCGAAACTGCTTGGCTTTTGCAATGTGAGGTAACCCCCATTCAAATGTGCGTGAGGATCGGGCGATAATTACGACCTGCTGACAATTTTGCAGTTTTTTGGTCCATTTCAATCCCTAAATATATGGCGATCATCTCCAAAAAGAGTAGGCTTCTCTTCTGACCCTCATCTTATCCCCATGCAAAATTTCGTAAGGATCGGGTCATAAATGCGATCTGTATATGATATCCTGATATCCTAACTACTTAGTTTTGTTAGCTGTAGAAATATTACCAAATGTTTAATTCAAAATGAAAATATGACAAAATTGAAAAAATATGAGAAAATATTACAAAATCAATATTTTCATCTTTAGAGAGATATTTTTATGCGATTTTTTTAGACGTTTTTTCTTTCCTGCTAAGAGGTCATTCTGAATTAATGAGAGCTGTCGAAATCAGTTCAGCCGTTCTCGACATATAAGAGATCTTTCAAGCATATCTTCTTTGATAGACATATATATCGCACATATTTGGCTATATATCCGATTTGTTGGATAATAACATCAATGTAAAGGTCAGAAGTAACCTTGTGATGGCTTTGTGATTTCGCCGGGATTTAAAATATTCACGGTTTAATGAAAAATGTTGATTTTTTTCAACACAAAAGATAGGGTCTATTTTACCCGCTAAATATTATCCGATGACCACCCAAATTAGTAGGCTTCTTCCCCGCCCTAAACTCTAACTACATGCGAAATTTCGCGTCGATTGGTCTATAATTGCGACCTGTATAGGTACTGCAAAATCCGACATTTTTTCAGTATTTGGTCCATTTCAACCCCTAAACATTTGGCGATCATCTCCAAAAGCAATAGGGTTCTATTCTGGTCCAAGCCCCACCTACATTCTAAATTTCGTGAAGATCGGGCCATAATTGCGACCTGTAGAGTGATTACAAATTAACATGGACAGACGGACAGACGGACGGACGGACATACATAGCTAGATCGACTCAGCTCGGCGAGCTAGGAAGATCCATATATACTTTCCTATGTGGGAAACCAATATTTCGAGGTGTTACATAATTTTTGGCCCAATCAAACTTATAATACCCCCAACACATAGTGTTGTAGGGTATAAATACAACTTAAGGAGCTAACATTTTTTAATTGATTTGTATTCAAAATATTTAAAACTATTCGACAGCGACAATGCTTAATTTTGGTGAATCTTCTCACGAATTCTATTCTTTGTCTGTACAAAATGTAAAAAAATATATTTTTTCATTTTTATACCCTTAGCCATATGGCTAGAGAGGGTATGTATCATTTGATACGGCCAAATCATCTCAAGTCGAAATAACGGTTTTAGACCCTAGGTCTCTTTGGACCAAATCCGTTTCAGAACATTTGTCCTTCCGCCTGTGCGCACGATAACTCTCGAAGGGAGTATCCGATTTGGTCCACACTTGGTACATCGGTCCACTTCTTCTGGTACCTCCCCCATAAAAAGAAATTTTCAAATAATATATTTTCTGCAGAGATAGAGAAAGATTAATCCGGTTTTTCTCCAACTTTGCAAATCCAAATATTTGCATCAGTGCTAGGTCAGGTGCGAAAATAAACAATATCGGTCCACTCTATCATGTACCTCTCCCACAAAGGATCAAAATTTTGAATAATTATGACTCTTATAAAATGTGATGTAAGAGTCCGATTGTCTTTAAATTTCACACATGGATAATTTCATTATCCCAAGGTTTGGTGTTAAGATGGAGTATATCGGTCTACTCCTTCTGGTACCTCCCCCACAAAAGGTCAAAAAAAATTATAGATATCTTCTGCACAGAAAGCAATAATCCAATTTTGCTCTAACCTTGGAAATCCTAACATTTGCGTCAGTTATAGGTCAGGTGCAAAAATGGTTATTATCGCTCCACTCCCTCAAGTGCCTCTCCCACAAAGGATTAAAATTTTGAATAATTATAACTCATATAAAATATGATGTAAGAGTCCGATTGTCTTCAAATGTCACACATCCTAATATTTGTATGAACCCAAGATCTGGTACTTAGACGGAATGTGTCGGTCAAAATTTAGAATACCTATGAAGCTCATAAAAAGCGAAATCAACATCCGATTCAATTCAGACTTAGTACATCTCAATATTTCCATCAACACAAGATCTATTATAAAGATGGTAGAGATCGAACCATTTCTTTTGCTCCCTGTCCCACATAGGGTTCAAGATTTTGAAAAACAAAACGCTCAAAGAGTGCGAAATAAGCACACAACTCTCTTCAAATGTCACACATACACAAACATTTTTGCTAACACAAGATCTGTTGTGGAGATGCTATATATCTGTGAACCCCTGGTACCTCACTTACCTCAATTTTCAATACTTTTATTTGTCATAAATTGCGAAACAACTCAGCGATTCTTTACACCTGGCTATATCTAAATATATGTATCTCAGCCAAAAACCTGAGATGAATATGGAATTTATGATTTCCCATAAATTGGATATAAATGTTCGATTTTCTTATAAATTTGACCACACCCATATTTTTAGCTATATTAGATGAAGCATAAAAATGGAATACTTCGGTCGACTATATCTGGCAACTCACGCACATGTTAACATTTTCTAAAAATTATCATACATCTCATGAAAAGTGAGGGAAGTTACCAATATAGTCCAAACCCGGCACGCCGCAATATTTATATCTTTTATAATTGGGTCCGATACGAAATGGACAATATTGCCCAATTCTTTTAAAACCTACTTTATAAAGGGTCAAGAGTTTGAATAATCATAACAGATGTCAAAATATTTGTAAATAATCGAACATTAGCTGTGGGTATACATATGTCGGCAAAACCGATCGATACTTTTTTACTTGTTTTGTTGTTCCTTTATACGAATTTGCTATACTTAAGTGAAATTTCCAACCCTTTATATTATTGTTTTTTAAAAAAAATTAATTCAATTATTATATCCATTATTCTTCGTTTTTTTAAGTTTGTTGTATATTTGTTCTTCTATATGTATACAGATTGTCATATGGTATATCACGTGACAGACATTGTTTTTACTCTTTAATTTATTGGCATCTTTCATCAAATCCAGATATGTACATATATCGTAACACTACTGCATACATATTATTTTTTAATATTTACGCTGATGAACAATTCTTGAATTCCTATTAAATTTTGTCAATTTACTTAGGTTCGTGTGACTGTTATTTGTTCAATGTCTGACAACGTCATTATGAAAACAAATATTGTCGACTAAGCAAAACATATTTAATAAAAATCGGATCAGAGTTATGTGACGTTTTTTAATAAACATACCAATCTTTGTTTTATTTTAATTAACTTATTTGATTGGTAAATAAAGTATCCGTTTGAAAGAAAGACATCTGCAATTGTTTATAAATCACCTGCTTTTCTTCTAGAGAAAAAAAATCTTTGACTAACATTTTATAGAAAACATACCCTGTTAACATCTTCTTAGAGATTAATTTGATAGAAGACATCCTGGGAATTTGTTTACATAGAAGATCCTCGGTAAATTTTCTGTAATTAGAAGGCGTTGAATGGACCTTTTATGGATAGAATCACTTTTACGTATTTTCAAAAAAACAAGAACTCTAATAAATGTAGAGAATTGCCATTTAAGGTCGGTTATCAGACATGTCGAACTTTAACGTAGAAAGCAGTCGGTTATGGTTTTCAAAATTTGGCTATAATATAGATCAGTGGTTTTGGTCGCTTTGGAAAATGTACTAACACATACCATAAAGCAAATGACACATTATAAGATAATGTAAACATACCACCTACTGCATTACGAGTAGATTGAAAATAATAGATTTTTAATTCGTTAATTACAATATAAAAACCGAGACTACAAAACCGAGATCGAATTCGGGGCTCAGCGCCGGTAAACGAAAACAAATATGATGACTTGTTTATGTAGATGTAAGAGCCTAGAATGGTACACCTAGACTTAGCCCTTTAAAGATAAACTTCATTGAATTCGCGAAGCCTAAAATAATACTGATGTAATTTGGAAAATACATACATTTTCATTAACACAAGTTTACTGGATTTAGCAGACCTGTAATGGGTTTCTCCAACTCGGTAACTTGGTAACCGAAAAATTTGATATAAAAAAGAAGAAGAAGTTGACAACATTGGTATTTGTCGGTAGGTCTTAGCGACTACTTTGATTTCGTCGCTAACTTACCGATAAATTTCTTTAATTCCCGAAATTATTAGCATTTATTTTTACCGACTTTTGAGATAGAGAATTGCAGAATTGTACAAGCGTACAAAAGCATTTTGGTGAGAATTTTCTAGAAAAAAAATTATTGGTGAGAATTTTCCAGAAAAAAAGTTATTCGTGATGAAATTCAAGCGTGATATTGTGATTTCTTTATATTCAGCTGGAAAACCACGAGTGGCTATCGTTAGAGAACTTCAGAAATTAAATGTGAATAAATCGTCTATGTCGAACGAACCATCGCTCCTTACCGTAATACTGGTAGCGTATCCCGACGTCAAGGAAGTGAACGGAAGAAAACATCAACATCAGCAGAAAGGTTCGAAAAGTAAAGGTGCGACTTGATCGAAACCGTCGCAGTCGCAGTGGCCGAAAAATGGCTCGTGAGTTGAACATATCGCAATATTCCATTCGGCAAATATTGAAAAATGAGCTCGGGGTAAAGCCATTAAATTCCAAAAAGTACACCGCAACAGAAAGAAAATATACTCAAAAAAGCTGCCAAATTTGGTTTTCTCCGATGAAAAAACATTGGTTGTCCAGCAGTTTGTAAACAAACAAAATGATCGTGTTTACTTGCCAAAGAGATCAGCTGAAAATGTGCACCTTCGGTTGGCCACCAGAACTCAAACGCCGGCCATGGTGATGGTGTGGGTCGTATTAATCGACCGTGGCATCAAAATAAATGCCGAATATTATCGCGAAAATGTTCTGGAGGGTGTATTAAAGCCTTGGGCACGCAAGCATATTAACCACAGACCTTGGACATTCTAGTGACGGTTTCATTGGCCGTTTGAATGTCAAAGGTGACCAATTCGAACAAATCTAAACTTATTCTAAAATTTGATGCTATTTCCGCTTGCTGTCATTCAATAAAGTTAAGCAAAAAATTAAAAAATATGGCGTTTGACTTTGTTGCAGTTTTTTTATATCATCCTGTATATAAAAATTTGGACCAAATATTCAATGTATTTCTTATATCATTAACTAAATCGGACTAAATCGTGAATTCTATTTCTTTCATGTGTAATTGTGTATTTTTTGTTTAACATTTAAAAATGGAGAAACTTCTCCCAGGTTCGCATCGGATCTAACAATCCCCCTTTTTTATACGAAATGTTAACGCTTGCCTAAGTCGGATACAAAAACACTCCCTCCACTTTGTATGAGATATATGTTTTTTTTTTTTAATTTTGACCATTTTTGGGTGTGGTACCAAAATTATTCAACTAGATCTAATATTGAAATATATACTGCAATATGAAATTTGAAAAAAGAGGAATAAACGCAAATTATATGGAAATTATAATTATTCAACATTTTGATTCTTTATTTGAAGGCATCAGAAGAAGTTAGTCGATTTTTTCCTCCCAACCTAAGTCATGCAATACAATATGCGTAACATTAAATGAAATATATGACTTTCTTTAAAAAAAAAATAAAAAAATAATATTTGTGTAACAGTTATTAGAAACATAGGGCAATGCTTGGATCGACTGGATCCCCCTTCGAGAGTTAAAATTTTCATCAACTAAACAGGCGGACGGGCAGACTCGACTTTCGACTCTAAATGTCGTGAAACTAATTTTGACCATAGAGGCATGGGGTCTATAGTTGATATTTCGTTCGGGTACATTCTTCCGGGATAAAATCGTATATAACCTCTGTGCGCATCAGACCGAGAGTATAATGAAGGCTATTTAGTACAATAATTCGGGTTATTACCAAAATAAAGGCATATATTTTTAATTACCATGTTTGTAGAAAATACCCGCAAACATTGGCGCCATACCACACAAATTGCGGTCTGACGTTATGTCTTTATAGCTATCTTCACGGCGAGCGTTAAACGCAATGAAGATTATTACTTTTAGGCCAAACACTCCTTTGTTTGATGTACTTAAAATTCAACTTATATAAATAAAAATATATATTTGTATATATGTATCCTTTTAATTGTTAAGACACGTGACGATCATGTCTTTTTTTTTATACCCTCCACCATACTATGGAGGGTATATTAACTTTGTCATTCCGTTTGTAACTCCTCGAAATACTCATGTCAGACCCAACAAAGTATATATATTCTTGATCAGCGTAAAATTGTAAGTCGATTTAGAGATGTCCGCCTGTCTGTCTGTCCGTCCGTCAGTCTGTCTGTTGTAATCACGCTATCTTTAGAATGATTTGAGATAGATGGCTAAAATTATGCACACATGTTTATTTTTCCAGTAGGCAGGTTAAGTTCGTAAATGGGCCATGTAGGTCCACGTTTTCATATAGCCCCCATATAACGGTACCCCCCTATATTCGGTATTTTGATGATTTCAGCGACGTTATTCACCGGAATTGTTTCAAATTTGGTATTTAAAGTTCCAAATGGATACTACATCCTAAGACAGAAAATTGTCTGTGCAAGTCTATGTCTTCGTATAGCCCCCATATAACGGCACCTCCCGATATTCGGTATTTTGATGATTTTAGCGACATTATTCACCGGAATTGTTTCAAAATTGGTATTTGAAGTTCGTTATGGGAACTACAGTCTGTGACAGAAAATTGTCGGTGCGGGTCCAGGTCTTCGTATAGGCCCCATATATCAGTGCCTCCCTATATTCGGTATTTTGACGATTTTAGGTACAGTACCCACCGAAATTGTTTGAGATGTGGTATTTGAAGTTCGTATCGGATGCTACAGTCTGACAGAAAATTGTCTATGCTGGTCCAGGTCTTCGCACAGCTCCAATTTAACGGCACCTCCTTATATTCGATATTTTGATGATTTTAGCTACATTATTCACCGTTTATTTCAAGTTTCGAATTTGAATATGGTAATGACTTATGACAAACAATGCATATGTATGTATCGTTGCAAATGGTGGAGGGTATTAAAAGTTCGGCCCGGCCGAACTTACTGCTTTTTAACTTGTTTTTGTTTCTGAGTTCATAGCATTGTGTTTGCAGTTTTATTACCAAACAAACAATGTCAATATCCAAAGTCCATTAGTTCAACCCGGCAGACAAAGGAAGTGCGTAGTTCGTGTAATGATTGAAAAAAAAAAAAACAAAAAAAAAGTGGTTCACACAGAAAAAAACAAAATTAAACTTGTTTAATGCAGTTGCATGGAATCGTCAAATTCTTGTACTTGATTGTCAACAAACTGCCGAATTTCATTGTCGACCAATTTGGTATTTACAGGTTGTTGACAACAAATTGATTTAATTAGAATGTGACTCAAATATTGTGGCGTGCTGTTAATTTTAGCCCAGGTGCATTTTTCAGTATTGGGTCAGTCAGTGAAGTAAGCGTGCCGGCCGGCCGGCTGGCCGACAAAAAAACATCACGCCACATTGTCCCTCCATACACCCAAAAATACCCAAATTGAATCAATGCCAATAACAACAATATCAATAATGATGATTTAGCGATGGCGTTTAGCAAACCTTGACTCGAGTAAATAAATTAAATTTTAAAATAAATTCAATTGGTTGCTGTCTGTAATTTGGGATGGTTACAGGTTGAGATGGTCTGATGTTGGCTTTGTTTTGTTACATGTTTTTATCATTAAAGGGCTGTGTTCTTGTGAGATTTTTTTTCTTTTTAATTGATAAGATAAAAAAATATAATTTGTCGTGAGAATTATATTTCATATAGATCGAAGGCCCTAGCCTCTTACAATTTGTAAAAGTGTGGAAGTTCAAGGAATATTTTTCAAGATCAAGTGATATGATATGCATTATCTCAATCAAAAATGTTTTCTGTTTAATTATGTCAGTCTTGACAAGGATTTTGAAGTTTGCTGCAAACAATGATTAAGTCTGCTGGAATGGAAGTTAAGAACACCTGCACTAAAAGGGTAATGAACAGAAGGTTCCGAATTGGAGCCTCGGTACTGGGTGAGATGAAATAATTGCAACCAACTTCAGACTGCTGTCATTTCTAAGACACTCGTCCGACATCTGTTAAAATTATTCCAGTGACAACTCATTGTGTTTTTTAAAATCCTACAAAAGCATTTTGGTGAGAATTTTCCTGAAAAATGGAATTCAACATTTAAATGTGAATAAATCTTTTGTGTCACGTACCATCACTCGTTACCGTGATGCTGGTAGCGTAGCCCGACGTCAAGGAAGTGGACGGAAGAAAACAGCAACATCAGCAGAAATGGTACGAAAAGTAAAGAAGCAACTTGATCGAAACCGTCGCAGTCGCAGTGGCCGAAAAATGGCTCGTGAGCTTAACATATCGCATATTCCTTCCATTCGGCAAATATTGAAAAATGAGCTCGGGGTAAAGCCATTGAAATTCCAAAAAGTGTAAAAACTTACACCGCAACAGAAATAAAATAGACTTAATAGAGCTAAAGAGTTGCTTCGCTTGGCCGAAAGTGTTGAACTGCCGAATATGGTTTTCTCCGATGAGAAAACATTCGTTGTCCAGCAGTTTGGGAAGAAACAAAATGACCGTGTTTACTTGGTCAGCTGAAAATGTGCACCTTCGGTTGGCCACCAGAACTTAAGAGTGATGGTGTGGGCCGCTATATAAAGCGATGGTCGCACATTAATCGATCGTGGCATCAGAATAAATGCCGAATATTATCGCGAAAATATTCTGGAGGGTGTATTAAAGCCTTGGGCACGCAAACATTTTGGTCGCAGACCTTGGATATCCCAAGATGAATCAGCGCCATCGCACTCAGCACGCGCTACCAAAGAATGGTTACAAAATGAGGTATCTCGCTTCATTTCCAGCGCACTCCGGAACTAATCCGTTGGACTATTGTTTCTGGAGTATTTTGAAAAGCAAGGTTGGCACTAAAAATATCAAAGTGTCGATCACCTCAAGCAAGCGCTTAGCCGGGAATGGGCCAAAATACCGCAGAGCAACATTCGGGCAGCGTGTGACGGTTTCGTTGGCCAATTCGAATAAATCTAAACTCATTCTAAAAGTTGATGCTATTTCCGACATTTTTTGCTTTCATTCAATAAAATTTGAAAAAAAAAAAAAATAAAAAATTATGGCGTTTGACTTTGTTGCAGTTTTTTATGCCCTGAATTCCGACAAATGATCTAATGAGACAAAATAACCGTATCAAATGATATATGTTCTCCGTAACCATAAGCGTAATTGCAACACATAGACAGAAAGACAATGTTTTACGACAAAACCTACAACATGCTGATTACAAAAAATAATATTTCGAGGAATTACAAGTAAAAATCTGGACCATATGTTTGATGGTAAAAAATGTTTGGCGATAGTAATACATTTTATAGTTTCCAAAAAGTATCCTCTTCTCCTAAAATAACATGTATTTATTGTTTATTTATTCCCCCAATGATGATGGGGTTTTTCCACCACCACAGAATTCTCCCACTCCCACAGAATTCCAAACATTGCGTTTCTTTTCGTTTAAAAAAGTACGCGACAAAAATATTTACTTAAATGTCAGAAAATTTGTTTAACTTTTCATTTTTCCTCGGCTTTTTATCTTCTAGATCAGCCGCCGTTGCCTCCATTCTTATTAACTGACTGACTGCCTGACTTTCAATTAAATGACAGACATTAAAGCAAATATATAATAAAACGCAATAAAATTTTCATAAACTGTAACAACAAAATTAAAAATTTGTACAAACTAAAAAAAAAACAACAACGATTGTAAGCAGGCGACAAGTGTTATAAAATGTATTATAAGGAAGGTAATTTCGAAAAGATTATTTTACAAGCAAAACACGTTATATATTTTTCATCATTGAAAAGACGAATTTTACAAACTATCTAAGCAACACAACACTCAATAAGGATGTAGAAAATGCATTTCACATTGAATGTGAGTTTAAAAAAGGTTGTCATCTAAAATGATAGACTTCTTCCCTGTCCTTAACTCTCTTCTTAGGCGTGTCGATTGGCTTCAATTGTGTGATCAGGAATATTTTTCTGTTTTTGGTTCATTTGGTATTTTTTCACACAAAAGTAGTGGTCCATTCTACCCGCTGTCCTAAACTCTAACTTCATGCGAGATTTAGTGTCCTTTGGTTTCGATTTCGGCTGCAAAATCAGGAACATTTTTAGTTGTTGGTTCATTTCAACCCCTAAATATATTGCGGACATCTTTGAAAACAATAGGCTTAGCCCTTCTGAGCCTAACTCTACCTTTTTGAAAATTTTCGTGGGGATCGAACGATAATTACAATCTGTATTTAAATAATAACCCCAACCTGTGTTATAAAGTGAAAAAATATTATAAAATATACACTTCAATATTATAAGTCAAATTGAAAAAATCGCATGCGATAAAAAAAAATGAAAAAATAAAAAAAATGTCACAAAATACTACAAATATATCATATAGATATATGAACGTCTATATCAGCATCTTTTTATGCGATTTTTTTAGATTTTATACTTTCATGCCAAAAGGGCATTCTAAATTTACAAAATTTGTCAAAATCGGTCCAGCCATTCTGGAGATATAAGCATTCTAGCTAACATCCCCTTCATTTGTATATATACATTGTATATATTTCGCTATATATATCCGATATTTTTACTATCGGCATCTACGTAACGGTCAGAATTGACCTGTTCGTCTATTTGTGATTTCGCCGGCATTAAAAATATTCGCGTTTTAATGGAAAATTTGACTTTTATTTATCACAAATGCTATGGTCTATTTCAAGCACTAAATAATACTCGATGACCATCAAAATTGGAAGGCTTCTGCAAAGCCCAAAGCTCTAGCCCCATGCTAACTTTCGCTTCGATTGGTCTGTAGAGCAACTGCAAAATCATGAAATTTTTCAGTTTTTGGTCCATTTCAACCCCTAAATATTATGCGATCATCTCCAAAAGAAATAGAGTTATATTCTGACCTTAACCCCACCTATATTCTAAATTTCGTGAAGATTGGGCCATAATTGCGACCTGTAGAGTGATTACAAATTAACATGGACAGACGGACGGACATACATAGCTAGATCGACTCAGCTCGGCGAGCTAGGAAGATCCATATATACTTCCTATGTGGGAAACCAATATTTCGAGGTGTTACATAATTTTTGGCAAAATCAAACTTATAAAACCCCCAACACATAGTGTTGTAGGGTATAAAAAGACATAATCCTAATGTTTATGTTTTCAGAAAATTTAATTTTTTATTTGTAGGGAAAATTATTCCGTTCACCATGGTAGATGATAATTTCAAAAAAAACCTACGCCTCATCGGTTTCTCTATGTTCGAATTCGAACATCTGGAGATCTTCTTTCCAGGAGCTATTTTTAATAATTCCCTCTACAGAAAAATTTTTCATAAACAGTGACGATGGCATACCAATTACGTCCCAATAAATCCCAGTGCTATACATTTCAATTCAAAATATCTTGCAATGTATTTTTAATTCTTAAAAACAAATTCTCCAACATCAATTGACAGCTTCGAGATAAAATGGTGCGAAAAATTCATTTATAATTAATTTAGCACACATTGTAATTAGTTACTCAAAAAGTATTGATTTATTGTTTTTAATTAAAAATGATCATAGTAAACAATTAAATTTTTATTCGTTTCTTCAATTAATGTAAAATGTCGTCATGTAACAACAGTTTCATTACATCTCAACTCGAACATTTCGAGCGAGAAAAGCAGAGCTCATGTAACGAAATCGATATAAAATAAAAAAATATGAAAGCAAAGTCTATAGTCGCCGTGGGCCGACAAGGTGATGCCGTACATCACTATACCTTGTTTGTAATTCTAATAAATGTAGATGGGAGTGACGGAAATATCAACCTAATCCGCAAAAGGTTGCGTGATGCCTCCAACGTTTTGGAAATTCCAGAAGATTGGTAAGTGCAATAATGCAAATTGTTTTATACACATAACGCAAGTTTGTAACACCTCCAAATATTGGTTCAAGACCCAAGATTCTACATATGATAGTACCTATCTCGCTTTGCTAAGTCGATGAACATCAGACTACTGTCATTTCTACGCCACTCGTCCGACAGCTGTTAAAATTATTTCAGTGACATCTCATTATATTGTTTACAAGCGTACAATAGAATTTTGGTGAGAATTTTCCGGATTGTGATTTTTTTATATTTGGCTGGAAAACCACAAGTGGCTATCGTTAGAGCACTACAGCGTGTGAATAAATCTTTTGTGTCTCGTACCATCGCTCGTTACCTTGATACTGGTAGCGTAGCTCGACATCAAGGAAGTGGACGTAAAAAACAGTAACATCAGCAGAAATGGTCGAAAAGTAAAGAAGCGACTTGATCGAAATCCGGGTCGCAGTGGCCGAAAATGGCTCATGAGCTGAACATACCGCAAAATTCCTTTCCTTAAATATCGAAAAATGAGCCATTGAAATTCCAAAAAGTGTAAAAACTTACACCGCAACAGTAATAAAATAGACTCAAAAAAGCGCAAGAGTTGCTTCGCTTGGTCGAAAGTGGTGGACTGCCGAATTTGGTTTTCTCCGATGAGAAAACATTCGTTGTCCAGCAGTATGTAAACAAACAAAATTATCGTGTTTACTTGCCAAAGAGGTCAGATGAAAATTTGGACCTTCGGTTGGCCACCAGAACTCAAGCGCCGGCCATGGTGATAGTGTGGGTCGCCATTACAGCCGATGGTCGCTCTTCGCTCATATTAATCGACCGTGGCATCAGAATAAATGTCGAATATTATCGCGAAAATATTCTGGAGGGTGTATTAAAGCCTTGGGCACGAAAACATTTTGGCCGCAGACCTTGGACATTCCAACAGGACTCAGCAAAATCGGACTCAGCACGCGCCACCCAAGAATGGTTACAAAATTAGGCTCCCCTTTTCATTTCCAGCACACAATTGCCACCAAAATCTCCGGATACCAATCCGTTGGACTATTGTGTCTGGAGTATTTTGGAAAGCAAGGTTGGCACTAAAAATACCAAAGTGTCGATCATCTCATGCAAGCGCTTCGCCGGGAATGGGCCAAAATACCGCAGAGAAACATTCGGGCAGCGTGTGACGGTTTCATTGGCCGTTTGAAGGCCATAATTCGTGCCAAAGGTGACCAATTCGAACAAATCTGAACTTATTCTAAAATTTGATGCTATTTCCGACAATTTTTGTTTTGATTCAATAAAATTAAAAGAAAACTGTACAAATTATGGCGTTTGACTTTGTTGCATTTTTTACCTCACCCTGTATAAAGCTCCTATATATGCTTCCCTATAATTTGATATATATAATAGAACAACTATATTACGATTGCCCAAATTAGTTTAAATTTTTGATCATTCGATCAAGCTCCGACAACACCTTTTTAAGATGTAAGTTGAAACATTTTAATTGTAATTCGCAAAATTTCAATTGAAATCCCAAAATTCCATTTGTAGTTCGAAACATTTCAATTGTAATTTGTGAATTTTATTTTTAATTCGTAAAATTCCGTTTGAAATTCGAAACATTTCATTTGTAATTCGATTTTTTCTAATGAAATAATTCGAACTAAAAATTAAGCAATTCGAATTACTAACGAAATAATTCGAAATGAAAATGGAATGTGACGAAAAACAAATGGAATTACCGAATAACAATTAAAATGTTACAAAATCTCGAAATACAATTCAAATATTACGAAATATAAAAGGAATTCTCAAAACAAATGGTTTGAATTACATATGAAAAATATGAAGAATAATGTCGGCCAAGTTTCGACGCTATATCTCGTTTAAACTTGTTTCATTCGATTTTATATAAAGACCTTCTCCAAGTAGACGCGTTGGAAGATATTTTCTATGTTGATTAAATAATTTATAGGATATCATATTTTTAATGCGATATCTGCAAAATCGAAGATTATACACTATTAGAGTAAAGTTGATTTGTGGGGAGGGTGCCAGAAGTAAAATAATGTTACCAATAACAAGTAACAAAGCTGTAAGTACGGCCGGGCAGAATATCCTCCACCAATTGCAACGAATTTGGAAATTAAAAAAAAAAAAAAATATACAAATAAATAAATAAACAAGTAAGCAAAGGCTACAGTCGAGCGGGGCCGACCGTCGATTACCCTACAACACTAATAAACGATACAGTTTATATAGGCGAGATACTCGAAAGAATTCCACAAGATATTGTGACAAATAATAAAAGAAAACCATCAGATTTCGTTCTCTAATTTTCGAATAATAGCAACTTAAACTAATTTGCTCATTTCCAATTTATTGGTAGATGTTGCACGTAAATGGTCTTCCTAGATCTGGAACCAATATTTCCCAAAGACCTACAATCTCTCAGAAGTGGCAAAAGATTAACATTTATTATTGGTTTTTGACTGAAACGCATCTTTATGAGATACAGACATTTGACTATATTCTTCCACGAAATCAGCGTTAAAGAAATAGTCAGAAGTGCGTCTTTCCTGTGTTTGTGAGATCTCCAAAAAGTCACTGGAATGGACATTTTCGTATTTTGTCTACAAAAGTTGGCAAACTCCTTCACACATTGAATATTTTTGGATGGCCATCCAAAACTGCTTGGCTTTTGCAATGTCCGGTAACCCCCATTCAAACATCAATGTAAAGGTCAGAAGTAACCTTGCCATGGCTTTGTGATTTCGCCGGGATTTTAAATATTCGCGGTTTAATGAAAAATTTTGAATTTTTTCAACACAAAAGATATGGTCTATTTTACCCGCTAAATATTATCCGATGACCCCCCAAATTGGTAGGCTTCTTCCCCGCCCTAAACTCTAGCTACACGCGTCGATTGGTTTATAATTGCGACCTGTATAGCTACTGCAAAATCCGACATTTTTTCAATATTTGGTCCATTTCAACCCCAAAACATTGACCCTGACCCTAACCCCACCTTCGTGCAAAATTTCGTAAGGATCGGGCCATAATTGCGACCTGTAGCGTGATTACAAATTAACATGGACAGACGGACATACATAGCTAGATCGACTCAGCTCGGCGAGCTAGGAAGATCCATATATACTTTCCTATTGGGAAACCAATATTTCGAGGTGTTACATAAATTCTGGCCCAATCAAACTTATAATACCCCCAACACATAGTGTTGTAGGGTATAAAAACGGTATAACTTATAAAATGACCTCTATGGGTAAATCTTAGAGACTACTTTCCTTAAATAAAAATTTGAAGTTAACTAATAAAATAGTATCACTGCTGATGATGATCTAAGTTTAATTGAAATATAAATACGTTTAGACCAAGTCGCATACTACAGATATATAGACATACAGATTCTAAAGCCCTGAAAAAATATTTTAAGCATGTTTGGCATCTATGACTTTTATTTCATTTACTCACAGTTTTGACCAAATTTAATGATAATGTAGAGTTATACCTCTACAAGATCAAAAAATATCACAATGTAAATGACATAAGGTCAAGAATTCCAAGCAAACTCTGACTCAAATGCATTTATTTTTAAAATTTTGCAACTTACGCTGTATAACAATATTTAGAGTACTTTCTTGGATCCTTATATGTTTTTTTTTTTAATTTTAAATCCTTATACGTCATTTTAATTTCAATAAAATTGTTATTATTGAAAACGTTTTATTTTGCATTTTTCAGTTCAAAATGAAACATGTTTTTTTCACTACATAACGATTATAATGGCAGTTTTTAGGCAATCCGTGTATTTTATCCTTTTTTGATATTGATTTTCACAATTAATTACACAAGCACAATTTTAAATCATTGTTATGTTAACACTTTGTTTTCATTGTTGTGTTCAGAATTTATTATCAAAACTATTTTTATAATTTTTCTAGTATTTTAAAACAAGAAAAAAACAAGATCACACACAAAGAAATTTTCGTATAAATACTGGAATTTAGGCATAAATTATTTTTTCTACACCCACCACTTCAATTACAAAAAAAAAATATTGCGTTTCTATCGGAAATCCTTGAATGGACCGGTAAAAATGTCTCCCACTGCGGCTAGAGATAACAGGGCGTCAGATGAATTCAACGTATCAAATTTACGGTTTTCTTTGCAGAATTTTATCTCATCACCATCGGACGGGCAGTAACTTCACGTGTTTATGTTAAAAGTTTAACTGAATTTTATCTCGGCGAAATCGTGGCCTTTATAAATCATTCGGTATGCAAATCAGATGACATATTTTATGTGAGGGGGACAAATCGTTAGTTTGCGAGAGAGCATGACTATAAGTCAAATTATGAGAAAATAGATAATACCACAAAGTCTCACGAACGGCACGAGATAAATTTTCGCTGCGAATTGATAAGAAAATTTGAATTTTTGCAGAAATACGGAAGTTTTCTAGTCTGGAGTGATAAAATTTTAATTTGACTATTTTAGCAATACATTGTAATCACACTTTCATATTTTTGGTGGTTATTTTAAGAACACTATCTTACACCGAAAGAAATACATATTTTGAGTGCTTATTTGGTATTTTACATTTTAAAATTAAAAATAGTTCATGACATGGACAAAAACAGGTGGCCTGGTATACGGATAACGTCAGAATTGGAATTTAAATTGACATTTTTTGTACATTTTACATTTTAATTTTGCTAGTTGATTTTATAAATTTCTTCGAAATTCAAATTATAATTGTGGACTATCAAAGTTAAAACCCTACTTTTCAATATTTTTATACCCTCTACCAAAGTATGGAGGGTATATTAAGTTTGTCATTCCGTTGGTAACACCTCGAAATATACATTTTAGACCCCACAATGTATATATATTCTTGATAAGCATAAAATTCTATGCCGATTAAGCGACGTCCGTCCGTCAATCCGTCTGTGGAAATCACTCTAGCTTCCGAACGAAATGAAGTAGATTTATAAAATTTTACTCAAATGTATATTATGTCTGCAGGACTTTTGGACTTGAAAATGAGCCATGTTGGTCCACGTTTTTGTAAAGCCCCCATATAACGGAACCTCCCGATATTCGGTATTTTGATGATTTAAGCGACATTATTCACTGTAATTGTTTTAAATTTGGTATTTGAAGTTCGTAATGGATACTACAGCAAATGACAGGAGATTGTCTGGGCAGCTCCATGTCTTCGTATAGCCCCCATATAACAGTTCCTCCTGATATTCGGTACTTTGTTGATTTTATCGACATTTTCCAACGGAATTGTTCATATTTGGTATTTTAATTTCGTAATAAAAAAATGTCTGTGCAGGTCCACATTTTGGTATAGCCCCCATATAATAGTACCTCCCTATATTGATGAGTTTAGCTACATTACACACCGAATTTTTTTCAAGTTTCGCATTTGAATATTGTAATGGCTTATGACAAATGGCTTATGCAGGTCCACGTCGTCGTTTAGACCCTAATATGACGGCTACATTTGGTATTTTTAAAATTTTAAAAAAAAATTTAACGGAATTTATTTTTTTGAAAATTGCTAAATTCGTTCCAAATGGTGGAGGGTATTCAAAGTTCGGCCAGGCCGAACTTACAGCTTTTTTTAATTTTTTTTTAAAGGATTAACAGAGTTAATATAGAACTTTTTTAGAATTTTCATAAAAGGGCTATGAGTTCTACTTTTAAGAGTATTTGTACAAGGACTATCAGAGCCATTAAGAACATTATTAAGCAATATCACAGCTGATAGTTAATTTTTAAGATATTTCTTCTTGGATTTTAAGGATTATTTTTCAAGAACTACCAGAGAAGATATAATAGTGAAACAGTAATAATAGTGAAATAAAATTAAGGACAATCAGACCTGCAATAACGGATTTTCAAAAAGCTATAACCGTGGAATTTTTACTAGACTAGCATACATCTATAATTGTGAGTTTTGACGAATGTTTTTTCAAGGAATACCAAAGATTACATCCTTGCATCTTCTTAAAAGATATTCTTATAAACTACCAAAGACATAATCCAGAATTTCAAAAATGTTTTTTTTAACGGGTTTCAAAGCTATGACCTTCAGGTTTTAAAATTTTTTTTTTCATGTTTTTAAAAAATTTTTGAAGCTATAATTTTGGATTTATGAGAATATTTCTTTAATGACCATTAGAAAAAAACAATTGTGGGCCGACAATGTGATACCCTACAACACTATAATATATAGTATATTCAATTGGACTTTTTAAAAAATCATTGATATTTTCGATTTAATGAATAGAAATTTGTTATTATACAGGGTGAGATAAAAAACTGCAACAAAGTCAAACAACATAGATTTAGATTTTTTACATTTTATTGAAAGAAAGCAAAATATTTCATCAAATTTTAGAATAAGTTTAGACTTGTCCGAATTGGTCACCCTTGGCACGAATTATGGCCTTCAAACGGCCAATGAAACCGTCACATACTGCCGGAATGTTGCTCTGTGGTATTTTGCCCATTCCCGGCGAAGCGCTTGCTTGAGGCGATCGACACTTTGGAATTTTTTAGTGATAACCTTGCTTTCCAAAATACTCCAGACACAATAATCCAACAGATTTGTATCCGGAGATTTTGGTGGCCATTGTGGGGTGAAAATGAAGCGAGCAACCTTATTTTGTAACCATTCTTGGGTGGCGCATGCTGAGTGCGATGGTGCTGAGTCTTGTTGGAATGTCCAAGGTCTGCAGCCAAAATGTTTACGTGCCCAAGGCTTTAATACACCCTCCAGAATATTTTCGTGATAATATTGGACTTTTATTCTGATGCCACGGTCGATTAATACGACCATACAAACTGATGGACAACGAATGTTTGCTCATCGATGAAGTCGCTTCTTTACTTTTCGAACCATTTCTGCTGATGTTGCTGTTTTCTTCCGTCCACTTCCTTGAATTCGGGCTACGAGCGATGGTAGGAGACACAAAAGATTTATTCACATTTAAATGCTGGAGAGTTTTAACGATAGCCACTTGTGATATTCCTGCCAAATAAAAAGAACTTTTTTTCTGGAAAATTCTGACCAAAATGCTTTTGTACGCTTGTAAACAATAAAATGAACTGTCACTGGAATAATTTTAACAGCTGTCGGTCGAGTGGCTTAGAAATGACAGCAGTCTGATGTTGGTTGCAGTTTTTTCATCTCACCCTTTATATTCCTCCGTCCATATCTCCAACTTTATTCTTAATTCCGTATCGATTGTTCTTTAATTTTACGTCCTGAATTTATGGTCACTTTCCACACCTAAATATTTGGGATCATCTTCAAGAACAATAGACTTCTATTCTGGCCCTAACCCTACTGCCATGCTATATATCCGATATCTTGGCTTTCATTATGAATGTAATGGTCAGAAGAGACTTTAACGTGTAATTTCGTGATTTCGACGGTATTGAAAACATTCATGGTTTAATGGACATTTTTAGATTTTTATACACAAAAGTTGTGGATTATTTCACCCTCTAACCAAACCATCCACATTGGAAGGCTTCGGTCCAGCCCCAAATTCTAACTCCATGCTAAATTCCGACAAATTTATAATAAGGACCTGTAGAACAACTGCAAAATCTGTTTTATTTTTAGTTACTGGTTCATTTTTGTCTAGAATTGTCAGGGAAACACATTTGGAACGTTCTTTATAATCTGTTAAAGGAATATCATAGTATTTATCGTATTTTTTTAAGGTC
The DNA here is from genome assembly GCF_030504385.1 of Musca domestica. Taxonomy (NCBI): domain Eukaryota; kingdom Metazoa; phylum Arthropoda; class Insecta; order Diptera; family Muscidae; genus Musca; species Musca domestica. The sequence continues at coordinate 282,285 of NW_026712173.1, forward strand.
ATGGCCAAAATCTACTATTAGGGCTGAAATCATGAATTATTATTGAAATGTTTTTAAAGATCTATACTTGAATGTGATTATGATAACTGCTTAAATTTGAAGTTCTGAGAGGTTTATTCCTGGAGTTAATGTTATTATCACAGTCATAAAATATTAATCCCTATAGTTTATGGTCGAAAATACAAAAAAAAATATTCCATGGAAACCACCACAATACCAAGAATTCACATGTTTTCCTTTGTATCTCTTCATATATGAGTCATATTTGCATTTCTTTTTAACGGATGTTATGCTTATTTGTTCTGCACCCACCTGTTATCAGTGATAACTTTAACCAATTTTTGCACCATCAACAACATTTCTATACGTCACGTGAAATCTGTAGGTAACTAGAATATTATCAAATCAAACACTAACATTAGGTACATACAAACATAATATAGGAATTTTAATCGGGTAACTGGTAACAATTGTTATAATCACAAATAATTGCATATGCAAACTATACGATAGGACTATCTTTAAATGTATAATAACAATAAACATTAATACCGACTTAAACGGTTTTACTTTTGCCGGCATTATTATTTGAAATTCATAGGGGACATCGAAACAAGTATTTAAGCTCCTTGATTATAAACAAAATATCTAAATTAGATCAACTCATATGACATTTAACGAACCACACAAAGACTTTAATTATACTTGGCAACTTCAAGTGTCTTAAAGTAATTATAATCCTTTATTGGTTTATTGGCACACTGCCGATATAAAGTTTATGTATGCGTGACAATTTAGCTCAACATTTGTATGCTCCATTTAATTTCAAACAAATAATGTACTTAATATTCTTAAAAAGGAAAAAGAAAAAATATTTAAAAAATACACAATTTATTAAACCATTCTTAGGAAAATATTCCCCATAAATTTCGAAAAAGGAGGCATTAAAAATATGCCAAAAAACCCACAACAAAGTCAAACGCCATAATTTCCAAAATACCGCTGAGCAACATTCGGGCAGCGTGTGGCAGTTTCATTGGCCGTTTGAAGGTCATAATTAGTGCCAAAGGTGACCAATTCGAACAAATCTAAACTTATTCTAAAATTTGATGTTATTTCCCACATTTTTTGTATTCATTCAATAAAATTAAAAAAAAAATTATAAATTTTACATTTTTTTTAATTTTATTGACTCAAAACAAAAAATGTCGGAAATAACATCAAATTTTAGAATAAATTTAGATTTGTTCGAATTGGTCACCTTTGGCACGAATTATGACCTTCAAACGGCCAATGAAACTGCAACACGCTGCCCCAATGTTGCTCAGCGGTATTTTGGCTCATTCCCGGCGAAGTGATCGACACTTTGATATATTTTAGTGCCAACCTTGCTTTTCAAAATACTCCAGACACAATAGTCCAACGGATTGGTATCCGGAGATTTTGGTGGCAATTGTGCGCCGGAAATGAAGCGGGGAACCTCATTTGTAACCATTCTTGGGTGGTGCGTGCTGAGTCCTGTTGGAATGTCCAAGGTCTGCGGCTAAAATGTTTGCGTGCCCAAGTCCCAAGGCTTTAATACACCCTCCAGAATATTTTCGCGATAATATTCGGCATTTATTCTGATACCACGATCGATTAATACGAGCGAAGAGCGACCATCGGCTGTTATGGCGGCCCACACCATCACCGGCCGACGCTTGAGTTCTGGTGGCCAACCGAAGGTGCATATTTTCAGCTGACCTCTTTGGCAAGTAAACACGATCATTTTGTTTGTTTACAAACTGCTGGACAACGAATGTCTTCTCATCGGAGAAACCCAAATTCGGCAGTTCATCACCCAAATTCGGCAGTTCACCGCTCTTTTAAGTCTATTTACTTTCTGTTTCCGTGTAAGTTCTTGCACTTTTTGGAATTTAATAACATTACCCCGAGCTCATTTTTCAATATTTGCCGAATGGAATATTGCGATATGTGCAGTGAAACAGTAATAATAGTGAAATAAAATTAAGGACAATCAGACCTGCAATAACGGATTTTCAAAAGCTATAACCGTGGAATTTTTACTAGACTAGCATACATCTATAATTGTGAGTTTTGACGAATGTTTTTTCAAGGAATACCAAAGATTACATCCTTGCATCTTCTTAAAAGATATTCTTATAAACTACCAAAGACATAATCCAGAATTTCAAAAATGTTTTTTTTAACGGGTTTCAAAGCTATGACCTTCAGGTTTTAAAATTTTTTTTTTTCATGTTTTTAAAAAATTTTTGAAGCTATAATTTTGGATTTATGAGAATATTTCTTTAATGACCATTAGAAAAAAACAATTGTGGGCCGACAATGTGATACCCTACAACACTATAATATATAGTATATTCAATTGGACTTTTTAAAAAATCATTGATATTTTCGATTTAATGAATAGAAATTTGTTATTATACAGGGTGAGATAAAAAACTGCAACAAAGTCAAACAACATAGATTTAGATTTTTTACATTTTATTGAAAGAAAGCAAAATATTTCATCAAATTTTAGAATAAGTTTAGACTTGTCCGAATTGGTCACCCTTGGCACGAATTATGGCCTTCAAACGGCCAATGAAACCGTCACATACTGCCGGAATGTTGCTCTGTGGTATTTTGCCCATTCCCGGCGAAGCGCTTGCTTGAGGCGATCGACACTTTGGAATTTTTTAGTGATAACCTTGCTTTCCAAAATACTCCAGACACAATAATCCAACAGATTTGTATCCGGAGATTTTGGTGGCCATTGTGGGGTGAAAATGAAGCGAGCAACCTTATTTTGTAACCATTCTTGGGTGGCGCATGCTGAGTGCGATGGTGCTGAGTCTTGTTGGAATGTCCAAGGTCTGCAGCCAAAATGTTTACGTGCCCAAGGCTTTAATACACCCTCCAGAATATTTTCGTGATAATATTGGACTTTTATTCTGATGCCACGGTCGATTAATACGACCATACAAACTGATGGACAACGAATGTTTGCTCATCGATGAAGTCGCTTCTTTACTTTTCGAACCATTTCTGCTGATGTTGCTGTTTTCTTCCGTCCACTTCCTTGAATTCGGGCTACGAGCGATGGTAGGAGACACAAAAGATTTATTCACATTTAAATGCTGGAGAGTTTTAACGATAGCCACTTGTGATATTCCTGCCAAATAAAAAGAACTTTTTTTCTGGAAAATTCTGACCAAAATGCTTTTGTACGCTTGTAAACAATAAAATGAACTGTCACTGGAATAATTTTAACAGCTGTCGGTCGAGTGGCTTAGAAATGACAGCAGTCTGATGTTGGTTGCAGTTTTTTCATCTCACCCTTTATATTCCTCCGTCCATATCTCCAACTTTATTCTTAATTCCGTATCGATTGTTCTTTAATTTTACGTCCTGAATTTATGGTCACTTTCCACACCTAAATATTTTGGGATCATCTTCAAGAACAATAGACTTCTATTCTGGCCCTAACCCTACTGCCATGCTATATATCCGATATCTTGGCTTTCATTATGAATGTAATGGTCAGAAGAGACTTTAACGTGTAATTTCGTGATTTCGACGGTATTGAAAACATTCATGGTTTAATGGACATTTTTAGATTTTTATACACAAAAGTTGTGGATTATTTCACCCTCTAACCAAACCATCCACATTGGAAGGCTTCGGTCCAGCCCCAAATTCTAACTCCATGCTAAATTCCGACAAATTTATAATAAGGACCTGTAGAACAACTGCAAAATCTGTTTTATTTTTAGTTACTGGTTCATTTTTGTCTAGAATTGTCAGGGAAACACATTTGGAACGTTCTTTATAATCTGTTAAAGGAATATCATAGTATTTATCGTATTTTTTTAAGGTCATGGCCAAAATCTACTATTAGGGCTGAAATCATGAATTATTATTGAAATGTTTTTAAAGATCTATACTTGAATGTGATTATGATAACTGCTTAAATTTGAAGTTCTGAGAGGTTTATTCCTGGAGTTAATGTTATTATCACAGTCATAAAATATTAATCCCTATAGTTTATGGTCGAAAATACAAAAAAAAATATTCCATGGAAACCACCACAATACCAAGAATTCACATGTTTTCCTTTGTATCTCTTCATATATGAGTCATATTTGCATTTCTTTTTAACGGATGTTATGCTTATTTGTTCTGCACCCACCTGTTATCAGTGATAACTTTAACCAATTTTTGCACCATCAACAACATTTCTATACGTCACGTGAAATCTGTAGGTAACTAGAATATTATCAAATCAAACACTAACATTAGGTACATACAAACATAATATAGGAATTTTAATCGGGTAACTGGTAACAATTGTTATAATCACAAATAATTGCATATGCAAACTATACGATAGGACTATCTTTAAATGTATAATAACAATAAACATAAATACCGACTTAAACGGTTTTACTTTTGCCGGCATTATTATTTGAAATTCATAGGGGACATCGAAACAAGTATTTAAGCTCCTTGATTATAAACAAAATATCTAAATTAGATCAACTCATATGACATTTAACGAACCACACAAAGACTTTAATTATACTTGGCAACTTCAAGTGTCTTAAAGTAATTATAATCCTTTATTGGTTTATTGGCACACTGCCGATATAAAGTTTATGTATGCGTGACAATTTAGCTCAACATTTGTATGCTCCATTTAATTTCAAACAAATAATGTACTTAATATTCTTAAAAAGGAAAAAGAAAAAATATTTAAAAAATACACAATTTATTAAACCATTCTTAGGAAAATATTCCCCATAAATTTCGAAAAAGGAGGCATTAAAAATATGCCAAAAAACCCACAACAAAGTCAAACGCCATAATTTCCAAAATACCGCTGAGCAACATTCGGGCAGCGTGTGGCAGTTTCATTGGCCGTTTGAAGGTCATAATTAGTGCCAAAGGTGACCAATTCGAACAAATCTAAACTTATTCTAAAATTTGATGTTATTTCCCACATTTTTTGTATTCATTCAATAAAATTAAAAAAAAAATTATAAATTTTACATTTTTTTTAATTTTATTGACTCAAAACAAAAAATGTCGGAAATAACATCAAATTTTAGAATAAATTTAGATTTGTTCGAATTGGTCACCTTTGGCACGAATTATGACCTTCAAACGGCCAATGAAACTGCAACACGCTGCCCCAATGTTGCTCAGCGGTATTTTGGCTCATTCCCGGCGAAGTGATCGACACTTTGATATATTTTAGTGCCAACCTTGCTTTTCAAAATACTCCAGACACAATAGTCCAACGGATTGGTATCCGGAGATTTTGGTGGCAATTGTGCGCCGGAAATGAAGCGGGGAACCTCATTTTGTAACCATTCTTGGGTGGTGCGTGCTGAGTCCTGTTGGAATGTCCAAGGTCTGCGGCTAAAATGTTTGCGTGCCCAAGTCCCAAGGCTTTAATACACCCTCCAGAATATTTTCGCGATAATATTCGGCATTTATTCTGATACCACGATCGATTAATACGAGCGAAGAGCGACCATCGGCTGTTATGGCGGCCCACACCATCACCGGCCGACGCTTGAGTTCTGGTGGCCAACCGAAGGTGCATATTTTCAGCTGACCTCTTTGGCAAGTAAACACGATCATTTTGTTTGTTTACAAACTGCTGGACAACGAATGTCTTCTCATCGGAGAAACCCAAATTCGGCAGTTCATCACCCAAATTCGGCAGTTCACCGCTCTTTTAAGTCTATTTACTTTCTGTTTCCGTGTAAGTTCTTGCACTTTTTGGAATTTAATAACATTACCCCGAGCTCATTTTTCAATATTTGCCGAATGGAATATTGCGATATGTGCAGCTCACGAGCCATTTTTCGGCCACTGCGACGGTTTCGATCAAGTTGCTTCTTTACTTTTCGTACCATTTCTGCTGATGTCGCTGCTTTCTTCCGTCCACTTCCTTGACGGCGGGCTACGCTACCAGTATCACGGTAAAGAGCGATTGTACGAGACACAAAAGATTTATTCACATTTAAATCATAACCACTTGTGGTTTTCCAGCCAAATATAAAAAAATCACAGTATCACGCTTGAATTCCATCGCGAATAACTATTTTTCTGGAAAATTCTCACCAAAATGCTTTTGTGCGCTTGAAAACAATATAATGAGCTGTCACTGGAATAACTTTAACAGCTGTCGGACGAGTGGCTTAGGAATGACAGCAATCTGAAGTTGGATGCAGTTTTTTCATCTCACCCTTTATAGCTAAAGAAAAGCTCAATTACAAAAAATAGCTCCACCCTTATGGCTATAGAACATATCCTTAAAAATTTCACAATTATTGCTTTAATAGACCTTGAAAAATATTCTCCAAGAATTCAAGATTATGTTCATTGAAAATGTATTCTAAAAGGATCTACCTCATTCCATGAAATAATAATAATTAACACTACCCGATTACAGTCTATGAAAAAAAAAACGGACTATTGTAGATGTATAAGCAATAAATTATGTCAAAGTTTACATTACCCCAATTGACAGTTTTAAGTACGAGAGAACAACATGACATTTGTGGCAATCATACTTCCCTGATGTAAGGTAGGACATTCATTGATTTCATGATTCTCAACACATTTTTACTATATATAATAGAATATTACTCATTCAGCTATTTACAAACGACCCTGAAATCTGGGCGCTATAAAAATACAATTATTTAAAATAATATATATCACATGAATAGTTATCATCCCCAATATATAATAGCCACGCGAACGAAATAAAACCCCTATCGAGGTCACAATTATTAAAACTTTGTATAAAGATTAAAAACAACAACATCCACATTGTTAAACTATAAAAAAATATTTGGTTAATATTGCGCGAGATAAATTTCCGTTGACGAGAAATACATTAACATGTTAATCATGCAAAAAAGAAAATATTTGCTGAAGGAAAAAACCATAGCTTACTAAGACAGCCCAGCCAGCCAAAAACAACAACAGTAGTCTAGGTACATGTCGGTGAATGTTTGGAATTTCTGGAATCTGAGAAATTCATATGAATAGCAACAATATGACATATTTACAATTATATTGTAACTGCGATAAGAAAGTTTTTCATCTGAGTTAACAGCTATTCATAGCAGGTGATGGAATTATAGAATTATTTCATCGGCTAACGGAAGAGTACAGATCTATGTATACTTATAAATATTAATATTAGAAAACGGCAGTTTTTTAAAGTTATATACAATTTTTAAGTGCATTAAAGTAAAATAAAAAAAAAATATATTCGGCTTGATTTTGAAAAAGCTGAACCATTTCTAAAAAAGATATAGAGGTCGCATAAAGTATGTATGTATGTATCATGCAGATATATGTACAGATCATGATGGTGTATGAAAATTATAAGCAGGAGAAAACTGTCTCCATAAAAATGTAATCGCGAAATTTTATGAGAAATAAACTGTCAACAGTGTGATTGGAGAGTCCTTCAAGTTCGAATTAGTGCTGGCAATATATCGAATCGCGACCCATTCGATATTTCCGCTTCGTTTGATTACAAAATATAGAAATCAAAAACAAGTAAAAAGCAGCTAATTTCGGGCGGGCCGAACATTTTATACCTCCACCTTTTGGAAGAAACTTGAAAATTTTCAAAAAATACCGCTCAAATGAAACCCGTTATGTGGGGGCTATACAAAGATGTGGTCCTGTATAAGTAATTTGTGTCATAGGCTGGGGGTAAAGTACTCAGAAAGAACCCGCTGTGTGGATATGAAAACAATTCCATTGAAACATTTGGCTAAAATCGTCAAAATAACGAATATTGGGGGTATCGTTATATGAGGACCAAACGATATCGTGGACCTATATAGACAATTCACTTTCAGGGGGTAAAGTACTCACGCCTTGTGTGGAATTTCAGACAATTCCATTGGAAAATGTGGCTAAAATCATCAAAATATTGAATATCGAATACGATATAGTGTACCGATATAGCCCATCTTCGAACTTGACCTGCCTGCAGACAAAAGACAGATCTGCCCAAAATTTTTGCCTCCTATCTTAATTCGTTTTGATTACAACAGACGGACGGACAGGGCTAAATTGTCTTACAATTTTACGCTGATCAAGAATATATATATTTGTTGGGTCTAAAATTATTATTTCGATGAGTTACAAACGGAATGACGAACTTAATATACCCTCTATACTATGTATTGTGGAGGGTAAATTTGAAACGATTCCGGTTAATGTCGCTAAAATAATCAAAATACCGAATATCGGGGTGCCGTTATATGGGGGCTATACGAAGACGTGGACCTGCACAGACTATTTTCTGTCTTAGGCTGTAGTATCCAGTACGAACTTTAAATACCAATTTTTTCCGGTGAAAAATGTCGCTAAAAACACCAAAATACCAAGTATAGGGAAGTGCCGTTATATTTGGGGCTATACGAAGGCATGGTATTGTCAATTTTCAATTCCAAAAGTCCTACAGACATAATATACATTTAAGTAAAATTTTATCAACCTAAATAATTTCGTTCGGAAGCTGGAGTGATTTCCACTGACGGATAGAAGGACGGACATCGCTAAATCGACATAGAATTTTATGCTGATCAAGAATATATATACTTTGTGGGGTCTAAAATGAATAATTCGAGGTGTTACAAACGGAATGACAAACTTAATATACCCTCCATACTGTGGTCTGACAATAACTAAAAATACAATCTACTCGACTTGAACGAATTTTGCTCCCACTCAAAAATGAGGAAAATAGGCTCGCTTCTATTTGAGCGACATCGAAAAAATGAGTGCTTGATTGTTTTCGGCGCTCTTTTTAAATATTCGAGTGAGTTTTTCGAAGGTCTGTGTTAAGGGACTATTGATTTAAATAACCGGCGCATCGTCGTTCGAGAACTATTTAACCTGCACCACAAAAACTTAACACATATGTTTACATTAATGGTGAGTTTAACAAATTCAAAGTTGACAGAACTTTTTCATTTTTGTTTGTTGAAACCGTGGTACAATAAAAAGGTAGGGTAGAGGTACCAGCTGATTACATTTTTTTCTGATTTATTTTTCAAAAGCGATGATTGGATGAAGTATACACTGCGGTGCGCGCATCAAAGCTATTGACGAGTTTTGCTATGGAATTGAATGATTGAATAGTTTAGGTCATGTTTTCGAAAGAAAATCCAGGCATTTTATTCATTTATCGTGATATTTATCTCATTTTGAAAATGAGGAATAATATCAAATAAATTAAAACAGCTTGTTGCATGTAATTTTGAATAATTCTGGCAGGAAGCGGGCATAGCCTCAGATCTGTATTCCTATAGTTTTACGAAGCTTTTCTGCCTCCTTATTATACCATGATTTGAACTAATACCAAACAAATTTAAAATATTAGGATTCAAATAAACCGGGTGAGATGAAAAAATTGCAACCAACTTCAGACTGCTGTCATTTCTAAGCCACTCGTCCGACAGCTGTTAAAATTATTCCATGTGAATAAATCTTTTGTGTCTCGTACCATCGCTCGTTACCGTGATACTGGTAACGTAGCTCGACGTCAAGGAAGTGGACGGAAGAAAACAGCAACATCAGCAGAAAAGGTTAGAAAAGTAAAGAAGCGACTTGATCGAAACCCGCATCGCAGTGGCCGAAAAATGGCTTGTGAGTTTAACATATCCCAATATTCCATTCGGCAAATATTGAAAAATGAGCCATTGAAATTCCAAAAAGTGCCAGAACTTACACCGCAACAGAAAGAAAATAGACTCAAAAGAGCTAAAGAGTTGCTTCGCTTGGCCGAAAGTGGTGAACTGCCGAATTTGGTTTTTTGCGATGTAAATATCTGACATATGTAGGGTGAGATAAAAATGTATATATATTCATAATCAGCATAAAATTCTCAGACGATTTAACGATGTCCGTCTGTCAGTCTGTTGAGTCTATACAGCCCACATTATTTGACGTAGAGCGTCAAAATTTAGCAGAATAATTTGTATTATGTCTAGGATGGTTGGTATTGAAAATGAGATATATCGGTCCACGTTTTGGTATAGTCCCCATATAACGGTACATCCCGATATTCGGTATTTTGATGATTTTTGCCCCACTTTTTCACGGATTTGTCTGAAAATTGGTATTTGTAGGTCATAATGGGTCTTAGTTTATGCGGCGGAACATTGTATTGTAGGTACACACTTTGGTATAGTCCCCATATAACGGTACATCCTGATATTCGGTATTTTGAAGATTTTTAACACATTTTTTACGGATTTGTCTAAAAATTGGTATTTGTTGGTCATAATGGGTTCTAGCTCCGGTAGCGAAACTTTGCATGTATAGGTCCACGTTTTGGTATTGTCCCCATATAACGGTACATCCTGATATTCGGTATTTTGAAGATTTTTAACACATTTTTTCATGGATTTGTCTAAAAATTGGTATTTGTTGGTCATAATGGGTTCTAGCTCCGGTGGCGAAATATTGTATGTGAAGGTCCACGTTTTTGTATAGCCCTATATAGCGGTACATCCCGATATTCGGTATTTTAATAATTTTGCCACATTTATGCCACGAATATGTCTAAAAATTGGTATTTGTGGGTCATAATTGGTTCTAGTGTTTCCATTACCCTAAGGTGGAGGGTATTAAAAGTTAATGTTTTGTTACTTGTTATACCCTCCACCTTGGAAAGGAGGGTATATTAACTTTGTCATTCCGTTTGTAACATCCCTAAATATTCGTTTTAGACCCCATAAAGTATATATATTCATAATCAGCATAAAATTCTAAGTCGATTTAACGATGTCCGTCTGTCTGTCTGTCTGTCTGTTGAAATCACGATACAGCCCACATTATTTGACGAAGAGCTCCAAAATTTAGCAGAGCTATTTGCATTGTGTGTAGGATGGTTGGTATTGAAAATGAGATATATCGGTCCATGTTCTGGTATAGTCCACATATAACGGTACCTCCCGATATTCGGTATTTTGATGATTTATGCCACATTTTTTCACGGATTTGTCTTAAAATTGGTATTTGTAGGTCATAGCGGGTCCTAGTTCGTGTGGCGAAACATTGTAATTATAGGTCCACGTTTTGGTATAGCCCCCATATAAAGGTACCTCCCGATATTTAGTATTTTAGTTTTTTTTACCACATTTTTTCACCGATTTGTCTAAAAATTGGTATTTGTGGGTCATAATGGTTTCCAGCTCCGGTGGCGGAACATTGCATGTATGAGTCCATAATTTGGTATAGACCCCATATAACGGTACCTCCCGATATTCGGTAATTTGATGATTTTTGCAACATTTTTTCACGGATTTGTCTAAAAATTGGTATTTATGGGTCGTAATGGGTCCTAGTTCGTGTGGCGAAACATTGTAATTATAGGTCCACGTTTTGGTATAGCCCCCATATAACGGTCCCTCCCGATATTCGGTTTAATGGTTTTTGCCACATTTCTTCTAATGTTTCTTTTACCCTAAGGTGGAGGGTATTAAAAGTTTGGCCCGGCCGAACTTAATGTTTTTTTATTTGTTTCATCTCAACCTGTATTACTAAACGTTTTTTTTTTTTCGAAAAAAAAAATGCCAAAGACAAATATAGAAAATATGTAATCTGGCTTTAAGTAATTAATTTTAAGCCATGTTCATGTAAAAATAAGGGGTTAGTTAGGAATTATTGCTGCGAACATTTATTTAATAAACACATTTTTTGATAATTAGATTTTTCTACTAATATGAAATATTACAAAATTAAGTTTATCTTGCAATTTTTTTATGGAAACCATATGTAGGATTACACAATCTGAATATCCATAGGTAGTGGTATTAAATATTTCTGACTAGTTTAAATCAGAGTTAATTTCAATAAAATATAAATATAGTCTGGTTGAATGAAATCCCATAGCTCTGTCTTTTATTCGCCCGTTTTTCCAATATTTTTACAATTCTCATTTACAAATCATCGATTCCAAAGCGATTCAATAGCTCTGCACCACAAGTAGTTGTCAGAAAACTTTTATCATAATTGTAAAATTATGCAACTATTGTTCCCATACCATTGACTTGGAACAATGACATTCTAGTCATTGACTCGAGTCAAGTAGCATTGGTCGTTATTGCAATCGCTTCTATTTCTATAGTTGCACGCCCATCTCAAAAGCAATGAACTTGATTTCATTGTTAATTGTTCTAGACGGCTATCATCGTCGTAATTATCATTTTCATAGTTAACATCTTCAACATCAACGGAATCAAAAGCAACAGCATTATTATCGCCGACATGGACAAACAACAGCAACATCAACTTCAACTCGTGTCCGAATGAGGGAGGCATACAAATGTTGTTATTTTTTGTTAAAAAATTTGTGAACAATTCTTCATTATCTTACAACAAAGATAAGAATAAGTGTTTTTTTTTTTTTTAACTCCGCCAGATAATACCCCAATGAGAAGGTTTGTGTACCTTCTTCTTCTTCTTCTACTTCTCGTGAGAGATTGAAAGAAAACTTTGCATTTTATCTACAGCGGCAAATAAAAACATCACAAAATGATTTATACAATTTTGCATTAAATAAAACAATTTTATTTTGTCTGTTTTTGTTTTGTTATTTGCAATTTAACTCACGTGCGTGTCTGTTGTTTGCTCGCAGACAAAAAAAGGTTAATTAGGTATTACGTTAATACATTTAAATGAGAACACGGAGTGATTTATGATATTAATCCCACATTAATCTATGACGCTTAAGAACGTTTTGTGTGTGTGCTTTTTTGGTTGTGAATAAACAGCCTATTAAAACAGAACGTGTCACGTGAAGAGATGTCAAGAAATATCTGTATATGCAATAACATATTTAGGAAATATTGTTTACACAGCGAAATTTTGGGAGCCACATGATCAGAATATACCAAGGGTAATATAAAGAATTCCCCTTTTCCCAGTAGGTTGAAAAGAATAAGATATCCAAACTAGTTGAACTTGTTTCCTTCACGATGATTACCATCGGCACATGGTGTACGTGTCGACAAACGGAGATGATCATCACAAAATGCAATTAAAAATGTGGAGAAAAAAGTTAATTAAAGCAAAATCAATTGTCACATTCATCCATTTGACACACAACCGTTCATACCACATCCTTGCAGACAGCGGCAGCGTTCCTGGAAGCAGAAAAAAACGAGCAAGTTCTATTTTTGTATATCTCTCGAAAAGAATTAAGCATGTTTTCCTCGTATTTAAGTGGGACCAAAAATCGTTGGAGGTCGTGCAACTCCTACTCTTGCCGTGCACTCTTTTAGATTTTAAAGTTATTGAATTTCCATATGTGTGTGTATTTTTTTGTACATCATCACACCCTCCTCTCTCTTTCACCCCCACCCCTTTTTCACTACCCACCCATCCTTCTCTTTCACATAACAGAACAAACTCTTGCTCTATTTTGAGCGATTCTGCTCCTTTCTATTTTTTCAAAAAGGAGTGATCCGAAAGCGCTGCCACACAAAAACAAAAGTGTAGAAAAACTCTTCGAGCAATCCTGCTCGAAAGCAAGTTTCGCTCACCCTGTAAATGCATAGCACAGTGAGCAAATCTGTGCTATATATTTACAGGGTGAGATAAAAAATGCAACAAATTCAAACACCATAATTTTTACATTTTTCTTTAAAATTCTATTGAATGAAAGCAAAAATGTCGGAAATAGCATCAAATTTTGGAATAAGTTTAAATTTGTTCGAATTGGTCACCTTTGGCACGAATTATGGCTTTCAAACGACCAATGAAACCGTCACATGCTGCTCGAATGTTATTCTGCGGTATTTTGGCCCATTCCCGGAGAAGCGCTTGCTTGAGGTGATCGAAACTTGGGTATTTTTTAGTGCCAACCTTGCTTTCCAAAATACTCCAGACATAATAGTCTAACGGATTGGAATCAGGAGATTTTGGTGGCCATTGTGTGCTGGAAATGAAGCGAGAAACCTCATTTGCGTGCGTGTTGAGTGCGATGGTGCTGTGTCCTATTGGAATGTCCAAGGTCTGCGGCAAAAATGTTTGCGTGCCCAAGGCGTTAATACACCCTCCAGAATATTTTCGCGATAATATTCGGAATTTATTCTGATGTCACGAGCGGTATTCTGATTAATTCGGCAGTTCACCAAGCGAAGCAACTCTTTAGCTCTTTTGAGTCTATTTTCTTTCTGTTGCGGTGCAAGCCACTGCGACGCGGGTATCGAGCAAGTCGCTTCTTTACTTTTCGAACCATTTCTGCTGATGTTGCTGTTTTTTTTTTTTCATCCACTTCCTCGACGTCGGGCTACGCTACCAGTATCACGGTAACGAGCGCTGGTACGAGACACAAAAGATTTACTCACATTTAAATGCTGGAGGGCTCTAACGTGGCTATCGTTGGTTTTCCAGTTAAATATAAAGAAATCACACCATCACGCTTGAGTTCCATCACGAAAAACTTTTTTTTGGAAAATTCTCACCAAAACGCTTTTGTACGTTTGTAGACAATATAATTAGCTGTCACTGAAATAATTGTAACATCTGTCGGACGAGTTGCTTAGAAATGACAGCAGTCTGAAGTTGGTTGCAGTTTTTTCATCTCACCCTGTATAGTGCCAACCATATTTGGCTTGTACACAATGGCGTTTTTAAGTTTTTATCCTTTGTGGATGGGCTAGGATTAGGATTAACTTATCCAGTATGAACGTAATACAATTTTGATAAAAATGGTAACAACAGTTTTTTTGCAACATCAAAAAAAAAAAAAATAGTTTATCTGCAAAACGTACAGAAAATATATAAAAATATACCGTTTAGTAGAGAACTCGGCTACGTCAGGGTATACGATTCTATTAAATTTTTATGAGACATTTGCAAAGTTTTTGGTCAACAACTATATTTTATCCTCTATTAAAGTTGCCAAATCACATAAGTTCTGTTATGATATAAGTTAGGTAAGCTCACTAATTTGTAAGAAGGTACCTTCCTCAATTACTACTGCTTTTAAAATATATTTTATTTGCGAGAAAGTAAAAACCTTGGAGGTACTTCAACCATTATGGAAACAAATAAATGTACCCAGCCCAAAATACCTTTTATCCATAGTATACATTTTGTCTTGATTAGGTAATATCTAATCAGTCATTACTCAATCTATCTTTGTAATAATATTTGAATTCTTCATAATTGTTTTATTTACAGTACTCACTGAATACGTATTGTTTTGTTTGAATTATCTTGTTAGAATTATGAAACTGTATAAATTATGTACATATTTTGTTTTGTTTTTGTTCGAAGAAAATGCATTGTTTCATTGTAATTCCAACAGCAATAGGAAGACGGAATTAACCACATGGCATATCTGTCTCTCACTTCAAAGTAAAATGCAAACTAAGAGGCAATACTGGGCACGAGCCGTTTGCTATAAAGATGAAAACATTTGAGACAACAATAAATGTATAAACAAACGTTAAATAGGGAACAGAAAGAGGAGTATACGAAACTAATGTGAAAAATACATACATTTTTAAATATTGTTTTCAGATATAACCCCACCAATTCAATGATCCGCTGATGTAAAAATCAAAGTTGAAATCGGGCTACTATGAAACAGAAACGTCTCATTGTATGTAGTGGTGAAGCCAAAAGTTATAAAGAAAAGAATATTTTTAAACAAGTTAAAAAGCAGTATGTTCGGACGGGCCGAACTTTGAATACCCGCTACTATTTGGAACGAATTTGGAAATTTTCAGAAAATAAAATCCGTTATAAGTTCTGCTAAAATCTTAAAAATATCGAATGTAGCCGTTATATTAGCGTCTATACGACGACGTGGACCTGCATAGGTAACTTTTGTCATATGCCATTACAATATTCAAATGCGAAGCTTAAAACAAAATCGGTGAATTATGTCTCTAAAATCGTCAAAATACCGAATATCGGGAGGTACCGAAGACGTGGACCTGCACAGACAATTTTCTGTCTTAGGCTGTAGTATCCATTACGAACTTCAAACACCAAATTTAAAACAATTCTGGTGAATAATGTCGCTAAAATCATCAAAATACCGAATATAGGGAGGTACCGTTATATAGGAGCTATGCGAAGACCTGGACCTTTATAGAAACTTTATGTCGTAGGCTGAAGCATCCATTACGAACTTCAAATACGACATCTCCAACAATTCGGTGAGTATTGTACCTAAAATCGCCAAAATACCGAATATAGGGAGTTACTGACATGTGGGGCCTATACGAAGACGTGGACCTGCACAGATAATTTTCTGTCACAGACTGTAGTTCCCATTAAGAACTCTAAATACGTAATTTGAAACTACTCCAGTGAATAATGACGCTAAAATAATCACAATAACGAATATTGGGAGGTGACGTTAAATGGGTGCCCATTTTCTATCTTAGGCTGCAGCATAAATTACGAACTTCAAATACCAAATTTAAAACAATTCTGGAGGTACCGTTATATGGGAGCTATACGACGACGTAGACCTGCACAGAAAATTTTCTGTCTTAGGTTGTATTATCCATTTTGAACTTCAACCGCCAAACTTGAAAAAAATCCAGTGAATAATGTCGCTAAAATCATCAAAATACCGAATATCGGGAGGTACCGTCATATGGGGGCTATACGAAGATGTAGAGCTGCACAGACAATTTTCTGTCTTTGGCTGTAGTATACATTTCAAACTTAAAATACCAAATTTGAATTAAATCCGTTGAATAATGTTGCTAAAATCATCAAAATACCGAATATCGGGAGGTACCGTTATTTGGGGGCTATACGAAGACGTGGACCTGCACAGACAATTTTCTGTCATAAGTATGCATTACGAACTTCAAATTTGAAATAATTCCGGTGAATAATGTCGCTAAAATCATCAAAATAGCGAATATCGAGAGGTACCGTTATATGTTGGCTATACCAAAACGAGGACCTACATGGCCGATTTTCAATACCAAAAGTCCTTGCAGACATAATATACACTTGAATAAAATTTTATCAATATACTTCATTTCGTTAGAGTGATTTCCACAGACGGATAGACGGACGGACATCACTAAATCAACATAGAATTTTATGCTTATCAAAACTATTTTTCGATGTGTTACAAACGGAATAAAAAACTTAATATACCATCCATACTATGGTGAAGGGTAAAAACCTGTAGAAGACCTAAAGAAGACTCTACCTCCAGACGACATGAAAAAGAGTTTATTTATATAAAATACCTTTAGAAGCTATTCTGTCTATATAAAATATATTATAGATTTATATAAAGACATGCGGAAAGTCTTTTCCCTATAAGGAATTATAGACAGAATCTCTTCCATCTAAAGATAATCAACTTTAGAATATTTCTATAAAAATTCTTTAATTTATATTAGTTGTCCTGAAAATGGTCTTCCATCTAATATATATGGTCTTCTATGACTCATCAATTAAAAATATATTGAACCACTTTTGTTATAACCACACGTTTTCAAAAAAGCATTTCCCATCCACGTGAAATGAAATAAAGTAAAATATTTTCCATCTGACAGTTATAAAATACAGTTTAACTTTCAATAAAACTAAACAAATACAATTATGTCTGTCCGTGAGTACGTTATTCTTTTTATATTGCTCTGCTGGGTGTTAAAATGTGTTACAGACAATTTTTATTAGCTTGCTCAAGTTAGCTCGCCTTTCAGATGACAATTAACCATATCATTTTCTTAATTACACTAACTTTTTTCACCGACATTGCCAGAATTTGCGCATTTCTATTTGAGAAAGTGCAATTTTTAGGATCATTTCTCGCCAACTAAACGAAAATCTCTTTGAAGCATAAAAATTGTTTAAATATTTGTTAGATTGACAGAAGGCTCTCGAAAAAACATAAAGCAAATATAATAAACTGAATTATAAACAAGATAAAATGTGTGACTGTTTTGTCACTTCACCTGTCATTGTTTCAATTTGTTTGTATAAGTTATTGTCTGTAATCGCTTCAACCCGAACTCAAGTGACTAAAATCATTATTATTTTATAAAGGGTTGATAAATGCAAATTTTTGTGTAATCTATTGAGGATTCGAGGTGAGATTAGGAATTTTAGGAAAATAAATAGAAATAATCAGTGTAAGCATGTCATGTGGCTACAAAGGGTATATTTAATTTGATACGAACAAAACGTGTCTCATTTGGTTCTCTTTGAACCAAATCAGTTTCGGAAAATTTGGAGTACAATGTCCGTCCGTCTGACAGGTGCGCGCGATAAATCTCGAATAGAGTATCCGATTTGTTCCAATATTTATCGGTCGGACCTTCTGGTACCTTTACCACCTTCCGATTTGGTGCAAACTTGGTACATCGTAATATTTTGTCAAACTTAGATCGAGTTCAGAGATGAGCAATATCGGCCCACTTCTTGTGGTACCTCACCCACACCACAAAAGATCAAAATTTTCAAAAAATATATTTTTTACAAAGAAAGAGAAACGATAATCCGATTGTGCTATAACTTTGCTAATCCTAATATTTGGGTCAGTTCTAGGTCAGGTGCGAAAATGAACAATATCGGTCCACCCCATCAAGTACCTCCAAAGGGCAAAATTTTTAATAATTTCAACTCTTATAAAATGAGATGTTAGAGTCCGATTGTCTTCAAATTTCACACATCCCAATAATTTTATTAATACAAGGTTTGGTATTAAGATGGAATACATCGGTCCACTCCTTCTGATATCTCCCCCACAAAAAGTCGAAATTTTCAGAAAAAAATATTTTCTGCACAGAAAGAGAAGAAATAATCCGATTTTGCTCTAACAAATTGTAATATTTGCCTTAGTTCTCGGCCGGGTACAAAAATGGTATATCGGTAATATTCATCAAGTGATTAATTATAACTCTTATAAAATGTGATGTGAGAATCCGAACCTTTTAAAATTTCACACATCCTAATATTTTTATAGACTTAAGATCTGGTGTTAAGATGGAAAATATCGGTCCACTCCTTCTGGTACCTCCCCTACAAAGGGTCAACATTTGAATGTCCATGAAGCTCATAAAAAGCGATATCACCATCAGATTCCATTCCAGACTTGGTACATCTCAAGATCTGTTATAAAGATGGTAGAGATCGTACTATTTCTTTTGCTAACTGCCCCACATAGGGTTCAAGACTTTGAAAATAAAACGCTCAAAGAAAGCGAAAAAATTTTACACATACAAACATTTTTGCCAATACAAGATCTGTTGATGATATATATATATATATATATATATATATATATATATATATATATATATATATATATATATATATATATATATATATATATATATATATATATATATATATATATATATATATATATATATATATATATAAATATATATATATGCGAACCCTTCTGGTATCTCACTCAGAAAGGGTCACAATATTCAATCCTTTTATCTGTCATAAATAGCGAAAGAATTCAGCGCTTCTTTTCAACTTGTTATATCTAAATATTTCTCTCAACCAGAAACTTGAGATGAATATGGAATTTATGATTTTCCATAAATTGCATAGATTTTCTTGTAATTTTGAAAATACTTATATTTTTATATGCATTAGATGAAACAAGAAAATGGAATACTTCGGTCGACTATACCTGGCATCTGACTCACATATTAACATTTTCTAAAAATTATCACATGTGTCATGTAAAGTTAGGGAAGTTACCAACTTGTTACCAAGTTACCCCATATTTATATAGTATTTATTTAAGAACCCTCTCCATAGGGTCAACAGTTTGAATAATCATAACAGAAGTCAAAATATATTTAAATAATCGAACAATGGCTGAGCGTATTAGTCTGTCTAGAGAGCCGATTGATACTTATTAACTTGTTTTATCAGTAGTAGATGAAGTGAAACACTTAGGTTCACTATATCTGGAAACTCGCGCATATCTTTAACATTTCCCAAAAATTATCAGATATCTCATATAAAATGAGAGTCCAAATTTTATATTTCTGGAATGAATATTTCGATCAAAGGAATGGCAAACTTAAAATACTATCTATATTATGTATGGTGGAGCATTTAAAAATCGATTTTAGACCTTTTTATACGCAGTTTTGATTAGATTGTGGGTACTATAAAAAGATTTAAAAAACAAAATACCTTGATTGTTGCATATTATTAATCAACCAAAATTCCATGATTTCTTACCGAAAATAAAATATAAAACTCGGGTTTGGGACTTTTAAAAATGGCAAAACTCGACTTCGACTTTTAGACTTTAAAATGTCAAAAATCAATCAATTAGTTTGCTATATGAAATGCGTGGCATGGCTCACGTCTAACGTTCCAAACATAGCCACTGGATACGTTTGACATTTAAATATGGGGGGTTTACATTATTAAATGCCATTGACAAACTAAGTGCTACATAGCCTGATCTGCTTGAGAACGCTGCTTATATTGCGAACGAACCGAATACATACAGCGAGCATAACAAAGCTTTCATCTTTGTATTCACTCACTACGAATTACTATAGAATTGCTGATTTAAATCTTTATATTTAACAAATTTATTAAGATCAAAATTAATTGCGTTTTTGTTGCTACACCAGTCTTCAAATCAGGATTCAATAATAAGCAAAAACAATCCTTTTGTATAACTATTAATTTTATTTAACTGTTTGTTTTTTTACAAAATAATAAAATTTTAAAAAGATAAAGAAAAACAAGTAAGCAAAGGCTACACTCGAGCGGGGCCGACCGTTGAATACCCTACAACACTATAATAAATGATACAGTTTATATAGGCGAGATACTCGAAAGAATTCCACAAGATATTGTGCCAAATAATAAAGAAAACCATCAGGTTTCGTTCTCTAACTTTCGAATAATAGCAACTTTAACTAATTTGCTCATTTCCTATTTATTGGTAGATGTTGCACTTAAATGGTCTTCCTAGATCTGGAACCAATATTTCCCAAAGACCTATAATCTCTCAGAAGTGGCAAAAGATTAACATTTATTATTGGTTTTTGACTGAAACACATCTATATGAGATACAGCCATTTGACTATATTCTTCAACGAAATCAGCGTTAACTAAATAGTCAGAAGTGCGTCTATCCTGTATTTGTGAATTCTCCAAAAAGTCACTGGAATGGACATTTTCGTATTTTGTCTACAAAAGTTGGCAAACTATTTCCCACATTGAATATTTTTGGATGGCCATCCAAAACTGCTTGGCTTTTGCAATGTCCGGTAACCCCCATTCAAATGTGCGTGAGGATCGGGCGATAATTACGACCTGCTGACAATTTTGCAGTTTTTCGGTCCATTTCAACCCCTAAATATATTGCGATCATCTCCAAAAAGAGTAGGCTTCTATTCTGACCCTCATCTTATCCCCATGCAAAATTTCGTAAGGATCGGGCCATAAATGCGATCTGTATATGATATTCTGATGTCATAACTACTTAGTTTTGTTAGCTGTTGAAATATTACCAAATGTTTAATTCAAAATGAAAATATGCCAAAAATATGACAAAATTGAAAAAATATGAGAAAATTTTAGAAAATCAATATTTTCATCTTTAGAGAGATATTTTTATGCGATTTTTTTAGACGTTTTTTCTTTCCAGCCAAGAGGCCATTCTGAATTAATGAGAACTGTCGAAATCAGTTCAGCCGTTCTCGACATATGAGAGATTTTCCAAGCATATCTTCTTTGATAGACATATATATCGCACATATTTTGCTATATATCCGATTTGTTGGATGTTAACATCAATGTAAAGGTCAGAAGTAACCTTGTCATGGCTTTGGGATCTCGCCGGGATTTAAAATATTCGCGGTTTAATGAAAAATTTTGAATTTTTTCAACAATAAAGATATGGTCTATTTTACCCGCTAAATATTATACGATGACCACCCAAATTGGTAGGCTTCTTCCCCGTCCTAAACTCTAGCTATATGCGAAATTCCGCGTCGATTGGTCTATAATTGCGACCTGTATAGCTACTGCAAAATCCGACATTTTTTCAATATTTGGTCCATTTCAACCCCTAAATATTTGGCGATCATCTCAAAAAGAAATAGGGTTCTATTCTGGCCCAACCCCGACCTCCATTCCAAATTTCGTGAAGATCGGGCCATAATTGCGACCTGTAGAGTGATTACAAATTAACATGGACAGACGGACAGACGGACAGACGGACGGACGGACATACATAGCTAGATCGACTCAGCTCGGCGAGCTAGGATGATCCATATATACTTTCCTATATGGGAAACCAATATTTCGTGGTGTTACATAATTTTTGGCCCAATCAAACTTATAATACCCCCAACACATAGTGTTGTAGGGTATAAAAAAACTTGAAAGAAGTTATGAATATTTCAGAATATGCAAAAAATTGAAAACAATTTAAAATAAAAAAAAAACTTAACAAATCAAAAATTATGATTTTTTCTTCAATAAAAAAAATGCAAAAAACGTAATGTTTTAATAAGAAATTAATTCACATTGTGGGGGAAGCGGCAATAACTCTTTTTTTATTTTACTATAAACATTGTTACGTGTGTAAATATATAATAAAATGAAATTATATGTGTGTACATATAACGGAAAATGAAACGTTAGCCTGTCTTCCATTTTCTCAATCGTTTTTCTATTTTTATGGCAAACTTTTGCCAACATTTTAGAAAAAATCTTTACAGTAAACGCACGACATTTAATAAAAAAAAATAATGAAAAAAACGAATGCCTCTTTTTGTTTGCGTTTACATTTTTAATCTTCCAATGTAACATTGCGGAAGAGATAGGACATAGATTCCTTGTTATGTATACGACGAATTGCCTCAGCAATTAAAATGGAAATGTCAATTGTCTTGATTTTATGACATTGTAGTTTTTGTACCTCATGTGGAATGGTATTGGTAACAACGACCTGAAAATAAAACAGCAAAATATTAGAAAATTTTGTATTGATTTCTTATTAATTTTAATAGCTCACCTCATCAATAGCGGATTCCTCGATTAGACGTGGCGCATCTGAACTAAGCAGACCGTGTGTAGCCAATACATAAATTTTGCAGGCACCATTCTCTTTTAGCACATCGGCAGCTGCCACAAACGATTGGACGTCATCGATCAAGTCGTCCTTGAAAAATTATAATTGCAATATATTTTTTATTAATAGTTCTTCGATTTTTCTATGATTTGTTGTGAGTGTTATTTATGTAGACATAGGTGAATATGACTTGCAACCCAATAAAAGCTTTAGTTTATATCTAAATATATTAAGTATGAACAAGCATATTCGATCTGATATTTGAGTCGTTGAACCACCTCTATTGAAAATTGATTATTATTATTTTTAGGCAAGTGGATAATCGTTATAAAATGTTGCTTCTAATTGAAATTGTTAAAAAAATTAGATTTGTTATGAAATTTTGGCATGCAGGTACATTTTCAGCTTCATTCTGTGCCGATGTTGATCCAGCGAGTAGTCGTCGGAGTGCGCAACCCTTCAGCAATCTTCACAACTGCATTTATTGGGTTCGAAAAAGCCTCGTTTTTGGCATTCAGCTGCAATTGCATCCGAAGAAAGTTTAACGGAAAAAAATAATTTTATGAAAGTGTCACTGTCCCAAGCATGGTGAATGACGGGAACTGGGAACCCATAATTTTTTTAGGTTCAACATATTCATTAATCAGGGCAGATACGCTTAAATCGTCGTATTTTCTTATAGTAGGAAAGATAATCAGCAGAATCGTGAGATAGAAGATGATAATTTGACATTCTCGAATATTTTGGAATAGACGTGATTATTCTTCTATTCAATCTAAAATGAATCATGCAGGAAAGCTATTACTTCCACTCAGCTTGTTTGAAAGATTCGTAGAATGAACAAATAATAAAGCTGTAAGTTCGGCCGGGTCGAACTTTGAATACCCTTCACCATTTGGAACGAATTTGGCAATTCTCAAAAATAATACAATCCCTCAAAAATTCTGTTAAAATCTTAAAAATTCCGAATGTAGCTGCTATATTAGGGTCTATACGACGACATGGACCAGCATAGGTAACTTTTGTCATAAGCCATGACAATATTCAAATGCAAAACTTAAAAAAATCGGTAAATAATGTAGCTAAAATAATCAAAACACAAAATATCGGGAGGTACCGTTATATTGGGGCTATACGAACACGTGGACCTGCACAGACAATTTTCTGTCATAGAATGTAGTATCCATTACGAACTTCAAATACCACAATTTGAAACAATTGCGTTACATGATGTCTCTAAAATCATAAAAATACCAAATATCAGGAGGTACCGTTATATTGGGGCTATACGAAGACGTAGACCTGCACAGACAATTTTCTGTCATAGGCTGCAGTACTCATTACGAACTTCAAATACCAGATTTGAAACAATTCCGGTAAATAATGTCGCTAAGATCATTAAAATACCGAATATCGGGAGGTAACGTTATATGGTGCTATGCGAAGACGTGGACCTGCACAGACAATTTTCTGTCAAAGGCTGTAGCATCCATTACGATCATCAAATACCAATTCCAGTGAATAATGTTGCTAAAATCATCAAAATATGATATATCGGTAGGTACCGTTATATGGGGGCTACACGAAGACGTGGACCTGCACAGACAATTTTCTGTCAAAGGCTGTAGCATCCATTACGATCATCAAATACCAATTCCAGTGAATAATGTTGCTAAAATCATCAAAATATGATATATCGGTAGGTACCGTTATATGGGGGCTACACGAAGACGTGGACCTGCACAGACAATTTTCGGTATTAGGGTGTAGTATCCATTTCGAAATTCAATACCAAATTTGAAACAATTACGGTGAATAATGTCGCTAAAATCATTAAAATACCAAATATCGGGAGGTACCGTTATATGGGGGCATACCAAAACGTGGGTCCACATCATTTTCAATACCAAAAGTCCTGCAGACATAATACACATTTGAGTAAAATTTTATCAACCTACTTTAATTCGTTCGGAAGCTAGAGTGATTTCCACAGACGGACAGATGGATAGTTATGCTGATCAAGAATATATATACTTTGTGAGGTCTAAAATGTATATTTCTAGGTGTTACAGACGGAATGATATATTAATATACCCTCTATACTATGGTGGAGGGTATAAAAAGAGTTTGCTAAGTTGGGTGTAATCTTCGGAACTTTTCATGGCGCTGAGATCATAATATACCCGGAGATGATTGTTCTACAATGCCCTCGTACCCTATTCTCAGTGAAATATGTACACGGAGAATAAATTAATCCATAGACGTCGCCCATTAAAAAATATCTCCGGTAGGAGTAGAAAGAGAGATTCTAATGAAAAGGCCTGAATAATATTGACAATGACACGTTCGCGCAGAAGCAAGTGACCGAGTGACTACCACTCTCGTAGTTTATTGATATCCACTGAAGCAGAGGAGCAACGAATTCATCGACAAACCAGTGTCGTAATTAAGATCAGGATGATGCAGACTCAGCCAAAACTACAACCCTAACATTATTATAGAATTATCCTCTGCATTTTTTTGAACTTGTAGTTCAAAGCAAAATTCTTTTCCATTTTAAATGGAAATGGAATAGGTTGGAATCAAGCTCATCATAGTAGCTTAAACCACATTGTTATATTTTGATTTTTACGAGGAAATTTACTACATTGACGAACATTTTATAATCACTCTAAAAAATTGCATATATTTTTCAGACTATAAAGATAGGCGTCTTTAGGTATACCGGAAATCCTTAACGTATTGTCAAATTGAATGCATGGTTTACACACATTGTATGACCAGATCAGTCATTAAATCGTTTTATCTAAAAGATTTTTCATGGCATCTGATGTAAACAAGTCATATTCACTTAAATTGTTAAAACAATTACAGGATTAGTTTTAAACTTAATTATATTATGAATAATATGAGTATTTCCCAAACTCATTGTACTTACCACCATAATAGCTATGCGACCATTAACATCACCAACTAGATTCAATGGAGGTTTTACTTTTTGTGGATGTTCGGGTACACCAACCGACACAGAAATGGTACGAGCACGACTGAAGTGAATTTATTTGTATAAAACAGAACCCATTAGTTTTCAATATATTTCCAATTTAATGATTTCAAATAATTAAGAAAATAAAACCAAATGAATATCCTTAACACATTTGATAAAAATTGAATGTTAGTTGGGGTTTTCAAATGAGAGATTAATGGAATAATAAACAAAATGCATATAAAGAAATAATGAAATAATATATTTGTTATTATAGTATTCCAATACGTGAAAGAAGAAGAAGAAGGAGTTAACACAATTTTGCAAAATATGTTTTTTGTATACCAACCTAGGTGTTGCTGGTAAGCACATTTCAACTGTATCTGCTACATCATACGAACTGGAGTGATTTAGAATTTTGCAAAAATAAATTAAAACAAATCACCGCAATGAAATAGAAAACAAAATATTGCAATTCGTTTTTTTAACCTTAATTTTTTTTTTTAAATTCTCAATTTTTTACCAATTCTAGCACCAATAAGAATACAACATTTATCTTTTATAAAGAAAAAAATCAAAAAGCGACAACATTTTTTTAAATATTCTACATTACAAAATCAAAAATGATATACAAAAGCTTGTACAAACATGTAACAATACAGCAACGTATTTAATAAAATTTTGATTAAACAACAACTGTAACAATGATTTATGACTTTTGAAACATTCAAATGAACGGCACAAAATTGTTTTTGATTTGTATACATATTTCATATTTTGTTCACATCCTGTTTACCATTTGTACACACTGCAGGTGTTTAGAGGAAAACATCTCTCTTAATTTAACACCATATTTTTTACAAGTGCAATGCTGTCATTCAAAAACTGCATTTTATTTCAAATATCATGAGGTGACACAAATGTGTGAAATGTAAATTTGAATCATGATTGTAGATTTGTCTACGTAATTGAATTAAAGGAATAAAGGTGCATGACAAACTAGAACAACATGTTCAGTTCATTGCAATAATATTTTTCAAGTAGTTTTATTAAATACCCTATTTATGTAGTTTTAGTAAATATCTTAAATGGTATAGTTTAGACAAAACAATCTTATAATGTGTAGCCTTAAAATGACTATTAACAGTTTTACCGAAAAAAATCATTTTCTCATTTTTTTGCTAGCATAAATTATAATTGCAATTGAAATAATTCTAATAAAAAATGGGAATTTTAACCAAACAACATTAGACAATTTAAATTTTGAAAAATTATTAATTAGTTATTAACATATGCAGAGTATTTTAATTGTCCAGCAAAAAGACGAATGCCAAAAAGTAGTTGAATCATGAGTGCTTGTGATTTCGCGCTACATTTTAGTTAATAAAATTCACTCGCCGGAATGTTTCTGACTTTGTGTATGGGTGCTACAAACCAATACTTTCTTCAATATAGCATTTTTACAACATCAATACCATTATTCAAATTAGTATGGCATATTTTGCATCATTTATATCACTGTTTCTAAAAATAAAGTGGAATAACTACTTTATGTGGGACAACTTCAAACTAATTTTACTGGTCATTCTTGCATTTTATGCTAACAGAGATCACATTTTCATCAACATCCAACACATACATGGTGAGATAAAAAACTGCAAAACAGTCAAACGCCATAATTCTTACATTTTCTTTATTTAATTTTATTTAATGAAAGCAGAAAATGTCGGAAATAGCATCAAATTTTAGAATAAGTTTAGATTTGTTCGAATTGGTCATCTTTGGTACGAATTACGGCCTTCAAACGACCAATGAAACCGTGGAATTTGGCCCATTCCCGGCGAAGCGCTTGCTCCACTATTGACACTTTGGTATTTTTGGTGCCAACCTTGCTTTCCAAAATACTCCAGACACAATAGTCCAAGGGATTGGTATCCGGAGACTTTGGTGGCGATTGTGCGCTGGAAATGAAGCGAGGAACCTCATTTTGTAACCATTCTTGGGTGGCGCGTGATGAGTGAATGTCCAGGGTCTGCAGCCAAAATGTTTGCATGCCCAAGACTTCGCGATAATATTCGGCATTTATTCTGATGCCACGGTCGATTAATACGAGCGGAGAGCAACCATCTGCTGTTATGGCGGCCCACACCATCACCATGGCCGGCGCTTGAGTTCTAGTAGCCAATCGAAGGTGCACATTTTCAGCTGACCTCTTTGGCAAGTAAACACGATCCTTTTGTTTCTTTACAAACTGTTAGACAACGAATGTTTTCCCATCGGAGAATTCGGCAGTTCACCAATTTCGGCAAAGCGAAGAAACTTTTTAGCCCTTTTGACGAAAATGAAATAACATTCGTCTAGAATGTTAAGATTATTATACCCTACACCACAAGGTTGAGAGGGTCTTTGTGCATTTGTTTGTAAACAGGCAAAAGGAAATGAAATAGACCCATAGTTCCTTTTGATGGTCTGCATAGAATCACATTCTGAGCTGATGAAATCCAGATGAAATTTTGCACAAATCATTTCTTTGGCCCAAGGACGAACCCTATTGAAATTGGAGATAATCGGCCAAAATTTAGATATATCTCCCATATATATCTTCGTCCGATTTACCTTTTATTGTGCACCAAACGTGTAATATCAGCCCGAATAGTATGAAATTTTGCCCATACAACCAAATTAGGTCTGAAAATAAGTATGCCAAATTTGATCGAAATCGGTCCCATATATATTGTTCATCCGATTTCTTATTTTTGTCCTCCGCAGCCGTAATATGCACTCTGTAACAACAATATTTGGGGAAATATATCAAATGCAGCTCAGAAATACATTTGCTAGATTTTTATCGAGATCGTTTCAGATTTGGATATAGCTCCCCTATATAACTTCGTCCGATTTACCTTTTATTGTGTACCAAACGTCTAATATTCGCCAAAATGGACTGTAATTTGGCACATACGACCGAATTGAGTCTAGAAGCTAGTATGTCAAATTTGGTGAAAATCGGTTCTGATATAGCTATAACTCCCATATATATTGTTTATCCGATTTGTTGTATTTGTTACCCACAGCCGTAATATGCACTCCGTAACAACGATATTCAGGGAAATATATCAAATACAGCTCAGAAATATCTTTGCCAAATTTTATCGAGATCGGTTCAGATTTGGATATAGCTCCCATACATATCTCTATCCAAATTGGGCACCAAATGGGCAATACAAGTCCGATTTTAAAATTATAATTATAATAGGGTGTATGATTGAATTCTCCCATAAAAACTTTTAATTGTTATGCGGAGCTCTACTAAATTAGCAATGTGGTGTAGGGTATCATAAAGTCGGCCCCGGTTTATTGGTTTTTAATATTAAATTAATTTTTTAAAAGTAATTCCTCTTCACCAACGTATTTTCTGCTATCCAACTCGGTCATCCACCTGAAACCAAGTGTTTACGTTACACATTCTGTACCTGTTCAACCTTTAACCGTCTGCGATATCGTAATAATGCTTGAACTTCATCTACGTTACAAATCTCATTATTTTCTTTCATTATCTCTCTTATTACAAATCTTTTCTTTACTCATACGACTTTGAAAATACAAAAAAAAAAGTCTCAGAATAACTCAGAGAGAAGAAAATGATATTTATTTTATTAAAAGTCTTCAAATGAATTCAAAGCTGGTTTTCAAAATCAGTCTAAAATTTGCAACATTAACAATGTTTAGATCAAAATAAATCATGTTTTCAATATTATTCAAACTAATCTTGACTCATAGCATTGTTTTTATCTTACTGTAGAAGTTTTTGTACGAAATATAAAATCTTGCATGTAATTATGAAGATAAATATCCACTTTTTCAAAGAAGTTGTATCGACTACATCAGAAGGTGTAAACTGCAGAAAACGATAATCTAAATTTAACATCACAACGATTCAGCGATCTACTTTATTGTAACTTACATCGGCGTAAAGGTGAAGTATTAGGAATGGGGTATAACCATACCGTTTTTTTGCTGTCATACCTAACACCTATATCATATGTTAACCGAATACAAAACAAGCCAAATACAGATTTCCAAAAATTTGTTTGTTAATATTTTGTTCAACCAATGTTGAAGCACTTACATTTTCAACTTGAATGTAATCGTTATACAAAGTCTTAACAAGATGTACAAAACTAAAAAAAAAAAGGTTTTTCGAAAAAAATCTTTCGAAATTTACTAAAAATGAAACTTTTTTGTCCAATATAATCCGACCAATTAAATATTTAAAGGAAACACAAAACGCAGAACATGCTAAAAACGTTTATATGAATTCATAAATAACTAAACGTGCTTTTCACAAAAAAAAAAAATTGTCCAAAAAACAAAATCAAACACAATGAAAATGAAAATAAAAAACTCCCAGTTTTGAGAACGTTGTATAGAAGAACTTCGAAAGTTGAAATGTACTTTTATATTTAATGTGAAAAATCATGGTAAATCCAAAGGACAAGATGTTTAGTATGAATAGTTTCGGAAGACACAATAGATTAAAAGTAAAAAAATAGAAATATATGTATGCGAAGAACAGTGAAGAAATGAATAAGAGTAATATTGAAAAGCAAATTATAAAATTAAAGCCAATTTAATAACAAAAAATAATTTAATATAAAAAGTAAGCGTAGCATATGGTACGACATAAAACCAATGACATTGTGCAGTTTAGACAAGAAAGAAAACACACACTCATATATACTAAAAGAAGAGCCATGTGTGTGTTACTTTTGTCACATACAACTACATGAAATCTAAATCATTGCTATTAGCAGTATGGACGCCAACGAACATCTAGTTATACAAGAGACATGGAAAGTAATGGACTTACCTGTTGGGTGGTGGTGAATAACGACCATCAACTTGATCACTTTCAGCTTCTTTGTGTTCACCATGAATAACACCAATTCCCAAACGTAAACGTTCGGCATAGGAGGTGGCTTTCTTAGCTGAATTGGGATTACGGGCAACTATGACCGAATTGCGATAGTCTGGTATCTGATGAATAAAGGATATTTGAAAATTAATTATGGATTACATATCAATTAAAAAATAATTTTAGCTTACGCTCTCTTGAATGTATTGTAACAGAAATGGTGAAGCTCTTAAATTATCAACTGGTATATCAAAGAATCCTTGTATCTCTTTCTGATGCAAGTCCATTGTAATAATGTGTGTCAGCCCAGAAGTACACATCATTTTGGCCAGGAGCTTGGACACAATGCAGCCACGTTTCCTCATTTTGCACTGTTTGGAATAGGGCAAATATGGAATGACACCCACAATTGATCTGGCTGATGATGTCTTACAGGCATAGGCCATAATTAACAATTCCATAATATTGTTATTGGCGTCTCTATATAAAAGAAAATTTCAATATTAATTTAATTTTTATGAATAATTTTATTTAATTTTACAACTTACTTGGTTCCCGTTTGTATAATATAAATATCCTTGCCTCTCACAGAATCACCAATTTCTACCATTGTTTCACGATTTGTTTTGTGAAACACAGAACAGCCACCACTCTTCACACCCATACGTTCAGCCACCAAATTGGCCAAGTCTGGATGAGAATTGCCATGTATTATGACAATATCTGAAGCTGATGTGGAATCCATATCGCTGCGACAACGTTTCGGTGGTCGAACACTTCCCAATCTAAGGAATAAAAAAAAACATTTAGAAATTACGATATTTCCATCTTAGAGAAAATTGGGTAAGGAACAAGAAAATACATATAAAACAGCGTTAAGTTTTGGGTAAATTAACAAAAAAAAAAAAAACCTAAAAAATAAGCGAAACACAATTGTGCGGTCACAAAATGCTATGCCATTTCAAAGCAGAGATTTCAAATGATATACACTAGTAATAATTGTCAGAAATATCAGTTTATTTTCAAGTGGTCTATAGCGAAAATGTCTTTATGAAATTGGACGGTTAAACCACGCAATACGTAATTCTGATGTCATGCTACGACTAACGTCAACAAACCGAAAATGAAAGTTGATTGTTTTATGTGCAGAAGCATTAAAACATGTTCCAAAAATCGTTGACTGAATATCCTACACAGGTCTGTAACTTCGAAAATAATAGTTCCCTTATAGCGAACGGTCTCAAGATAAAGACCTGTCTATCTGTAAGACACAACTCAACAAGCATTCCTCTTGACAGTAGAACACTTTGCCAGATGGGGTCGCCGCCTAACTAACAAGGCCACAAGCTCTACAAAAGATACTACTCCAGGCGAAGAAAACTTCCTCATATACGGTTTCGAAATTTGATTCCATTGAACCAAAAAAATATTTTGAACACGCTTCATTCAAGGTAGAATAATTAAATAAATCGAATCTACAGTAGAAAAAAAAATTAAAGGAAAACTTACGACATTCTTCTACGTGGTACACGAAATAACCATCAAGGTCACTTCATTCAATTAATGCTCACAACACCACTTTCACTGGATGCAAACGCCAGAGGAGGCATATATTGAACCTTAAGGTCCAAAAACAGGGTTTACAATTGAATTTCGATTGTCAACAAATATAGGCCAAACCACGTGATTGGAAGTTATATATCTAGAACAAACAAATTCTGAAGAAAAAAAATCGAAGAAATGCTATGCCACAAATTTCAAACAAATCAGCGTTATTTTCCCGCAGATATTCATCAACATAGGTGCACTATGTGATATAGCCCTCATGTAGCAATACCTTATGATGATATACAACAAAATGTATGTTGTTATTTCAATCTTGCAATATAGATTTTTCATCCATTGTTGTACCATTTTAGATTCTAAGGCTAAGTTTCAATACATTTAATAATGACGAATTTGTATTTAATGGATAACATTTAAGTAATCATAAACAATGTGCACACACAATGGATAACATCTAAGTAACACAAACAATATGCACACACTTCCTTCCAAACATTTATAAAACAAATTCTTAATTACAAAAAAAAATATATGAAAACTAATGACATATAGCCTTCGTGAACCAGAAAAAGGAAACAACATTGCATTTTTTTGAATCCCTCAACAACAACTCACTTCATTCACAAATATTAAACAACAATTTATGTGCTGGTATGAAGCAGGAGCAAACACACAATATCTAACCCAATGAACTATATTTTAATACATGTGAGCCCCCGAACTTTTATTCCAGAAAATACGATTCCTTGCCACAAATTTCTGACAATGAACAATGTTTAACGTTATTCGTAGTGGGGAAGGTATACCAATACAACTCTATTCCTGAATATGGATGGCAATTAAAAAAATTAACACGATATTTATACTCAGGCAATGTGCAAGCAGGTAGTATTGTCTGTTTAACAGGAATGATATGGAAGTTAAACAAACTACTGACGTAAAAGATGGAAAACTTTATCGCACATGCGAAATTTTTGAATAATAATCGTCATAAAACTTATGATACACAAAACAAACTAAAAGTAACAACCGCGTTACGATAGATACAAGCCGTGCAGAAACTTCAATAGAGCAGCTCAAGCAAACAGTAACTAAACTTCGCGACCATTGTTCACTTTAGTCCAACTCGCAAGCATTGAACCTGCAGTTGTAATTTATTCTACACCGAGAAAAACAGAAAGAAAAAATAACGTATTGTATTGGAATTTATTGATGAAACAATGTAAACAAATTTACAAAATGTGGATAGAATCGAGAGAGAAAAAGAAATGTTAAAGGAAATTCCAAGATACCACTACTGCAACAAAGGTGAAAGGAAACGTCAAAACGACCAGCAGTCGTCAAGAAAGTGTTGTTAAAAGTGAAACTTATCATCATCATCATCATCATCAAACAAAATAGAAAATTTATTTCCAACATCAAAGCAAATACAACAAATAACAAAAGATTTTACCTTGGAGATTATTGCAAGACGTTTTTTAAGTACACGCCTAAAAATATGCAATAGTGTTTCTATTGCTGACGCCTTCTTTGGAAATATTTCACACATATCACAAAAACGTGGTAAATTGAAAACAAAACCCCAGAGGATATCAACGAAAGTGAAATATTTTTGCACGCAAGTAAAAAGTTCAAGTGGATTTCTTAAAGGGTCATTGTACGATGAGGAGGAGCATGGAACACCTTAAACCATAATGTATACATTTATTACTTACTGCATTTCTAATATAGGATTTAACAAAAGGTTTTTTTATTTCCATTAGGAAAAATATGTGACGTTTTTATAGCAAAAGTAATAAGTGGGAACAGCCAGAAAGAAAATGGGCGATTCAGGTAAGAGACATATTATATAAAGTATTAACCCTTACAACGCATCAATTTCATCGCCATTATTATTAGTACGCAGGCAATGTAAAAAAGTACTTCCATGTATTAACCTCATCTAAATCGACTAATTTATACGTATGGACACATGTTTCAATTGGAAAACATTTGCACAGAGGGTACTATACTAGTTCCAGATTTACAGTCATATATCAGTGACCACAGACTAACCCCTACCTAGACCCAAGAATACAGTTCTTTTAACTTGTTTGTAGGTTTGTTTTTGATACCCGCCACCATAGTATGAAGGGTATATTAAGTTTGTCATTTCGTTTGTAACACATCGAAATATACATTTTAGATCCCAAAAAGTATATATTTTCTAGATCAGCATAAAATATTATGTCGATTTAGCGATGTCCGTCCGTCTGTGGAAATCACTTTAGCTTCCGAACGAAATGAAGTAGGTTGATAAAATTTTACTCAAATGTATATTATGTTTGCAGGACTTTTGGTATTGGGCAATGTAGGTCCACGTATTCGTATAGCCCCCACATAACGGTACCTCCCGATTTTCGGTATTTTGATGAGCTTAGCGACATTATTCATCAGATTTTTTTTTTCAAATTTGGTATTTGAGGGTTTTTATACCCTACAACACTATGTGTTGGGGGTATTATAAGTTTGATTGGGCCAAAAATTATGTAACACCACGAAATATTGATTTCCCACATAGGAAAGTAGATATGGATCTTCCTATCTCGCCGAGCTGAGTCGATCTAGCTATGTATGTCCGTCCGTCCGTCTGTCCGTCTGTCCATGTTAATTTGTAATCACGCTACAGGTCGCAATTATGGTCCGATCTTCACGAAATTTAAAATGGAGGTGGGGCTAGGGTCAGAATAGAACCCTATTTTTTTGGTGATGATCGCATAATATTTAGGGGTTGAAATGGACCAAAAACTGAAAAAATTCCTGATTTTGCACTTGCTCTACAGGCCGCAATTATAGACCAATCGACGCGGAATTTCGCATGTAGCTAGAGTTTAGGGCTGGCAAGAAGTCTACCTATTTGGGTGGTCATCGGATAATATTTAGCGGGTAAAATAGACCATATCTTTTTTGTTGAAAAAATTCAAAATTTTTCATTAAACCGCGAATATTTTAAATCCCGGCAAAATCACAAAGCCATGACAAGGTTACTCCTGATCTTTACATTGATGTTAACATCCAACAAAACGGAT
The DNA here is from genome assembly GCF_030504385.1 of Musca domestica. Lineage (NCBI taxonomy): Eukaryota > Metazoa > Arthropoda > Insecta > Diptera > Muscidae > Musca > Musca domestica. Next base: position 317,939 of record NW_026712173.1, read on the forward strand.
ATATAGCAAAATATGTGCGATATATATGTCTATCAAAGAAGATATGCTTGAAAGATCTCATATATGTCGAGAACGGCTGAACTGATTTCGGCAGTTCTCATTAATTTAGAAAGGCCTCTTGGCAGGAAAGAAAAAACGTCTAAAAAAATCGCATAAAAATATCTCTCTAAAGATGAAAATATTGATTTTGTAAAATTTTCTCATATTTTTTCAATTTTGTGATATTTTTGGCATATTTTCATTTTGAATTAAACATTTGGTAATATTTCTACAGCTAACAAAACTAAGTAGTTAGAATATCAGGATATCATATACAGATCGCATTTATGACCCAATCCTTACGAAATTTTGCATGGAGATAAGATGAGGGTCAGAATAAAAGCCTATTCTTTTTGGAGATGATCGCCATATATTAAGGGGTTGAAATGGACCAAAAAACTGCAAAATTGTCAGCAGGTCGTAATTATGGGGGTTACCGGACATTGCAAAAGCCAAGCAGTTTTGGATGGCCATCCAAAAATATTCAATGTGTGAAGGAGATTGCCAACTTTTATAGACAAAATACGAAAATGTCCATTCCAGTGACTTTTTGGAGAATTCACAAATACAGGAAAGACGCACTTCTGACTATTTCGTTAACGCTGATTTCGTTGAAGAATATAGTCAAATGTCTGTATCTCATATAGATGCGTTTCAGTCAAAAACCAATAATAAATGTTAATCTTTTGCCACTTCTGAGAGATTATAGGTCTTTGGGAAATATTGGTTCCAGATCTAGGAAGACCATTTAAGTGCAACATCTACCAATAAATTGCAAATGAACAAATTAGTTAAAGTTGCTATTATTCGAAAATTAGAGAACGAAACCTGATGGTTTTCTTTTATTATTTGTCACAATATCTTGTGGAATTCTTTCGAGTATCTCGCCTATATAAACTGTATCGTTTATTATAGTGTTGTAGGGTATTCAACGGTCGGCCCCGCTCGACTGTAGCCTTTGCTTACTTGTTAAAGTTCGGCCCGGTCAAACTTATAGCTTTTTTACTTGTTTTCTCCTTATTTGTTCACTTTAAGCGGTTTTAAGTTGGCATGCTCTTATTTCGTATGACATGCCCTTGGAAAAATAATGACTTTGTTGGTCGATTTGTAAGTTTATAGCTGCAAAAAATGAATACGAAACCCATTATTTGTTAATAGGAAGTTATTGTTAAGTTCACTCTTCGCAAAATATAGTCAAGGTATTTTCCCTACATAACCATACTTTCGGATTTTTGATATTCGATATATTGCTACTAAATCAGTTATACATTGATATTATGGGTTCTTTCGAGGAAGATAGATTACTTTCCATAAAAATTCAATATAAGTACAACCCCTCACCCACAAAATAGAACTAGCTTTAGGGATTTTGAGGATGGTCAATAAGGTAATAAATTATATAACGTACCGGCCAAATACAATTTGTTTTTGCTAGTTATTAATTTGGAGTTGTAATAATCTACTTCATATCCCAATTTTTCAAATTGATTCCCTCTGTAGTTTAATCATCTAATATATTCATTATATCTTATCATTCACAACACGTTTTTACAGCTACATCACAGTAAAAGTCACGTGATGTTGAAATGATCGCAGCATTGCACAGCAAAATTTTTCGTTTTTGATGTGAATATTGTGCTCTACAAATTTCACAGCACTTTTGGTATATTTCCCTTGCGCGCAGCTACATGGTTATCGGCAGTTGCTTCACTCAGAGACCTTTGGTCCATTGTATTCATCCAAGGAAGAATAGATTCACGGCCGAGTTAAAATTACGTGGTGTAGAGTCGGTCATAGCAAAGATAAGCAACAACATTGGTTTTTGCATATTATGACCGTGATACAGCTTGTGCTCTTGAAACAAAACACTACCAGCAGCATAGCGACTGCGAACTTTATAGAAATAAAAGTTCATCAATCAATCCTGAAGTTATTCAAGCGAGAACCTCGTTTATAAGATACTAGCTGGCCCCGGTCCGCGTTCCCGGCCCGTACTCTTAGTCTTTAATGCATATTTTTTGAAGCAAAAAAATATATCACAGATCTGGCTATTAGTCACAATTTATATAATAAGTATTGACTCCATAGTAATTTCTAAATAGAAATAAATATTCATGTCAAAACTGATTAATAGGTGTTCATCTACCGTCGGTTTTAGATATTTTGATCTTATTTTTAAGCCATATGTCTTAGTTTGAGTGTTAAAAACATGTATGATATAGAACATCTATAATAGCCCCATGTGAAAACTCAGCTCAATTTTCGGTGTTGTAACGATCTTAGCAATATTTTCCATTCAAATGAACTGTAATTTGGAATTTGTATTTCCATCGTTCGCTGCCGTGTTTCTTTCTAATATTCGTAATTTTTTTCATGTTTCTGCCACAATTTCTGAATGAGTCGCAGGTTGACATCCTATCCTATTCATTTTTTCATGAGAATTTTCAAGAGAAAAATTATTCGTGAAAGAATTTAAGAGTGATTGTGTGATTTTATTTATATTTGGCTGGAAAATCACAAGTGACTATCGTTAGAGCACTCCAGCATTTAAATGTGAATAAATCTTTTGTGTCTCGTACCATCGCTCGTTACCGTGATACTGGTAGCGTAGCCCGACGTCAAGGAAGTGGACGGAAGAAAACAGCAACATCACCAGAAATGGTTCGAAAAGTAAAGAAGCAACTTGATCGAAACCAGCGTCACAGGGGCCGAAAAATGGCTCGTGAGCTTAACATATTGCAATATTCCATTCGGCAAGTGTTGAAAAATTAGCTCGGGTTTAAGCTATTGAAATTCCAAAAAAAGAACTTACACCACATCAGGAAGAAAGTAGACTCAAAAGAGCTAAAAAGTTGCTTCGCTTGGCCGAAATTGGTGAACTGCCGAATTTGGTTTTCTCCGATGAGATAATATTCGTTGTCCAGCAGTTTGTAAACAAACAAAACGATTGTGTTTACTTGAGAAAGAGGTCAGCTGAAAATGTGCACCTTCGGTTGGCGACCAAAACTCAAGCGCCGACCATGGCCATAACAGCCGATAATCGCGAAAATATTCTGGAGGGTGTATTAAAGCCTTGGACACGAAAACATTTTGGCCACAGACCTTAGACATTCCAAAAGGACTCAGCACGCGTCACCCAAAAATGGTTACAAAATTATGTTCCTCGCTTCATTTTCAGCGCACAATGGCCAAATCTTCGGATACAAATCCATTGGACTATTGTGTATGGTACTAAAAAATTTTAAAAATTATAAAATTTAAAAGAAAATGTAAAAATTATGGCGTTTGGCTTTGTTGCATTTTTTTTATCTCACCCTGTATATATATAGATTGAAACCCTGACAAACTAGGAAATGTTGGATACCTTTGTAGTTATTTAAAAATTTCGGGGAATCCTGTCCAGATGGCATCGGACACTTCATAATAGATAGATTGGGTAGTAAATTAAAGACTGTAAACGAATCTAAATGAAAAGTCTTTCAAATATCTAAATTACGCATTTAGCAAAGATACGCCATTTCGTATAAACAAGGCCCTAATCTAGAGTAAAAAAGAACTCTAAACCTTTTTTAAAAAAGTATCTATCAAGCTATCTAGTCCTTACAATGTCAGTCACTTAATTGAAAACAAATCAGATGGACTTTCTTTGTGATCTGTTCATAGGCCATGATGAATCACTTCCAAAAAAATCCAATTTCACATGAGAAATATTTATCGAATTAAGGTGTGTTTTAGGAGGGAGGGCCGAAAAGTTTACGATAGGGGTCAAATATGTCACATAATGGCGGACATAATCATGGACTTGTAATTTTTTTCTAAATTCCATTATAGACTGCCTCGGAGGAGAGACGCAATAAACCTTCTGACACAATTTTTCCAAAATTATATATAATTCACAATTCCATTCATTCCATATCACTACCCACATAGCTTTTCATTAGGTTAATGAACAACACCATTTAACCTTAAAGCTCAACACGTATTACAACAAAAAAGTGTGCGGTGGTGTCATGACACGACACTTGAAACGAAATGCACAGCAATTAAAATGCAAATCCTGGCGGTATTCAAAACTAACAACGCCACCAGCTATTAGAGCCGTGAGATAAATGGCGGCACGCATTCATAGAAAACCGTACGTGTCAAAAGAAAAAGTAATAGTTTTGCCAATGGCAAACAGGGAGTGAATGGGAGAACCATGACACCCATGGTAAGTACATTATCAAATCCTGATAGGTGCTAAGCTCAAGAAATAAAATCGGTACTGTGGTGGGTGAGGTAAGTGTCTTAGGTTATATAGAAAGTAGCTTACATAGAAAGGTTATAGCGAGGGGTTTATTCTTCTTCTTCGTCTTTTATTCTCTAAGGATAATAGGAGTTCACAGAATATGTGTACACGTGTATGTAGGTCATAATATTGAGAATACCATTTGTGAATGTGTGTATATTTTTGTTAAGAGATATCACATAGCCCATAAGTGTTCTTCATTTTATGGTCGGGCCGGAAATTTGAAAACGAAAAAAAAATGATTTCCCATATCCTCGCAACAATTTAATTACAATTCAATAAAGTAAAAAGAAAAATGAATTGGATTTAGAGCCTGAATACCTTTGCGGCAATGCTAAGTGAATTTAGATTCGCAGTACCTTTGGAATAGACCACAAGTGTTGTGGTGGAAAGTAAACCAAAAATAAAAATTACTGTTTGAAGAAAAATAATAATGTTGGGTGTTGCAAAGGATCCGTTGGAGCATACTAGCATGTATGAACGAATGGAAGAGGGTAAATATTTGGTGAATTTTCGAATCAAGTGTTGTCAATTGCAGAAATTGGATAGATTAAATCCACAAATAACACGAAATACTAAATTATTGCTGATTTGAGTGGAAATTGGGGACGAAACCTTAAAAGGGATTGAAAGTTGTGAGGATTTGTTACATGAGGTCTATTCTAAAAATCAAACCCAAATGTCAATTAATAGATGATTTGGTAAAAAATTAAGATCGAATTCATCAAGAATCCGAAACTTAAGCGGAAATGTTATGCAAGAGTTTCCCGGAATGTCGTTCGTTTGGGGCAAGAAATTCAGATAATCAGTAGGCACAGATTTATTGTGATAGACGAACTAGAAATCGACCTAGAATTTTACGTTCATTATGATACTTTATATTATGTGGTTGGTTCGATGAGTTACATGCATGATAAAAGTAATATAACCTCCATATGGTAAAGGTTATACAAATTGGAAAATTTTAGTACTAAAATAGTTACAGATAATTCCATGGAGACTGGATGGAGACTGAAAATATGTCTAAAAGCGGTGCTTTTTTTAGGTTTACTGTCATATAACTAAATATATTAAAACTTTTGGACAAACCGACTGATATTTTCAAACTTTGTATTAGTTTTAAACATCTCTATGGACTTCCTATTGAAAGGTTTCTACCCATAATTTCAACAAACTCACACACAGATTACTGTGTAGATGTTTCTTCGTCTTTTGATGTTTTTTGGCAAAGGCAAGAAATCTGTGTGATTCTCATTCACTTGAGAATGCTCGATACTTTTAGAGCTGAAAAAAAAACAAGTGAACATTCCCTTCGCCGGGATGAAATCATGATATTGTCAGTTTCCTTTTGAAAAACCTGGCTCTCTTTAATTGAAAGTAATATGAAGTTAAGTCAATGGGGAATACTCTATACTTAAGCAATCAATCTCAGCAATTTTTACTTGAGAAGATGTGTTTTGTATTCTGATCTATACCCGAAGACAATAACTAATTGGTATTTTTAATTTGAATTTCAATCTAACGTTTATTATTTACAGATAGCGAAGGTAGTGATGGAGAGGGTGGCATGGGTAATGTTTCTCGCGTCATTATCCGGCCACCCGGTGTAAGTGGCAAAGCGAAACGTGGACAAATTTGCTTCGATGCTGCATTCGAGACGGGTAATTTGGGTAAAGCGAACTTGATAGGAGATTTCGAATATGATTTATTCTTACGACCTGATACATGTAATCCCCGCTATCGATTTTGGTTTAATTTCACTGTGGACAATGTGAAACAAGATCAAAAAGTGATCTTCAATTTGGTGAATATAAGTAAATCACGAAACTTGTTCAACTCGGGTCTAACACCGCTAGTGAAATCATCTTCGCGTCCTAAATGGCAACGTTTGCCAAAGAAACATGTCTTCTATTATCGTTCACCGCATCATCAGAATCACTACGTGCTGAGTTTTGTGTTTTGTTTTGACAAAGAAGATGATGTCTATCAGTTTGCCTTGGCTCCGCCATACAGCTATTCACGTTTACAATCGTACCTGAACGTTATTGAGAATCGTCAAAATCAGGCTGAAAAGAAATTCACCAAGAGTGTGCTAACTAAGTCACTGGTAGGTTGAGATTTGAAATGAAATAAAAAAAATGTGAATATTTTTTGCAAATTTCAGCAAAACCGCAATGTCGATCTAATAACAATTGACCACGTTACTGGCAAACTGAAAACGAATCGCATTGATCGCAGCTTTATCCGTGTCATTGTTATTTTGTGCCGTTCCCATGCTAATGCCAGTCCAGCATCCTTTATGTGCCAAGGTTTTTTGGAATTCTTGTTAAGTAGCCATAATATAGCGAAAATATTACGTGAAAATTTCGTATTTAAAATTGTGCCAATGGTCAATCCGGATGGTGTGTTTTTGGGCAATAATCGTTGCAATCTCATTGGCCAGGATATGAATCGTGTGTGGCAGGTTGCTACTGAATTTTCACATCCGGAAATATATGCCATCAAAAATATGCTAAGAGAAATTGATAATTCGGATGTAAGTATAAAATTACTTTATTTCTTTATTTAAAATAAATAAAATATTGGACATTTAAATGAGAATCACTTCGGTGATACTAAAGATCTTTGGAAAAGGATTTTGAGTGGGATTGGATGGGATTGGATGGTTCCAATGGGAACCAATCAATGGTATTTAACCAGGAACAATGACCTTTTACCATGCGAATAATATATTATTAAATAGGTCATTGATCTCTGATCTATATCCTTTGGTCAATGATATCGATGTCATGAATGTCATGCCAATCGACCAGATGTAAATAACAATTGACAATTACTAGAAGAAGACAAGCTGGTGTAATCCTAAGGATTAAGGTCAACAATGGCAAAATGCTGTCATACACCGCGATCATCAAGATCGCAGGTTATACCAAGATTTTTGTTAGAAACTTTTTTTGATTCTCTCCGACATTAAAATAATTATGATATTCTTCTCTGATAAAGATATAAACAATACATTTTCATTTTTCTCACGCCCTCTCCCTTTCTTCTGTTTTTCTCATTATAGTCGTATCAAATAGATTTCGTCGTTGATTTACATGCTCACACAAGTCTTCATGGTTGTTTTATTTACGGCAATACCTACGAGGATGTCTATCGCTATGAAAGGCATTTGGTGTTTCCTCGCCTGTTTGCAGGAAATGCACCCGATTATGCTGCGAACAATATGATATTCAATGCTGATGAAAAGAAATCTGGTTGTGCTCGACGTTTCTGTTGCGAACGTTTAAGTGATACGGTTAATGCCTATACATTGGAAATATCAATGGGGGGTCATTATCTAAAGGATGGTAAAACTGTGGCGGCCTACACTGAAGAAGGATGTAAGTAAAGAGGGAAGTCAATAATATACACCTAATGTGTGTTTTTGTTTTCAGACTATCGGTGCGGCCGCAATTTAGCTAGAACATTTTTACAATACTATCGTTTCATAAATGTACTGCCAGTTCCGCTACCCACAGAGGTTCGTCAAAAGAAACGTCGCCCCAGAACTCATCAATCGAGATCACGTTCAAAAACACGTTACGAAGTTAAACCACGACCGAAAACAACACGTTGCTACGCACCAATATCTTATACAAATCTTTCGATTTGTTATGATTCGGGTGGTTCATCAGATGAAGGCGGATTTTCCCCAACAAGAACTGTGGCCCCTGGCAGTAGTCATTTTAGCGGTTACCGAAATTATCGTCGGGTTGCCAGTTCAACAACAATACCCTCCACATCCAGTCAACAACATCAACAAACGCACGATCAATTTGCTCTGCTGCGTATTAAATCGGGACGCTTCGATTTGGCTCATGATCCACTGTTGCATGACTATTGTGGCAAAACTAAGAGTCAATCGCCAGAGAAACAGACACGATTTGAGGTGCCAGTTAATGTGCCACCAAAACCATATTTGTCGATAATCGATTTGAACCAATTAACCAGGGGAAGTTTGAAAATGAAATCAGCAAGTTTTGAGGATTAAACGTTTGAAGGATGATTTTAAAGCGATTGTATTTCTATTCTAAATTTACTTTAATGCTAATTAATGCTTTACAATGTACAAATATATATAATATAATGTGAAATAAAAGCTTTCAGCCACATTAACTTTAAAAATCAGAGAATGTATGCATTCAACCATACATATGAATAGTAGTAACAAAAAGTATCTGTAATTTTAAACGCCGTTTCGCTCGGTATAAATGAAAATTGGCGATCATTTGCTTTAATCTCTATTTTAAAACAAGATCCGCTACGTGAACAGAGTAGCTCTAAAAAGTCTTCTGACAGTAGAATGATTTTCTAGTACAAAAAAATCCTCAATAGAAATCCGGTGTCTGTATATGTCCTTCTCGTGTGTTTTTTTAACAGTAATATAAATACCACCTGAATCTGAATTTGGCCTTGATACGCAAGGTTTTAAAATGGATCTTCTCTGATAAAGATATAAACAATACATTTTCATTTTTCTCACGCCCTCTCCCTTTCTTCTGTTTTTCTCATTATAGTCGTATCAAATAGATTTCGTCGTTGATTTACATGCTCACACAAGTCTTCATGGTTGTTTTATTTACGGCAATACCTACGAGGATGTCTATCGCTATGAAAGGCATTTGGTGTTTCCTCGCCTGTTTGCAGGAAATGCACCCGATTATGCTGCGAACAATATGATATTCAATGCTGATGAAAAGAAATCTGGTTGTGCTCGACGTTTCTGTTGCGAACGTTTAAGTGATACGGTTAATGCCTATACATTGGAAATATCAATGGGGGGTCATTATCTAAAGGATGGTAAAACTGTGGCGGCCTACACTGAAGAAGGATGTAAGTAAAGAGGGAAGTCAATAATATACACCTAATGTGTGTTTTTGTTTTCAGACTATCGGTGCGGCCGCAATTTAGCTAGAACATTTTTACAATACTATCGTTTCATAAATGTACTGCCAGTTCCGCTACCCACAGAGGTTCGTCAAAAGAAACGTCGCCCCAGAACTCATCAATCGAGATCACGTTCAAAAACACGTTACGAAGTTAAACCACGACCGAAAACAACACGTTGCTACGCACCAATATCTTATACAAATCTTTCGATTTGTTATGATTCGGGTGGTTCATCAGATGAAGGCGGATTTTCCCCAACAAGAACTGTGGCCCCTGGCAGTAGTCATTTTAGCGGTTACCGAAATTATCGTCGGGTTGCCAGTTCAACAACAATACCCTCCACATCCAGTCAACAACATCAACAAACGCACGATCAATTTGCTCTGCTGCGTATTAAATCGGGACGCTTCGATTTGGCTCATGATCCACTGTTGCATGACTATTGTGGCAAAACTAAGAGTCAATCGCCAGAGAAACAGACACGATTTGAGGTGCCAGTTAATGTGCCACCAAAACCATATTTGTCGATAATCGATTTGAACCAATTAACCAGGGGAAGTTTGAAAATGAAATCAGCAAGTTTTGAGGATTAAACGTTTGAAGGATGATTTTAAAGCGATTGTATTTCTATTCTAAATTTACTTTAATGCTAATTAATGCTTTACAATGTACAAATATATATAATATAATGTGAAATAAAAGCTTTCAGCCACATTAACTTTAAAAATCAGAGAATGTATGCATTCAACCATACATATGAATAGTAGTAACAAAAAGTATCTGTAATTTTAAACGCCGTTTCGCTCGGTATAAATGAAAATTGGCGATCATTTGCTTTAATCTCTATTTTAAAACAAGATCCGCTACGTGAACAGAGTAGCTCTAAAAAGTCTTCTGACAGTAGAATGATTTTCTAGTACAAAAAAATCCTCAATAGAAATCCGGTGTCTGTATATGTCCTTCTCGTGTGTTTTTTTAACAGTAATATAAATACCACCTGAATCTGAATTTGGCCTTGATACGCAAGGTTTTAAAATGGATCGTGTGGACCCGCGCTACTGAAGTCTGACAAAGAAGCCAGCAAAGGGGAATGTTACAGGCCAATTTCGCTCTTGCTGCCAGTAGCAAGGATTCTTTAGGTGTTACTCCTCTAGTATTGCACGCCGTTGATTCAATGACTCAACCGGAACAAACCGTGCCACAGAACAGTAATAGTGACTTCTGACTTATCAAAGGCCTCCCGCAGAAACGTTGTACGCCAGTCGGACATAGAATTCCGGAACAATAAGTTTAAGCCTCGTAGCATGAAACAGTAAGTTTCCAAATGTGGGATGATAACTCGCGAAGCTTGTTGCCTTTTTAACTGCAGGGGATACGAAAATATCTGACCAATCAACGGCCACACTATTTACCACATGGACTGCGGAGATGAGAACACATCTGAATATGCAAGACGAGGGGCACATAATTCCGACCACTAACTACCCCAAAATCCTTGGGGTTACAATCGATAGCACGTTGAAGTCGACTGCGCAAGCCACAGCTATCTACAACGAATTGAAAAGTAGGAACCAGGTCCTCGTGTCCTGACGGCAGCATTTGGGGCGCAAATAAGGAACATTATCGACCTCTTTTACCGCGATAGGTCTTGTTGTCTGTGGTCAACAATGCGGCTCCACTGTGGTCTTTGAATACGATTGCAACGCAATGGAAAATATTCAGAGCCGCCAGAATGCCGCCCAGTGGACCATTTACATATGGGGACGAAGGTTCTTGCCTTACGTCAACATAATCATATGCTTTCGTTGCAGTACCTGTTTGGGCCGACGGAACTCCCCCTCCTAGACGTGTCAGGAAGGACCTGCATCATCTAGAGAGAGATCTTCAACGATACAAAAGAGAGTCTATCGATTAGGAAGCCTAATTATATTACTGTTACCACCACAACAACAAGTAATATCATTTTTTTACAGACACTATTTAGAGATTAGTTAGTATTACAAAACACAACAATGAAGACGGAGTGGCTTTTATATTCATATTAACTATTGTGTTCCTTTTAAATAAGAGAGGCAGAATAGAATCTGGCTAAGAATAACTGATGGTTTTGTGTTAGAGAATAAATAGAGTAGCCACTCTATTAAGAAGCCATAGCCCTTATATTACAGTCACCTCCGATGATTCCTACCTCAAGTCTTTGTTCAGGTTTCTCTACGCAGCTGAGCGACCTTGTTTTCTTCCCGGAGAGTGTATACCAAATTTCGGGACATTACATTTCCTTTCATCTAGCGTACGTACACCAACATATGAGTAGTTTATTCATAATTTCTATCAAATGTTTAATTTATGGTTTCTCTTACAAAAAGCAACAGGAATATATTTCTAATTAGAATCAGTTATCCCCTAATTATGAATCGCCGGAGCTTTAATGCTGTCACGAAATTATTTTAGCGAAAATAAACATTTGCGAATGTGAACTATTTGAGTGTGCATAATTTGAAACAATTAATAATGCTAGACAGATACAAGAAGCAAGTATAGCTAAATGTAGACAATTAATATTTGTAGCAATTAGTTTTTAGAAATTCTTTAGATATTTTCAAAGATCATCAAAGAAATTAAATAACCTTAACAACAAACTCATAGTATTCGAATTCTTCGAAGTTTTTCTTATATTTCCATTTGTGTGTCACCCGCTGGCCGTCCAAAGGGTAAAAAATACTAACAAGAAATATTGCTTAATATAAAAAAGGCCGAGAAATTCTATTTTCCCATCATTCAAGTAAACACAAATTGGCTATATGCCAGTCGTATGTCTGCGATGGTATTATGTGTCTGCCTATCAACCAGTCGACGAAAAAGGGAAGCTTAAGAAAAAAACGTATCAATGAACTTTTTAACAATAAATTTCATAAAAAGTTTACCGCATGTGTAGTTTTGTTTCTTTTTAATTTGGTGGGCATGTGATACTACAATGGATTTGTTGTTGTTATATTTTCTAGTTTGCGGCTACTGTCTGTTTGACTTCTCATAAAAATCAAATATATTTTGATATGTCTTGTTGCCTTCCTCTTCTCGTTAAACCTACATTTTACACCGTATTTATTTACAAAATTTATCAAAATGTGTTATATTTAACGAAGTTATTTGTGCTATCTTATCTTATAGGTTTGCTAATTACTCAAGATAAATTCAATTAATTATATATATTTAAAAATGAATATTGAGTAGATAGTTGATAGATAATTTGCAACAATTATAGGATTGTATCAAATTTTAAAACAGTTAGGGACCATTAACAGAATGTATTTTGTTGCTAAAAGAATGTGGAATAAAAAAGGTCACGAAGGAAATACATCAATTATTTCGATGTCATAGATTCATTAAACATTTTCTATCTGCCTGGGTTCATTAGAGCGAGGAAGATAATGGAATATATATTAGACTTCATTTTGTCTGTGAAATTACAGTAAGAAAATCTGTATATTACGAACAAGAGTCTTGAACTTTGCAGCAGCACAAATAAAAGAGCCGTGTTTTCAATTTATTATTTTCGCAAACTTTTTCAATTCATAAATTAAGGAACAAAGCAATTTTCTCTTTGTATAATACGGTTTTTTTCGAACATATAAACGAATCCAATACATATCGGGATTACTTCCCAACAACAATAAAAATATTATGTTTATAAATAAATACGTACATATATAATGCGTATAAAATGATGTTGATAAGAACGACAATACTACACAACATTCACCCAAGAATATTCTTTAATTTAATTCAATGAAGCGTTAAATTTATGAAATCGAAAGTAGACTACAGTGCCCACATACAGACAACAGCGATGCAAATGGGATTTCATTTTCTTTTGAGTTCAGAATGGGGTCATATTGAATACAAATTTTAAGCTATACATGAAATAAATATTACTTTATTTCAGGTACTAAAAAATATTAAAAACCCAGTAAACAGATTTTGTCATTAACGTGGTCCATATAAGAAATTTTCTTTTGTGGGTCGTTAATCATATCAAATTGAAATTATAAATACTTTTACATGGAGAAGGTTATTTGAAGCCAACGTCCGTATACAAAAAAGGGTTTATACCTGGTTCTACTAAATCAAAATAAACAATATGAAAGTTTATGAAAATATCTATCCAACGGGTTAATACAGTACAAAATGGAGTTAAACAGCTATGTACCCGATTTTTTAACCAAATTATCTGGTTCTTACAAAATGGTATCAAATCCATGTCCAACATGCTTTACGCTATACCAAGTTTTTCTAAAGTAGACCTCGGCCGCGTCCTCATAGTACAATAAGGCGTAAAATAGTCAATAAGCTTCCGAACGAAATGAAGCAGATTGATAAAATTTTACTCAAAAGTGTATTATGTCTGCAGGACTTTTGGTATTGAAAATGGTCTACGTCTTTGTACACCCTCCATACAACAGAACATCCCGATATCGTGTACTTTGATGATTTTAGCGTCATTATTCACCGGAATTGCTTTAAATTGGTATTTGAAGTTCGTAATGGACACTACAACATATGACAGAAAAATGTCTGTGTGGATGCACATTTTGACAAAATTTTTATGACAAAATTTGCCTGTGCAAATGTGAGGTACATTTGGTATTTTTAAGATTTTAACAGAATTTTTAACGGATTTTATTTTTTTGAGAATTGCTAAATGGTGGTGGTTCGACCAAATTCACAGCTTTTTTCTTGTTTTTCTTTTAAACAATATATACGAACACATAATTTGCAGCTTATGTGCCCAAACCTTAATTTCTGTAGCTTCAAAAAGTATGTCAACAAAAATAGCAGCAATTTGGAAATACAAGGAGCATACGTACTTTATGTTCCGCAAAATAGGTTCATTTTTAATGCTTTTCAAAAATTCTTGACCAAAAGTCAAGGTTTAGATGATAAACTATGGTTTGTGACAATAGTCACATAACTTTTGTTGGATAGTTGTATCATAAGCTTTCAAATGGTACTCATATTGTAATTTTAGACCTAATACGACCGGATAGGTGTTACCCTGTTTTTGTGTTCTTGAGTTTAACCATAATCAGGTTGATATATTTACCTGTTAGAAATTTCACGGCGAGTTCAAATTCAACATAAGCCTCTATCAGCCTAATTTTTTATTTGATTCGCGAGAGGTCCTTGAATAATTTTGAAAAAAAAATTTAGAACGAACTCAGCCTCTATAATCGCCATAAGCCAAAAAACGTAAATCCAAGCCAGCATCAATCGCCGGCTTCGGCAAACACATAAGGTAACGCAACAAAACGACTAAGAACTTGTTTATCTAAAACATATGTTAGTTATTTTCTAACTTGAATTTGGCTCCGATTAGAAAACAAACATACTAAATGCAATAACAAAACACGCACAAAAACACAAGCCGCGAAAACAAAAGCAAACCGAATAAATCAAAAAAACGAAAAGAAAGTAAAAAATTTTGAAAATAATTTACACTTCTCTGGAACAGTATTTGGAGTATAAGGAGGGCACTAAATGGGGAAAGAAAGACCAAAAAAGGGGATAGACAAAAAGAGACGAGACAAATATAAAAACATGTGGTGGGGGATATAATCAATAATAATTCAATTAACACTTATATGTAAAACAAAAAACATGTATACTATAACACCTTCTGTACATACAAATGAGAAATAAATTAGAATATTCGTACTTATTTCGGGAATTTTATATTTTCTCATTTGAAAGGAGGCCTTATAATACACACTACATGTACGCATTTTTGTCAATGTTTTAAGCATGTTGCAAGGCGGGGGGTCATCAAATGGGAAATTGGGTTGGTTACGTTCTAATGGAATTTTTACGCTGTACAAAGGATAGACAAGACCTACAAAGAAACAGGATAAAAGTACAACACAACATTTACTTGTTACGTTGCAGCAACATTTCTCTGAACGCTCTTTTTACAATTTCCAAATAAATCAATTTTTTTGTATTTTTAATCTTCACAGGTCACACACAAATGCTGGAATATTCCGCTTGTCTTTGTTCTTGTAGCACCAAATTTTCGCTCCGATTCACATGCACTGAATGCTTTAGACCAACTGCCAGATTATTTTCAATTTTGCCTTTATGAAAAACACTCTTCTCAATTCTCCGTTAATTTATTATCACCTTTTTTAATGCAAATATTTTTTTTGCAACAAAGGTGTATACACAACAAGAACATACACGCAGATAATAAAACAACACCAAAAAGAAGAGTACGGTTTTTATCTTATTGCACAGTAAAGACGGCGATGTCGTCCCCCACAGCGGCTATCAAACAAAACACACACATCATAGAATGGGCAAAATATGCTCAAAAACAGCGAAAACCAACAAAATGTCAAAAATGTGTAATTGTTGCTCTTTCATGGTTTGCCAATTATTATCCTTCTTCTTCGTTTCTTGTTTATCCGCTGTGCATTGTTTGTTTTTATTATTTTGACATTGTCACCACCACACCAGATGCAACGTTTTTTTTTTTTTTTTGTAAAAATTACCAGAAATTTGAATTACTTTTTACAATTTCCGTAGAGAGAAAGTGTGCCAATTGGTTTTTATATAACTCTTAATAGATCTTCTTTAAATTCGTGCAAAAAAAAACTTTGTTGTAATTTTTTTATTGCTATGCTACTAATCCGCCGCGTTCACGAGTTTTTTCTGTTTCGTTCGTTATACTCCACGTTAGGGATATGTAACTCGACTTTCGATTAATCGACTTTTGGTACTCAAAGTTCTGAAAGTCGTAGTCGACTATGGACTGTGGTGAAAACCGATTAATCGATTATTTGTAATCGATTGTGCGACTCAATGGTGGATAATTAAACATACAAATATCCTAAAAATAACTTTGTATTTTTTCGAGATCGGTTAAAATATGGATAAACCTCCCATATGATTGGAAGAAACTTAAATTGCGAGGCGCGCATTAATAATATTAACGAGATTAACCAGTGAATTGAAAGATTGAACACTTAGGATCATATTTTTGAGAGAACATCAAGGCATTTTATTCATCTTTCGCGTTATTTGACTAAATTTAGAAATGAACAAAAGTATCAAATAATAATTCTGACAGGAAGCGGGCATAGCCTCAGGGCTGTATTTCTGCAGTTTTACGAAGCTGTTCTACCTCCTTATTGTACCATGACCTAAAGTAAATATGCCTCTCTAACTGACTTAAGGGTGAAATACATAAAGCTCTTTTCTGGCTGGCTTAAGCCATCGGCTGGCTTCTTCGGAAATAAACAAAGGCCTACACTCCTTTGTTCTTTTCCAAAAAAGCCAGCCGATCGTTGAAATATGAACAATCCGATAAGCAAAGATAATACCACCTTTTTATATCTTTTAACATAAATTTTACAGAATATAATAAAATGTATTCAAAGAAAAAATGAATAACTTAAATCGTTTATTTTATTCACGTACTGACATTTCTTGGCGCTGAGCTTAGACTTCAACGTCGAGCTACTGTTAAAGAACGGCGTATAATTTCTGCACGACACAATCATAGCGCTGGCGTCAGAACATTACAGGTTTACCAAATAAAAAACACAAATTAATTTTTTTTCAATTGTCTATATTGAAAATGTTAAATTTTTAAATTTTGAACGCCCGACGTTTTTTTTTGTAACTCTCATATGAATACATGTGTTTAAATTGTGTGGTGAAAAACGTCGACTGAGTACGAATTTTACGTAACGAAAATTTAATAACGGCTGCACAGTCGGAAATTTTTTTAATGTCATTTTAAAATTATAAATTAAAATTCTTGGAATTACAGCACCCTTAAATTTCGACGGTCAGCACAAAAACAGACTTCTTGGTAAAATAGCTTACACGGCCGAAACTTATTGAAGAAGTTGCATTGTATTCCAATCCAAGCGTAAAATCTATCTCTATGATTTGATTTTATGATCTACAGATCAAAAGGCAAAGAAATATTCGTCCTATCAAAGTTGGATTTTATTAACATTGGAATTTTGTACGCCTTATGTATTTAGGTAATATTTGTATTTATATTGAAACTTTTTTTGTTCCAGAAATGCACGAATGTAAAACTTCTTACTACAATAACCGATTTTTCCTTTTTGTTTACATTTTTGGACACATAACTCTGACTCTTGTATTACGTACAAAAACAAATTTGTATGTGGTTGTTGTTACGATTGTTGTACAACAAAACTTCCTGTTACCTGTATTATTCTAACATGGGTACTGGGTATTAGGGTTTAACATTCAGATTTTTTTTCGAAAACTCGAAATTTAACTTGCCGAACTGAAAAAGAACGTACATGGTATTCAGCTAGCTGAATTCCAAATTTTTTTCGAAAACTCAAAATTCAACTTGCTGAATTGAAATGGAATGTACTGGGCATTAGGGTTTTACAATTAACCTTTTTAAATTTTGACATCTTATCGTATTCAGCTAGCTGAACTCCAATTTATTTTCGAAAACTCTAAATTCAACTTGCTGAATTGAAATAAAATGTACTGGGCATTAGGGGTTTACAATTAAAATTTTTACATTTTGACATCTTGTAGTATTCAGCTAGCTGAATTCCAAAATTTTTTCGAAAACTCAAAATTCAACTTGCTGCTAGGGTTTTACAATTAAAATTTTTAAAATTTCACATCTTGTTGTATTCAGCTAGCTGAATTCCAAAATTTTTTCAAAAACTCAAAATTCAACTTGCTGAATTGAAGTAGAATGTACTGGGCATTAGGGTTTAAAAATTAAAATTTTTAAATTTTGACATATTGTCGTATTCAGCTAGGTGAATTCCAAAATTTTTTCGAAAACTCAAAATTCAACATGCTGAATTGAAATAGAATGTACTGGGCACTAGGGCTTTACAATTAAAAATTTTTAAATTTTGACATCATGTTGTATTCAGCTAGCTGAATTTCAAAATTTTTTCGAAAACTCAAAATTCAACTTGCTGAATTGAAATGGAATGTACTGTGGAATAAGGTTTTACAATTAAAATGTTTAAATTTTGACATCTTGTAGTATTCAGCTAACTGAATTCCAAAATTTTTTCGAAAACTCAAAATTCAACTTGCTGAATTGAAATAGAATGTATTGAGCATTAGGGCTATGCAATTGCAATTTTTTAATGCCCTGATGTACAGGGCATTAGTCTTTTAGAATTAAAATTTGAAAAGATCAAAATATAAAAACAAAAAATAAAATATCTATCAAAAATTACTGAGAATTCCCAACTGGTTGAAGCTTCGCATATTTTAGCGAAAAATTACACATTGTAATATTATTATTAAACTTTAGAGGGGAAAAAGAGGATATTCTTTTTTGTTACCTCGCCCACAAAGGGAGAATATATAAAAGAATTATAACAAGCATATAATATGTAATCAGTCCCCGACTATACGCACAATTCGAAAGCCAGAAAACGTGCAAATCGTAATGATCAACATTTTAAATACTCATAAATCTCATTGAATTTGAAGGATTTATTTGAATTGATTAACACTTTAGTCATCATTATAAGTTGTTCTATCATACTCAGATTATGTTCAGTGATGGTCTTTTGTTGTTCTTCTCCCTTGCTATAAAATGGTCTAATTTGCAGAAATGCAAATGTTATATACTGCTGTACTACAGACACACATTTGTTCTAATCAAAAAAACTCTTTTTGACAATGAACTCTTAAGTGACCCCGTTGATGGTCAAAATGCATGTCATCAAAATCGTGTAGGTGTGCATAAAGCTTTCAGCGCAGACACTTCATGTATTCATTTTGCTTTCGATGTTGTGCTGTGCAGACAATGTGAATAATAGACAATGCATTTTTGGCGATTTTGGACTTGTGATTAAAATCACAATAATAAATAAAATAATCTGTATGACAGAGTGATACAAAAAAAGAAATTAATTCACTCATGAGAATTTATTACTTGAATTAAGACTGTCATCGGCAAACGATATTAAACTTTTTTTTAAGAATGGATAATTCTACTTATTAATTTTCTTTAATAACCCGACTGTTATATTTTTCACATTTAACTGCCCAAAGCGCTGCCAACGACCCGTAAACTTCCAACAACTCAAAACATTTTTGTTTTCTCAGTATCCAACATATTTATGCACCCATTCGCTTTAAAAAAAAACGTCTGATTTGCTTTATGCACCGTATGTATGCGTTTCACTAACACCACAAAACTGCATGTCATGCATTTTGACCGCAGCATTTTTATGAACCTTTTTTGGCCTGTTTGGCTTTTCTTCACCTAATTATTTTAGATTTCATTTCAACATCCTCTCCTTTTCTATTAGCATACATTTCTCTTATTATGTTTAACAAACCTTGAAAATGAGTGAAGGTCTCCTTCCCCTTCTCCAAAAAACCACACGCATACACACATGTATGCAATAATCACTTTAATCATGTTCCATCTTCATTGAGCTTTTTGACATTTAGTCTGAAATTAATCGTGCGTGAGTTAAGATCGATTGTGGTGGTGTTCGTTGTTTATACTAATTTGGTCGGGATATTGTTAATTTTTTTCACTGAAAAAGTGCATTAAAATAATCTGTAGTGTTTCTTTAGTGTTTTTCTTAAAACATTATAACATTAAGTTAACGATTCGTGTTGGAAAATGTGTTTTATTTGCGTCAAATTATTTGCAAGTCGGCTTACAACAAATGCGGTGTGATTTGGCGGAGTTACCGTTGTTCTCTTCTCTTTTGTGGAGTTGTTGTAGTTGTGTCCTATTTGATTGAAATTGAGAAGAGTAATAGGAATACTCTCGGAGATTATTCATATATTGTGCTCATTTGTTAATTGCAGTAGTAAAATCTCATGTCATTGTGCGTGCGGGCGGTTGTGTGTGCATTTACGTGTCGTCGTGTAATGGAAATGTGTGTTACGCCGGTACTTAATTTGAAAAACAAATTATAAGAATGTTTCTTTTTTTTTCAATTGCAATAAGTTTTTGGTTTTTGTGAATATTGTTCGGTACATTTGTAATTTTCGAATGTGATATGTTTAATTCGGGAATGCATTATTCTATATAGATTTTTATCTATATAGATTGGGAGGAAATTAAGGTTTTTAGTGAAAACGTTACCAGGACCTTAATGTATTTGGTTTGTGTGTTCAGAACTAATCGATATCTATTTTGTTCGTAATTTGTATTCAATGTTTCGATCAGTTACGGCAGTACGAGATAATCAGTCATATCCGTCGCTACATAATATTTTAAAACTACGTATTTCACCCGTGGATAATAATAGTAAAGTAAGTACTTCCGAGATTATACCCTTAATATATTATGCATATTATGCATGCATATAAATTCAAATAATAGTTCTGTAATAACGCCGATAAAACAAAATACGTCGTTTGTATGGGAGTTAGGAGGAAATGGGACAATTAACCATTTCGAAACGTTAACTGAGTATTGGTATTTTCAACCCTTATTGACATATATTTTATCGTTATCATTTTTTCAATAAAAGTGAATTTTAAAAATAATTATAATCTTTTATAATTCATTATAATGTTTAAAACGTTGTGAGAAAGAGGCTATGTGACGTAAAATGGTATTGGTCAATAAGTGACCAATAATTTTCAAATAAAAATGCTCAAGATGCTTGGTATGTTACCTTTTTTGTTTTAAATTTAAATTCAATAAAAAATCTACAGAGTTTCGCGATAATTCTGAGAGTATGGGATATTAAAAATTTGGAATCTATTAACTATTTTTTTATTAATGTGGAATCTATCTATATGTCGCAAAGACGAATTTAAGACTTAAATTCATTCATTGTCAATATTGATATTTGGCACATTCGTGATATTGGTATATCTCTCTACTAGAAAATATTAACGTGTTGCATGACTCCCTAATGATGTCATATTTTAGGTGTATTATAGCTTTTATAACACAAATCTCAATTTTTAAAAAATTATTGATGTACGCTATAAAAATAATCATTTGATTTGAATAACCAAATTAGCTATAATTTGACATTTATGATAATACACCTTGATTTTTTTATATCGATGATGGTTTCGGTCTCATATTATCGTCCCACCAAATATTTGTTCTAATGCCATTTTTTAATTAAATTGTCTTTAATTTTGGTGTTTCGTGTTCCTATATTTTATTGATTTAGAAAATTTTAGGCAGATTTACTAACTTTTCTAATATTTCATAAATGCTGCAAAATTATATAATTTGTGGGCTTATTTTAATTATGCTTTTGACATTTTTACAGATATTAAGTGGAATCGATCCCCTGTAAGTTGATAACAAAATAACAATAGGAGGGATATCTTATATCTAATTATGCACATTTTTGTGGGACGTAACCTAAGGCAATGCTCTGCTTTATAATGTGTGAATGAATAAGTTATTTTGTGATAAATTTTGCATATAAGATGATGATAAGATGATTTGAAAATATTTGATGGTGTGAACGTGATGCACTTTTGACGATACGAATATGTCTTGTTATTTAAAAAGACAGTTTATGTAAATTTTGTGAAGAAATATATACTAATACGTCGGAGATATTATATAGGGGTTAATTTTTTTCCTGTCTTTAAAAAATTTTCCAACTCTAGCACTAGTTTCAAATTTAACTTAATCTAAATCTTGGGCAAGAATTCAAAGAAAAATGATTGAGAGTGTGTGTGTCTTCCATGAAATCGTAGAATACAAAGAAAAACAAAATATTAGTTTCCGTGCTTGCACACAGCCAGTAAGTAGTATAAATAATAATAAAATTTCCTAATAATATTTAGAAATTCTTTTTTATAATATTTCATGGGGGAGTTTTCTAATAATTTTATTTATTTGTCATTTCAAAACAATTTCAAATTACTGTTTGTTGGGTATATACTTAAAATATTTAAACCGGATGTAAGGAGTTTGTAATAACAAGTAATATTTAATTTTGGCAAAGCGGACTCATGGTTGGCAACGCGAATTTAGCATAGTTGCAATCCGCATAAATAAATTTAGTTTGTTTATATCTATTGGACACTAGGTGGTGCTACATCATATTTTCGTTTGCCTGTCTAACAAATTTGGGGAAAACATTAAGTTTGAGGTTTAAGCTAATTCGATTGTAAGTGATAAAATTTATCGAATTTTGTTATATATTACTCATTTGGTGCACAATAAACCTGAAATATGGAGAATATATATGGGAGCTTAATCTAAATCTGAACCGACTATCACCAATTTCTTTCTATAGTTTTCGTCCTTGGGCCAAATAAATGATATGGGCAAAATTTCATTACAATCGAATTACAAAAATACATGGATAAACGGTGCGACGGACGGGCATACATTAATCGATTCAGAATGTGATTCTATTAAGATAATGAAAAGGAAACTATAAAGCAGCCAGCCGATGACTTGAGCCAGTAAAAACCTTGTTCTATGTATTCTCAACTTTACAGTTAAATGAAATTTTGAGGGTATTAATGCATTGTAGGGAAGATATTTTTTCTCTGTTCAGTATATGAATGCTTCCTCAACGTACTTCGCACAAGCATATAGAATAAAAATATTTCCTATTCCTTTTTTAAAAAATTACTGAACTGTATTCGGGATATATATATATATGTACATTAGAAGAAAAGTAAGTCAAAATGCAAAAAAATCATGCAAAATAAAACATTACTATTGTACATTTCAAAATGAAAATGTTATTATATATCACATTTTTACCCGATTTTTTGGTTATTATCCTTTTCGGATAGGAGACAATTCTGAATTTGTATATATATATATATATATATATATATATATATATATATATATTGTTAAACGATTTGATAGAAATGACAAATTTATTTGGACAATGTGTTCACAATTTATGAGAGGTTATATTATTTTATATGGATATTCCCATTTTTATATATGTTTTATATACCTATGTTTCATTCCAATTTATGGAATATTAAGAACTATTTAAGAACTATTAAGAACTATATTAAGAACTATTTATTCCACTGTAGCATTGATAACGTTTCTGGAATGTGTTAAGTTTGTAGAAAATGATACACGGATTTTTTTTGTTTATAAGAGGAGAAGACCAAAGCTGCTCCCGACTTAAGTAAATGTTGCAAATTTCGCCAAATGCCATTTTTTGACTACATCGGTTTTTACGAGTTACAGGGTGTGATAAAAACTGGAACAAAGTAAAACGCCATTATTTTTATTTTTTTTTTTTAATTATTATTGAATGAAAGCAAAAAATGTCCGATATAAAATCAAATTTTACAATAAGTTTAGATTCGAATTGGTCGCCTTTGGCACGAATTATGGCCTTCAAACGACCAATGAAACTGCAGATGGTGCTGAGTCCTGTTGGAATGTCCAAGGTCTGCGGCCAAAATGTTTGCGTACCCAAGGTTTTAATACACCCTCCAGAATATTTTCGCGATAATATTCGGCATTTATTCTGATGCCACGGGCGATTAATACGAGCGGAGAGCGATAATCGGCTGTTATGGCGGCCCACACCATCACCATGGCCGGCGCTTGAGTTGCGCATTTTCAACTGACCTCTTTGGCAAGTAAACGGGAATGTTATGTCATCGGTTTACCACTTTCGGCCAAGCGAAGCAATAGTTCTTTTGAGTCTATTTTCTTTCTGTTGCGGTGTAAGTTCTTGCACTTTTTGAAATTTCAATGGCTTTACCCCGAGTTCATTTTTAAATATTTGTCGAATGGAATATTGCGATATGCTCAGCTCTTTACTTTTCGAACCATTTCTTCTGATGTTGCTGTTTTCTTTCGTCCATTTCCTTGACGTCGGACTACGCTACCAGTATCACGGTAACGGTAAATGTAAATAAATGTAAGTAAATGCTCTAGCGATAGCCACTTGTGGTTTTCCAGCCAAATATAAAGAAATCACACTATCACACTTGAATTCCATCACAAATAACGTTTTTTTTTTTCTGGAAAATTCTTACCAAAATGCTTTTGTATGCTTGTAAACAATATAATGAGCTGTCACTGGAATAATTTTAACAAATGTCGGACGAGTGGCGTATGTATATGTATACAGGTTGTCCTACACCACATTGCGCTACCTGGTATTATGTTATTGTGCATTTATTTGTAACATGCAGGAAAGAAACGAGATAGCTCCCATAATTTGCACTTCAATGTGCACCAAATGTGTAATACGGAAATGAAATGAATTTTAATATATACACAGAATTTTAATATATATACAGGTTGTCCTACACCACATTGCGCTACCTGGTATTATGTTATTGTGCATTTATTTGTAACATGCAGGAAAGAAATGAGATAGCTCCCATAATTTGCACTTCAATGTGCACCAAATGTGTAATACGGAAATGAAATGAATTTTAATATATAAAAGCGAATTTTACATGGAAGTAATCTTTTCGTATTTTGTTTAAGTTTTATTCAGGTATAGCTTTAACTTGTATGTATACATATTTTACAGTTGAATTGATTTTTAAGCTACTTGAACGCTTAAACATTTGTCACGAGACATCATATAAAACATAGCTAAATCAGATCAGATTCATTATTCCATTTAGAGTTTTTTTTAAGTTTTGAAAATATCAGGAATAGTGGGCTGATATTACCCGATCTAGGTTGTTGAAAAAATTACCATATACTAAGACCCCCAGAAACCCAGACGGACATGGCTATATCCACTCCACCCATATACATTTTAATTGTATCACATGATATTACCATCTGAACCCATTAGGCTTTGGTATAAAAATTAGTATAAAGTTCCATATTTATTTTCAATTATTCAATGACTGACAAATATCAATTCTATTATAACCTTTGTTATTGTTATAGACGAACTTTATTTTCCTACCTATATACCAGGGCTAGGCAAAGAGTATCCCTTGGGATGTCTGTGTGTTCACCAACACAATTGTAAAAAATAACTTGTTTTGAGTTTTCTGTCAAAATGGTTTTGGGAGAATATTTAGTATTGTTCGAGCAGTCGATGAGGAAGGTGCTGTCGGATATTTTTATGAATACACCGTAAGAAATATTGGAGCACATAAATATATCTTACTACATATTTCAAACAAATATTTCCGAAATTGTAAAAATTACAACTTTTGACATTTATCTTTTCTGATTGAATTCTATTTGACAAAATTTGCATACGAATTCACATGTTACAAATTCATTTCATATTGTCAGATACATTTATTGTCCTTTCAAATTAGTGGACATTTTCATATCACTTGATTTCTCTAAAATTATATGTACGTTCTTAGTAAATTTTAGGAAAAATAGCAAGATGCGATGTTTATCATTCTATTTGTAATTCATAGAAATAATCTTTTAGAACCCAACGCAGGATATGAGTTTCTGATCAGCATAAAATTCTACGACTATTTGCGTATGCCAGCCTGTGGAAATCGGAATCGGATTTTTAAAGGGTCAACATAGATGGTTAGCATGTTATGTCCGAAATTATTAAACAAAAATAACATCAAAATTATATAAAATTTCTGAAAATGTCAACTTATATATTTTTTAATTTTAAAATGAATCAGGATTGAAATAATTCTACAAATATATCTCCGAATTGTCTGTCAAAATATAAATTTTTTACCAACAAAGTTGTTTTGAAAACAGAAAATTTTAAATTGAAAATTTAAAGATATCAAATTATTTCTCACTCTGTAAAGAGAGGAAAAAAAGCACTTGCAATATTTTGTTATTTCAAAAAACATACAATCACAAAATTTTTTTGAGGCTCTCTGCCTTGCCCTGCTATATACAGACTACCTTTTTCATATGAGTTTCTCATTTCTTTTAGGAAATAATAAATATTCCAATAATGTTTTTATTATCTGTGTCGCCGTTATTGTCCTCTATGAGAGACGTGTCCTGGTTCATCGTTCATTGCCATCTCTAATCAATAAAATGGAAAATTATATTAATAAACGAAAATGAGAAAATTCAATGAATAGCAATTGTCTGCCTGTTGTGTCTGACGAAGATGATGATGATGAAAGGTATTGCTATATTCATTCAACATGGAGAAAAAGTCAAAGAGCAACAATAAAACAATTTCTGTTTCTCACAATCGATGCCGTTGTCATTAGCTGTGAAGGTGCTCCAGTACGGCTGGGTTTTGTTTTCTAAAGGTGGGGAAATATTGTATTAATGATTAAGGATATGAAATTTATAGCCAATAATGCTCTACATAGAACTGTTGGGAATTTTTTTTCGACTTTCCTGCAGCCATATCACATTGAAGTAGGCTGGTTTTTAATTTTACTAAAGGATATAAGTAAATGCTATTCCGTTTCCAAGAATTTTTCGTTTGTTATACCCTCCACCATAGTATGGAGGGTATATTAAGTTTTTCATTCCGTTTGTAACACCTCTTAATATACATTTTAGATCCCACAAAGTATATATATATTCTTGATCAGCATAAAATTCGTTATCGATTTAGATATGTCCGTCTGTGGAAATCTCTCTAGCTTAAGAATGGAATGAAGCGGGTTGATAAAATTTTACTCAAATTTGTATTATGTCTGCAGGACTTTTGACATTGAAAATTAATTATGAAAGTCCACGGGGGTATAGCCCCATATAATGGTACCTCCCTTTTTCGGTACTTTGAATTGAATTGTTTCAAATTTGGTATTTGAAGTTCGTAATAGATACTACAGCATATGACCGAAAATTGTCTGTGCAGGTCCACGTCTTCGTATAGCCCTCATATAACGGTACCCCCGATATTCGGCATTATGATGATTTTTGCGACATTATTCACCGGAATTGTTTCAAATTTGGTGTTTGATTGATTGATTTTGATTTGGATACCACAGCCTATGACAGAAAATAGTCTGTACAGGCTCACGTTTTCGTATGGCCCCAATATAACAGTACCTCCCTATATTCAGTATTTCGATGATTTTATCTACATTATTCACCAAATTTTTTTTAGTCAAGTTTCGCATTTCAATATTGTATTGGCTTATGACAAAAGTTGCTTATGCAGGTCCATGTCGTCGTATAGACCCCAACATAACGTATAGACCCTAACAAATTTTTAAGATTTTAACAGATTATATTTGTTTGAAAATTGCCAAATTCTTTCCAAATGATGGAGGGTATTCAAAGATCGGCCCAGCCGAACTTACAGCTTTTTATACCCTACACCACAAGGTGGTCAGTGTATTATGTCTTTGTGCATTTGTTTGTAATAGGCAAAAGGAAACGAGATAGACCCACAGTTCCTTTTTATGATCTGCATAGAATCACTTTCTGAGTTGATTTATGCATGTCAATCCGTCTGTCCAGGTATTCTTGTGAACAAAATGCAGGTCGCATTTATTATCCGATTGAGATGAAATTTTCCAAACAACATTTGTTTGGCCCAAGGACGAACCCTATTGAAATTGGAGATAATCGGTAAAAATTTAGATATAGCTTCCATATATATCTTCGTCCGATTTGCCTTTCATTGTGCACTAAACGTGTAATATCAGCCCGAATAGTATGGAATTTTGCACATACAACCAAATTAGGCCTGACAATAACTATGACAAATTTGATCGAAATCGGTTAAGATATAGCTATAGCTCCCATATATTGTTCATCCGATTTGTTATTTTTGTACTCCGCAGCCGTAATATGCACTTTGTAACAACAATATTTGGGGAAATATATCAAATGCAGCTCAGAAATACCTTTGCTAAATTTTATCCAGATCGGTGCAGATTTGGATATAGCTCCCATATATAACTTCGTCCGATTTACCTTTTATTGTGCACCAAACGTCTAATATTTGCCCAAATGGGATGGAATTTGGCACATACGAATTAACTTTAGAAGGTAGTATGCCAAATTTGGTGAAGATCGGTACAGATTTGGATATAGCTCCCATATATATTGTTCATCCGATTTGTTGTATTTTTTATCATCCGATTTGTTGTATTTGTAATATATCAAATACAGCTCAGAAATATCTTTGCCAAATTTTATCGAAATCGGTTCAGATTTGGATATAGCTCCCATATATCTTTATCTCATTTCAAATTAATTTTGCACCAAATGGGCAATACAAGTCCGAATTTAAAAGATACAAATGCTTCGGCATAATTAGTCCTTTGAATTTTAAATTATAATTTTAATCATAGGGTGTATGATTGAGTTCTCCCATAAAAACTTTTAATTGTTATGTGGAGCTCAACGAAATTAGCAAAGTGGTGTAGGGTATCATAAAATCGGCCCGCCCGACTTTAGGACTTTCGTTACTTGTTTTACTTGTTATATACTGGCAATGCAATGTGATGCCATCGAATATAGCTGTGTTACCCGTTTGATGATGTATGTATTCATCATATTTCCATCATATTATTCCCTATAAAAAAGGTATATAAATGTCTCACAAAAAAAAAATCACATATCCTGTCAAAATAAATTTCCATTACCTTTTTCCTCAATTTAACGCCAATTGTTTTATACTTTTGCTAATATATATCTCTGCTCCAAGTTTTTTCTTTCTTTTCTTGACAAACAATTTTCATTGGCTTTCATTTGAAGAGAAAAGTTTTACCACTTCGGTTTAGTTCTTATGGAAAGGAAATAAATTTCCACACATCGTTAGTCATGTGGGATGCTTAAAAACGGCAAACCATCTCTAGTTGAAGCCGTGACATTCTCCTTCTTGCCTAAGCGTCTAGGTGTCATATCGAATTACACTTTTGGAGTACAGCTGCTAAAATACAACTACCAACAAAAAAAATGGAATGTTGAAATTTTTGCAATTCTGTTTTCATTGGCGTTTAATAGCTGCATCAATGGCAAAACTTTCCACATTAACAACTGTGAGAAAGACGGCGGTAGTATTTAGTGAAATTTGTTGGGCTGTTTTTGTTGTGCAAGGCACGTTTGAACGGTGGCGCCTTGCCAAGAAGAAAGTGACTGCAAATGGTTTACAGTTATGCATTAGTATATACATATGTATTTACGTAACACCCACAACGCTTTGGGGAACAATATGGGAAGGTTACATTAATAACCAGCACCTGATATTATATGCAATGTCAATCGAAGGAGTATACTTATTTGGCATAGAGCGATCGGTATACGCAATATTGGTGTCGGTAGTAATTTGAAATTTGGTGAACAATTGCATAATCTCTTGAGGCAAAAACTATCTTCCTAATAACTTCCTCTTCCATTGGCAAATTTTCGACCGCGTACTTTTTAAGTCAAAGTCAATTGATTTTGGTTCTTACATACGAATTTATTAACGTTGAAACGTCTCTCCTCTAAATTGTTTTTTCCTTAAATTCTTTAAACCAATATTTACATTCTTTCATTTCAAGTTTTCTTGCTTTCGCTATTATATTTCCATTACCTTGTTGCAAATAATCTGGTTTCCATTGTTTGTGAAACCGTTTAAACAGATTTTCTTCTATTCATATATTTTCGCGAAAATCGAGGGGTAGCTCGAGTAAACATAATACTCCAATTTATACAAACAATCAAAAGGTATTTGAAGCAAATTTGTAAAAATGTAGCAATTTACAAATTTGTAATATTTTCTATGGCTGACTTACTTTTTTTTCGTAATATGCAAATAAACAGGGTTGGTTGTGTGTGGTGGAGTGGGGGCGATTTACTTGTAAGCTATTTTGCAGGGGTGGATGTTTTACGAATATCATACCAATATGTTTTAGAAAGAATAAATATTTAAGAAATGCACGGAAATTCTTCTTGAGGGAAGATAATATTTTGTAAGAAATTTTCTATAGAAAGTATTTACGAAGAAATCGAATTTTTTACAATTCATAATCATTTTTATACCCTCCATCATAGCATGGAGGGTATATTAAGTTTGTCATTCCGTTTGTAACAACTCGAAATATACAAAGCTTCCTATACTCTAGCTTCCGAACGAAATGAAGTAATTTGATAAAATATTACTCAAATGTATATTATGTCTGTAGGACTTTTGGTATTGAAAATGGGCCATGTAGGTCTACGTTTTGGTATAGCCCCCATAAAACGGTACCTCCCGATATGCGGTATTTTGATGATTTTAGCGACATTATTCATCGGAATTGTTTCAAATTTGGTATTTGAAGTTCGAAAAAGATACTACAGCCTAAGACAGAAAATTGTTTGTGCAGATCCACGTCTTCGTATAGCCCCCACATACGGTACCTCCCGATATTCGGTATTTTGATGATTTTAGCGACATTATTAATCGGAGTTGTTGCAAATTTGGCATTTGAAGTTCGTAATAGATACTACAGCCTAATAAAGAAAATTGTCTGTGCAGGTCCACGTCTTCGTATAGGCCCCATAATCAGTACCTCCCTATATTCGGTATTTTGACGATTTTAGGTACAATTCCCTCCGAAATTGTTTGAGATGTGGTATTTGAAGTTCTTAATAGATGCTACAGCCTGTGACAGAAAATTGTCTATGCTGGTCCAGGTCTTCGCACAGATCCAATATAACGGCACCTCCTTATAAACGATATTTTGATGATTTTAGCTACATTATTCGCCGTTTATTTCAAGTTTCGAATTTGAATATGGTAATGGCTTATGACAAACAATGCCTATGTATGTCCACGGCTATATTCGGTATTTTTAGAATTTTAACAAAATTTTTTAAGGATTTTTTTTTTTGAAAATTTCCAAATTCGTTGCAAATGGTGGAGGGTATTAAAAGTTCGGCCCGGCCGAACTTACTGCTTTTAAACTCGTTGTTATTAGCATCAATAATTTTCAAATTCAAGATTTAGGTGCTTCTTTAAAATTGACGGAGGCCTGGACACATATTAAAAAATCGACTCGCATCGTCATGATCGGCATTATTATACCGTTGAGTCTGATCCATACTCTTCCAAAGTTTAACAAACTTTTGGACCAAAAACCCTCTTTATACATCCTAAACATAAATAGTTTGATAAAAAACGCATTACAATTTTTTATTCAAAAAGTTCCGTAGTTTGGAGGTTTCTAAGTATGATTTTGTCTACAAAAAGACCCCTTAGTGCCCGAGAGAAATCCCTTTTCTATAGAAAAAATCCTCAGAATCTGAATACCGAAAAAGCCATCAATAGCTTTTGGAATTAACCATCGAGCCATTATGAAGGTTAATCATAGTTTCTATTTTTTCATTATTTCATTCTCATCCTTCATTCCTCACCCTATCTAACGATATTAAATTACTCGCTATCAGTCACTGACACAACTTGAAATTAATTTATCGAGTTCCTTAGGAACGCTGGAAAAGAATTAAAGTAAAAATACAAATAATAAATGTTTGCGGTTAAGCATCCGTGAGATATGCTCTGTTTGTGACGTGCGCCTCAAAAGGGGACCTTGGGCGCAAAATAAGAAGGTAAAACTCATAAGATTGTCATTATCAATGGTGGTTGGAAGTTTGCAAATTGTTACTCCATAAGACAGGCGACGTTGGTCTGATGATAGATGATGGATTTAAAGTTGATTTTGCAAATGTACTTATGTCAGGGTTATTAAGCGAAGCCGATTCGCTTGTTTGTTTCGCTTTTGTAATTTTAAATTGTTTATTTTTCTGATTTTGCAGAATAAATAAATCTGGAAGGTATTGCATGGATTCTTTTTGCAAATTGATTGTTTGTATTTACGGCGGATTTCGAAGCAATTAAATTAAACATATTGATTTTCAATTTGAAAATGTGGGGAAGACCTTTTCCTGCTTTCCCTTTTTTTCATATATACTCTTAATATTCTAACTTTCTTTTAAATAACGTTTAAATCTGACTTACATATTCACATAATTCAAGGACTCATGGCCATATGTAGCTGTCATTTACATTATTTTGTATACTAAAATGAATATGCATGCAACTGCATGCACAATGTATTCAATAACTGTCATCATGACAAGTAAAATACCGGGTGGCATTGTCTCCAGCATATCTGTCTGAGAAATGATTCCACTACGCTGAAGCCAGCGACTATGACTATGTCAAGATGTCAAGAAAGAAGTCTCCTCACTTTCTTGCAAATGAAATTAATGACCCTTGCTTGCCACAAGATAATCTACCAACGAAGAAGAGATTTTTTTTGCATGAAAATTGTACCTTTATGAATTGTTACAACCTCATATGCTTTCTTACATCTGAACTCATTCCCCTTCGCCGAGATATTTTTAAATGTTTGTAATGCAAAAATGTGTTGCATATTTTCCTGTTTGCCCAATCTCGCATTTTTCTGTTCTACCATTACACATGTCAGTTGCAAACTAATGTTCAGTTGAAAGGAAAATTTAATGTGTACTTACAAGTTTTGTTGCAGTAAAACACTGGATAACAACCCGCATAAGTAGAATTTAAGTATTAGCTATACTATCAGATGGGTAGGGTGTATAGGTTTGTTTCGACCCTCGAAAGTTCTCATTATACAGAAATAAGGGCTTCTTATTATTATGTAACTTATATAGAATTCATTTTTACATTTTTTTTTTAATTTTTTGAATGAAATTAAACAAGTAAAAAAGCAGTAAGTTCGGCCGGGCCGAACTTTGATACTACTTTGAATACTCATAAGGGACTCCTTGTGTGGAATTTCAGACAATTCGATTGAAAAATGTGGCTAAAATCATCAAAATACCGAAAATCAGGGGTACCGTTATATGGGGGATATATGATATCGCGGACGTATATAGATAATTCTCTTTCAGGGGGTGAAATACTCATAAGGGACTCCTTGTGTGGAATTTGAGATAATTCGATTGAAAAATGTGGCTAAAATCATCAAAATACCGAATATCGGGGGTACCGTTATATGGGGGCTATACGATATCGCGATCCTATATAGATATTTCTCTGTCGAGGCATAAAGTTCCACAAGGAACTCCTTGTGTGGATTTTCAGACAATTACGTTGAAAAATGTAGGTAAAATCATCAAAATACCGAATATCGGGGAGTACCGTTATATGGGGGGTATACGATATCGTGGACCTATATAGACAATTCTCTCTCAGGGGGTAAAGTACACACAAGGAATTACTTGTGTGGATTTTAAGACAATTCCATTGAAAAATGTGGCTAAAATCATCAAAATACCGCATACCGGGGGTACCGTTATATGGGGGCTATACGATATCGTGGACCGATATAGCCCATCTTCGAACTTGACCTGCCTGCAGACAAAAGAGAGATCTGTGCAAAATTTTAGCTTCCTATCTTAATTCGTTTAGACTGTAGCGTGATTACAACAGACGGACATACGGACGGACAGGGCTAAATCGTCTTAGAATTTTACACTGATCAAGAATATATATACTTTGTTGGGTCTAAAATGATTATTTCGATGAGTTACAAACAGAATGACGAACTTAATATACGCTCCATACTATGTATGGTGGAGGGCATAAAAATGTCGGAAATAGCATTATATTGTAGAATAAGTTTAGATTTGTTCGAATTTGTCACCATTGGCACGAATTATGGCCTTCAAACGGCCAATGAAACCGTCACACGCTACCCGAATGTTGCTCTGCGGCCCATTCCCGGCGAAGCGCTTGCTTGAGCTGTTCAACACTTTGGTATTTTTTAGTGCCAACCTTGCTTTCCAAAATACTCCACACACAATAGTCCAACGGATTGGTATTCGGAGATTTTGGTGGCCATTGTGCGCTGGAAATGAAGCGAGGAACCTCATTTTGTAACCATTCTTAGGTGGCGCGTTTGAATGTCCAAGGTCTGTTGTTGGAATGTCCAATGTTTGCGGCCAAAATGGTTTAGATATAGCTATAGATCCCATATATACATATGTTTCATCCGATTTGGGGTTTAAGGTCCCTCACATGCGTAATATGCATTCAACTAGAATGATATCTGGCACCGGACATCAGATACTGTTCGAAAATACCTCTGTCAAATTTGATCGAGATCGGTTCAGATTAGGATATAGCTCCCATATATATCTTTATCCGATATCAGGTTTATTGTGCACCAAATGGCTAATATCAGCCCATTTGAACTGAATTTCGGCAATTACGACTGAATTAATCATATGAACTAGTACTTGAAATTTGGTGTAAATCGGTTCAGATATAGCTATAGCTCCCATATATATGTTTTATCCGATTTGGGGTTTAAAGTCCCTTACAAGCGTAATATGCATTCCACAACAATGATCTTTGGTATCAGATATCGGAAATTAGTGCATTTAGGTCCCATATATATCATCAACCGATTTCGGGTTAATTGTACACCAAATGGCTAATTCCTGTCAAAAAGTAATGAAATTTGGTACATTCGACCGAAATCAGTCTAAAAGCAAGTACATCAAATTTGGAGAATATCGGTTCAGATATAACTATAGCTCCCATATAAATGTTTCATCCGATTTGGGGTTTAAGTGCCTCACGTTCGTAATATGCATTCGACAACAGTGATATTTGTTACCGGATCTCTTATACAGCTCGGAAATACCTTTCCCAAATTTTATCGAGAACGGCTAATATTTGGATATAGCTCCTATATATATTCTTTATCCGATTTCAGATTTATTGCGGAAATAATGGCTAATATCAGCCCGAATGGAATGAATTTCGGGACGTACGTTTCCATTTTGTACAACTCGGCTCCGATATATATGTTTTTAATATAATCCTTCTCCAAGTGATATCATGCAAGTATAACTGCTCTAAAGCCAAATGTTGATAGGTGGTATGATCTACTTGAAATAAATTGTTTTGTTACTGGAGCTCTACTAAAAATGCATAGTGGTGTAGGATGTCATATAGTCGGCCCCGCCCGACTTTTGACTTTTCCTTACTGTTTATACCCTACACCACAAGGTGGTCAGGGTATTATGTCTTTGTGCATTTGTTTGTAACAGGCAAAAGGAAACGAGATAGACCCATAGTTCCTTTTGATGATCTGCATAAAATCACATTCTGAGTCGATTTATGCATGTCCGTCCGTCCGTCTGTCCGTCCGACCGTCTGTCCATGTATTTTTGTAAACAAAGTACAGTTCGCATTTATTGCCCTATCCAGATGAAATTTTACACTTATCATTTATTTGGCCCAAGGACGAACCCTAAATTGGAGATAATCGGTCAAAATTTAGATATAGCTCACATATAAATCTTCGTCCGATTTGCCTTTTATTGTGCACCAAACGTGTAATATCAGCCCGAATAGTATGGAATTTTGCACGTATGATTAGATTGGACCTGAAAATAAGTATGCCAAATTTGATCGAAATCGGTTCCGATATAGCTATAGCTCCCACATATATTGTTCATCCGATTTGTTATTTTTGTCCTGTGCAGCCGTAATATGCACTCTGTAACAACAATATTTGGGGAAATATATCAAATGCAGCTCAGAAATACCTTTGCTAAATTTTATCGAGATCGGTTCAGATTTGGATATAGCTCCCATATATAACTTCGTCCGATTTCCCTTTTATTTTGCACCAAACGTCTAATATTTGTCCAAATGGGATGGAATTTGGCACTTACGACCGAATTGAGTCTAGAAGCTAGTATGTCAAATTTGGTGAAGATCGGTCCAGATATAGCTATATCTCCCATATATACTGTTCATCCGATTTGTCATATTTGTTACCCACAGCCGTAATATGCACTCCGTAACAACGATATTCAGGGAAATATATGAAATACAGCTCAGAAATATCTTTGCAAAATTTTATCAAGATCGGTTCCGATTTGGATATAGCTCCCATATATATTTTTATCCGATTTCAAATTAATTGTGCACCAAATGGGTAATACAAGTCTGAATTTAAAAGATACAAATGCTTCGGCATATTTAGTCCTTTGAACTTTAAATTATATTTATAATCATTGCGTGTATAAAAACTTTTAATTGTTATGCGGAGCTCTACTAAATTAGCAAAGTGGTGTAGGGTATCATAAAGTTGGCCCCGCCCGACTTTAAGACTTTCCTTACTGGTTTTGTTTTTATTGGAATAATCATATTCCCAAATGCAATTTAGACTTGTACTAACTACAATTTTGTTTTAATGTTCACTGGATTGCATATGCAACCGTGGCAAGTGAATAGAAACTTTCTAAAAGATGTTGTTTTTCATGAAATTTGAGTAGCTAAAATGGCAAAGAAACGCTTCAAAAGGTTATGCTCATAATCGAAAAAAAATATGGATAGATATTGGTTATAGATCCACAAGATTGAAGTGAATTGGTATCTTGCAGTGGAGAAAATGATCAATTTTGGTGAGGACGGTTTTAAAAATTACCACTTTTTATAGAATTTCATAAATATTTTCCCATCCTAAGAATGAAAACTTTGTTTTACTAACATTTATCAATTTTCTATGTTTTTTCTTCTTTCCTATGTGCTGTTATCCACATACACCGTTTGAGAATGTGATTAAGAAAAGAAGGGGTAAAAGAGAATTTCCAGCATGACTTGAGGGATTTTCCTAAAATGACTTTTGGCTAAACATGGCATCATTCTTGTGGATTTAAATCTAAAGAATGTATACATACACATGTGTATAAGTAATATACATATATTCTTAAGTTCAAATGCATTTGTCTGTGTAGCAACCACAATGAGTGACATTTGCTACTTTGGTTGGCATTGAAAAAGGTTAATAACTGGCTCCCCATGCGATGTATTTTTTTTTTGTCTTTTTCGCATTGTATGCAATGATATAAGTAAGTAGCAATATTTTTTTTTTTTTTTCAAAACTCATGTCGTTAGAGCATTTCCTTTAGAATTTTTGTCAAAATTATTCACAGTGATCTGCGCCACCGTAGAATGTCCGTAGACACTACGAAAACAATACCAAGGTCTTGCTTGACAATCTGTTACAGTTGTATTACAGGCCTAACTAAGTCAAGGAGGTAAGTCTCACGCTAGTTATTGGTATATGTATGAGTTGGAGCATCACTCGACGCATTTTTGTTTGTCTACGCAAATTTATACTATAAGGATATCATTTGATTTTAGAGGGAAGTATTCCAATGATGGGTGATTTTTTCTAGTCGTTGTTGTCGCCGGGAATTTTTCAATAATTCGATTAAAATTCAGCCTTCAAGGATTACGAATTGTTCTTAGGAAAAAATCTGCCCTAGGTATCTCGTTGTTGTCAGTTCTGGAGCCAATATTGTTTTTATTAAAAAATTAAAAAACAAGTAAGCAAAAGCGATAGTCGTGCGGGGCCGACCATGTGATACCCTACAACACTCAATATGTTAGAAGCTCTTTTATGTCCAAATCCATTTTGGAAGATTTTCTATCAGCATTTACGTAACGGTCAGAAATGGCCTGTTCGTCTATTTGTGATTTCTCCGGGATTAAAAATATTCGCGGTTTAATGGGAAATTCGACTTTTATTTAACACAAATAGTCGTGCGGGGCCGACCATGTGATAGCCTACAACACTACATTATGTTAGAAGCTCTTTTAT